>NW_028270152.1:77510955-77810955 GCF_037043375.1 Chiloscyllium plagiosum | reverse complement strand
GGAATTGGAATCCCTTGTTAAATGGAAGAGGGCGGCCTATGTAAAGATGAGGCGTGAAGGTTCAATTGGGGCGATTGAGAGTTATAAGGTAGCCAGGAAGGATCTGAAGAGAGAGCTAAGAGCAGCAAGGAGGGGACATGAAAGGTCCTTAGTTGGTAGGATTAGGGAAAACCCTAAGGCTTTCTATAGGTATGTCAGGAATAAAAGAATGACTAGGGTAGGAATAGGTCCAGTCAAGGATAGTAGTGGGAAGTTGTGTGTGGAGGCTGAAGAGATTGGGGAGACACTGAATGAATACTTTTCGTCAGTATTCACTCAGGAACAGGACATTGTTGCCGATGTGAATACTGAGTCACAATTAATTAGAATGGACCTCTTTGAGGTATGTAGAGAAGAGGTGTTGGAAATGCTGGAAAGGGTGAAAATAGACAAGTCCCCTGGGCCTGATGGCATTTATCCTAGGATTCTCTGGGAAGCAAGGGAGGAGATTGCAGAGCCATTGGCCTTGATTTTTATGTCCTCTTTGTCTACAGGAATAGTGCCAGAAGACTGGAGGATAGCAAATGTGGTTCCCTTGTTCAAAAAGGGGAGTAGGGATAACCCGAGTAACTATAGGCCGGTGAGTCTCACTTCTGTTGTGGGCAGAATCTTAGAGAGAATTGTAAGGGATAGGATTTATGAACATCTGGATAGGAATAATGTGATCAAGGATAGTCAGCATGGTTTTGTGAAGGGCAGGTCGTGCCTCACAAACCTTATTGAATTCTTTGAGAAGGTGACTAAGGAGGTGGACGAGGGTAAAGCAGTAGATGTGGTGTATATGGATTTTAGTAAGGCGTTTGATAAGGTTCCCCATGGTAGACTACTGCAAAAAATACGGAGGTATGGCATTGAGGGTGAGCTGGAGATTTGGATTAGGAATTGGCTGGCTGGAAGAAGACAGAGGGTAGTAGTTAATGGTAAAGGTTCATCTTGGAGTGCAGTTACTAGCGGTGTTCCGCAAGGATCTGTTTTGGGACCATTGCTGTTTGTCATTTTTATAAATGACTTGGAGGAGGGGTTAGAAGGTTGGGTGAGCAAGTTTGCGGATGATACGAAAGTCGGAGGAGTTGTAGACAGTGAGGAAGGATGTGTCAGGTTACAGCGGGATATAGATAAGCTGCAGAGCTGGGCAGAAAGGTGGCAAATGGAGTTCAATGTAGGTAAGTGTGAGGTGATTCACTTTAGTATAAGTAACAAAAAGACGGGGTACTGGGCTAATGGTCGGATACTTGGTAGTGTGGATGAGCAGAGGGATCTTGGTGTCCATGTACACAGATCTCTGAAAGTTGCCACTCAGGTAAATAGTGTAGTGAAGGCGGCATATGGCGTTCTGGCTTTTATTGGTAGAGGAATTGAGTTCCGGAGTCCTGAGGTCATGTTGCAGTTGTATAAGACTCTGGTGCGGCCGCATCTGGAGTATTGTGTGCAGTTTTGGTCGCCATACTATAGGAAGGATGTGGAGGCACTGGAACGGGTGCAGAGGAGGTTTACCAGGATGTTGCCTGGTATGGTAGGAAGATCGTATGAGGAAAGGCTGAGGCACTTGGGGCTGTTTTCATTGGAGAAAAGAAGGTTTAGGGGTGACTTGATAGAGGTGTACAAGATGATTAGGGGTTTAGATAGGGTTGACCATGAGAACGTTTTCCAAGTATGGAGTCAGCTATTACGAGGGGGCATAGCTTTAAATTAAGGGGGGGGGGTAGGTATAGGACAGATGTTAGGGGTAGATTCTTTACTCAGCGAGTCGTGAGTTCATGGAATGCCCTGCCAGTAGCAGTGGTGGACTCTCCCTCTTTATGGGCATTTAAACGGGCATTGGATAGGCATATGGAGGATTGTGGGCTAGTGTAGGTTAGGTGGGCTTGGATCGGCGCAACATCGAGGGCCGAAGGGCCTGTACTGCGCTGTATTTTTCTATGTTCAATGTTTTACACTGTACTGGGAATAGAGATAAAGACAGAGTGACTGTACACTATAGTGGAAATAGAGAGAGAGACAGAGTGACTGTACACTATAGTGGAAATAGAGAGAGAGAGACAGAGTGACTGTACACTGTACTGGGATTAGAGAGGGAGAGACAGAGTGCCTGTACACTATAGTGGAAATAGAGAGAGAGAGACAGAGTGACTGTACACTGTACTGGGATTAGAGAGAGAGACAGAGTGACTGTACACTGTACTGGGATTAGAGAGAGAGACAGAGTGACTGTACACTGTACTGGGAATAGAGAGAGAGAGAGTGACTGTACATGTACTGGGAATAGAGGGAGAGACAGAGTGACTGTACACTGTACTGGGAATAGAGAGTGAGACAGAGTGACTGTACACTGTACTGGGAATAGAGGGAGAGACAGAGTGACTGTACACTGTACTGGGAATAGAGAGTGAGACAGAGTGACTGTACACTGTACTGGGAATAGAGAGTGAGACAGAGTGATTGTACACTGTAGTGGGAATAGAGAGAAAGACAGAGTGACTGTACACTGTACTGGGAATAGAGTGAAAGACAGAGTGACTGTACACTGTACTGGGAATAGAGAGAGACAGAGTGACTGTACACCGTACTGGGAATAGAGAGAGAGAGAGTGACTGTACACTGTACTGGGAATAGAGAGAGAGAGACAGAGTGACTGTACACTGTAGTGGGAATAGAGAGAGAGACAGAGTGACTGTACACTGTACTGGGAATAGAGAGAGAGAGACAGAGTGACTGTACACTGTACTGGGAATAGAGAGAGAGAGACAGAGTGACTGTACACTGTACTGGGAATAGAGAGAGAGACAGAGTGACTGTACACTGTACTGGGAATAGAGAGAGAGACAGAGTGACTGTACACTGTACTGGGATTAGAGAGAGAGACAGAGTGACTGTACACTGTACTGGGAATAGAGAGAGAGAGAGACAGAGTGACTGTACACTGTACTGGGAATAGAGAGAGAGACAGAGTGACTGTACACTGTACTGGGAATAGAGAGAGAGACAGAGTGACTGTACACTGTACTGGGAATAGAGAGAGAGAGACAGAGTGACTGTACACTGTACTGGGAATAGAGAGAGAGAGACAGAGTGACTGTACACTGTACTGGGAATAGAGAGAGAGACAGAGTGACTGTACACTGTACTGGGAATAGAGAGAGAGAGACAGAGTGACTGTACACTGTACTGGGAATAGAGAGAGAGACAGAGTGACTGTACACTGTACTGGGAATAGAGAGAGAGACAGAGTGACTGTACACTGTACTGGGAATAGAGAGAGAGAGACAGAGTGACTGTACACTGTACTGGGAATAGAGAGAGAGACAGAGTGACTGTACACTGTACTGGGAATAGAGAGAGAGACAGAGTGACTGTACACTGTACTGGGAATAGAGAGAGAGAGACAGAGTGACTGTACACTGTACTGGGAATAGAGAGAGAGACAGAGTGACTGTACACTGTACTGGGAATAGAGAGAGAGACAGAGTGACTGTACACTGTACTGGGAATAGAGAGAGAGACAGAGTGACTGTACACTGTACTGGGAATAGAGAGAGAGACAGAGTGACTGTTCACTGTACTGGGAATAGAGAGAGAGACAGAGTGACTGTACACTGTACTGGGAATAGAGAGAGAGACAGAGTGACTGTACACTGTACTGGGAATAGAGAGAGAGAGACAGAGTGACTGTACACTGTACTGGGAATAGAGAGAGAGACAGAGTGACTGTACACTGTACTGGGAATAGAGAGAGAGAGACAGAGTGACTGTTCACTGTACTGGGAATAGAGAGAGAGACAGAGTGACTGTACACTGTACTGGGAATAGAGAGAGAGACAGAGTGACTGTACACTGTACTGGGAATAGAGAGAGAGAGACAGAGTGACTGTACACTGTACTGGGAATAGAGAGAGAGACAGAGTGACTGTACACTGTACTGGGAATAGAGAGAGAGACAGAGTGACTGTACACTGTACTGGGAATAGAGAGAGAGAGACAGAGTGACTGTATACTGTACTGGGAATAGAGAGAGAGAGACAGAGTGACTGTACACTGTAGTGGGAATAGAGAGAGAGAGACAGAGTGACTACACACTGTACTGGGAATAGAGAGAGTGAGACAGAGTGACTACACACTGTAGTGGGCATAGAGTGAAAGGCAGAGTGACTACACACTGTACTGGGATTAGAGAGAGAGACAGAGTGACTGTACACTGTACTGGGAATAGAGAGAGAGAGACAGAGTGACTGTACACTGTACTGGGAATAGAGAGAGAGAGAGACAGAGTGACTGTACACTGTACTGGGAATAGAGAGAAAGAGACAGAGTGACTACACACTGTAGTGGGCATAGAGTGAAAGGCAGAGTGACTACACACTGTACTGGGATTAGAGAGAGAGACAGAGTGACTGTACACTGTACTGGGAATAGAGAGAGAGAGACAGAGTGACTGTACACTGTACTGGGAATAGAGAGAGAGACAGAGTGACTGTACACTGTACTGGGAATAGAGAGAAAGAGACAGAGTGACTGTACACTGTACTGGGAATAGAGAGAGAGACAGAGTGACTGTACACTGTACTGGGAATAGAGAGAGAGACAGAGTGACTGTTCACTGTACTGGGAATAGAGAGAGAGACAGAGTGACTGTACACTGTACTGGGAATAGAGAGAGAGACAGAGTGACTGTACACTGTACTGGGAATAGAGAGAGAGAGACAGAGTGACTGTACACTGTACTGGGAATAGAGAGAGAGAGACAGAGTGACTGTACACTGTACTGGGAATAGAGAGAGAGAGAGACAGAGTGACTGTACACTGTAGTGGGAATAGAGAGAGAGACAGAGTGACTGTACACTGTAGTGGGAATAGAGAGAGAGAGACAGAGTGACTGTTCACTGTACTGGGAATAGAGAGAGAGACAGAGTGACTGTACACTGTACTGGGAATAGAGAGAGAGACAGAGTGACTGTACACTGTACTGGGAATAGAGAGAGAGACAGAGTGACTGTACACTGTACTGGGAATAGAGAGAGAGAGACAGAGTGACTGTACACTGTACTGGGAATAGAGAGAGAGAGACAGAGTGACTATACACTGTACTGGGATTAGAGAGAGAGACAGAGTGACTGTACACTGTACTGGGAATAGAGAGAGAGAGACAGAGTGACTGTACACTGTAGTGGGAATAGAGAGAGAGAGACAGAGTGACTGTTCACTGTACTGGGAATAGAGAGAGAGACAGAGTGACTGTACACTGTACTGGGAATAGAGAGAGAGACAGAGTGACTGTACACTGTACTGGGAATAGAGAGAGAGAGACAGAGTGACTGTACACTGTACTGGGAATAGAGAGAGAGAGACAGAGTGACTATACACTGTACTGGGATTAGAGAGAGAGACAGAGTGACTGTACACTGTACTGGGAATAGAGAGAGAGAGACAGAGTGACTGTACACTGTACTGGGAATAGAGAGAGAGAGACAGAGTGACTATACACTGTACTGGGAATAGAGAGAGAGAGACAGAGTGACTGTACACTGTACTGGGAATAGAGAGAGAGAGACAGAGTGACTGTACACTGTACTGGGAACAGAGAGAGAGAGACAGAGTGACTGTACACTGTACTGGGAATAGAGAGAGAGACAGGTGAAGTACCAAAGTAAGTACCAAACTTGCAAAGGACCTCTACTGTTCTTCATCCACAGATGAATCCATACACTAAACAAACAGTTCTTCCGAGCCATATCGGAAATTAAAGACAGTAAGTACCAAATTACTTCCCTCCAAGGCCCCAAGGGATCCTTCCATATCCACCACAGGTTCACCTGCACCTCCACACACATCATCTATTGCATCCGCTGCACCCGATGTGGCCTCCTCTATATTGGGGAGACAGGCCGCCTACTTGCGGAATGTTTCAGAGAACACCTCTGGGACACCCGGACCAACCAACCCAACCACCCCATGGCTCAACACTTCAACTTCCCCTCCCACTCCACCAAGGACATGCAGGTCCTTGGACTCCTCCATCGCCAGACCATAGCAACACGACGGTTGGAGGAAGAGCGCCTCATCTTCCGCCTAGGATCCCTCCAACTACAAGGGATGAACTCAGATTTCTCCAGTTTCCTCATTTCCCCTCCCCCCACCTTGTCTCAGTCCCAACCCTCGAACTCAGAACCACCTTCCTAACCTGCAATCTTCTTCCTGACCTCTCCGTCCCCACCCCCACTCTGGCCTATCACCATCACCTTAACCTCCTTCCACCTATCACATTTCCAACATCCCTCCCCCAAGTCCCTCCTCCCTACCTATTATCTTAGCCTGCTAGGCACACTTTCCTCATTCCTGAAGAAGGGCTCATGCTCGAAACGTCGATTCTCTTCCTCCTTGGATGCCGCTGATCTGCTGTGCTTTTCCAGCAACACATTTTCAGCTCTGTCTCTCTCTGTTCCCAGTTCAGTGTGTAGTTGCTCTGTCTCTCTCTGTTCCCAGTTCAGTGTGTAGTTGCTCTGTCTCTCTCTCTGTTCCCAGGTCAGTGTGTAGTTGCTCTGTCTCTCTCTGTTCCCAGTTCAGTGTGTAGTGGTTCTGTCTCTCTCTGTTCCCAGTTCAGTGTGTAGTTGCTCTGTCTCTCTCTGTTCCCAGTTCAGGGTGTAGTGGTTCTGTCTCTCTCTGTTCCCAATTCAGTGTGTAGTGGTTCTGTCTCTCTCTGTTCCCAGTTAAGTGTGTAGTTGCTCTGTCTCTCTCTGTTCCCAGTTCAGTGTGTAGTTGCTCTGTCTCTCTCTGTTCCCAGTTCAGTGTGTAGTGGTTCTGTCTCTCTCTGTTCCCAGTTCAGTGTGTAGTGGTTCTGTCTCTCTCTGTTCCCAGGTCAGTGTGTAGCTGCTCTGTCTCTCTCTGTTCCCAGTTCAGTGTATAGTTGCTCTGTCTCCCTCTGTTCCCAGTTCAGTGTGTAGTTGCTCTGTCTCTCTCTGTTCCCAGTTCAGTGTGTAGTGGTTCTGTCTCTCTCTGTTCCCAGTTCAGTGTGTAGTTGCTCTGTCTCTCTCTCTGTTCCCAGTTCAGTGTGTAGTTGCTCTGTCTCTCTCTGTTCCCAGTTCAGTGTGTAGTTGCTCTGTCTCTCTGTTCCCAGGTCAGTGGGTAGTTGCTTTGTCTCTCTCTCTGTTCCCAGTTCAGTGTGTAGTTGCTCTGTCTCTCTCTCTCTGTTCCCAGTTCAGTGTGTAGTTGCTCTGTCTCTCTCTCTGTTCCCAGTTCAGGCTGTAGTTGCTCTGTCTCTCTCTCTGTTCCCAGTTCAGTGTGTAGTTGCTCTGTCTCTCTCTCTCTGTTCCCAGTTCAGTGTGTAGTTGCTCTGTCTCTCTCTCTGTTCCCAGTTCAGTGTGTAGTTGCTCTGTCTCTCTCTCTGTTCCCAGTTCAGTGTGTAGTTGCTCTGTCTCTCTCTCTCTGTTCCCAGTTCAGTGTGTAGTTGCTCTGTCTCTCTCTCTGTTCCCAGTTCAGTGTGTAGTTGCTCTGTCTCTCTCTCTCTGTTCCCAGTTCAGTGTGTAGTTGCTCTGTCTCTCTCTCTGTTCCCAGTTCAGGCTGTAGTTGCTCTGTCTCTCTCTCTGTTCCCAGTTCAGTGTGTAGTTGCTCTGTCTCTCTCTCTGTTCCCAGTTCAGTGTGTAGTTGCTCTGTCTCTCTCTCTGTTCCCAGGTCAGTGTGTAGTTGCTCTGTCTCTCTCTGTTCCCAGTTCAGTGTGTAGTGGTTCTGTCTCTCTCTGTTCCCAGTTCAGTGTGTAGTTGCTCTGTCTCTCTCTCTGTTCCCAGTTCAGTGTGTAGTTACTCTGTCTCTCTGTTCCCAGGTCAGTGTGTAGTTGCTCTGTCTCTCTCTGTTCCCAGTTCAGTGTGCAGTTGCTCTGTCTCTCTCAGTTCCCAGTTCAGTGTGTAGTTGCTCTGTCTCCCTCTGTTCCCAGTTCAGTGTGTAGTTGCTCTGTCTCTCTCTTTTCCAAGTTCAACGTATAGTTGCTCTGTCTCTCTCTCTCTCTGTTCCCAGGTCAGTGTGTAGTTCCTCTGTCTCTCTCTGTTCCAAGTTCAATGTATAGTTGCTCTGTCTCTCTCTCTGTTCCCAGTTCAGTGTGTAGTTGCTCTGACTCTCTCTCTCTGTGCCCAGTTCAGTGTATAGTTGCTCTGTCTCTCTCTGTTCCCAGTTCAGTGTGTAGTTGCTCTGTCTCTCTCTGTTCCCAGTTCAGTGTGTAGTTGCTCTGTCTCTCTCTGTTCCAAGTTCAATGTATAGTTGCTCTGTCTCTCTCTCTGTTCCCAGTTCAGTGTGTAGTTGCTCTGACTCTCTCTCTCTGTGCCCAGTTCAGTGTGTAGTTGCTCTGTCTCTCTCTCTCTCTCTGTTCCCAGTTCAGTGTGTAGTTGCTCTGTCTCTCTCTGTTCCAAGTTCAACGTATAGTTGCTCTGTCTCTCTCTCTCTGTTCCCAGTTCAGTGTGTAGTTGCTCTGACTCTCTCTCTCTGTGCCCACTTCAGTGTGTAGTTGCTCTGTCTCTCTCTCTCTGTTCCCAGGTCAGTGTGTAGTTGCTCTGTCTCGCTCTGTTCCCAGTTCAGTGTGTAGTTGCTCTGTCTCTCTATGTTCCCAGTTCAGTGTGTAGTTGCTCTGTCTCTCTCTCTGTTCCCAGGTCAGTGTGTAGTTGCTCTGACTCCCTCTCTCTGTTCCCAGTTCAGTGTGTAGTTGCTCTGTCTCTCTCTCTTTTCCCAGTTCAGTGTGTAGTTGCTCTGTCTCTCTCTCTGTTCCCAGTTCAGTGTGTCATTGCTCTGTCTCTCTCCCTGTTCCCAGGTCAGTGTGTAGTTGCTCTGACTCCCTCTCTCTGTTCCCAGTTCAGTGTGTAGTTGCTCTGTCTCTCTCTCTGTTTCCAGTTCAGTGTGTAGTTGCTCTGTCTCTCTCTGTTCCCAGTTCAGTGTGTAGTTGCTCTGTCTCTCTCCCTGTTCCCAGTTCAGTGTGTAGTTTCTCTGTCTCTCTCTCTGTTCCCAGTTCAGTGTGTAGTTGCTCTGTCTCTCTCTGTTCACAGTTCAGTGTGTAGTTGCTCTGTCTCTCTCGGTTCCCAGTTCAGTGTGTAGTTTCTCTGTCTCTCTCTCTGTTCCCAGTTCAGTGTGTAGTTGCTCTGTCTCTCTCTGTTCACAGTTCAGTGTGTAGTTGCTTTGTCTCTCTCTGTTCACAGTTCAGTGTGTAGTTGCTCTCTCTATCTCCGTTCCCAGTTCAGTGTGCAGTTGCTCTGTCTCTCTCTCTCTCTGTTCCCAGTTCAGTGTGTCATTGTTCTGTCTCTCTCCCAGTTCCCAGGTCAGTGTGTAGTTGCTCTGTCTCTCTCCCTGTACCCAATTCAGTGTGTAGTTGCTCTGTCTCTCTCTGTTCCCAGTTCAGTGTGTAGTTGCTCTGTCTCTCTCTGTTCCCAGTTCAGTGTGTAGTTGCTCTGTCTCTCTCTGTTCCCAGTTCAGTGTGTAGTTGCTCTGTCTCTCTCTCTGTTCCCAGTTCAGTGTGTAGTTGTTCTGTCTCTCTCTCTGTTCCCAGTTCAGTGTGTAGTTGCTCTCTCTCTCCCTGTGCACAGTTCAGTGTGTAGTTGCTCTGTCTCTCTCTTATCCCAGTTCAGTGTGTTGTTGCTCTGTCTCCCTCTCTCTGTTCCCAGATCAGTGTGTAGTTGCTCTGTCTCTCTCTGTTCCCAGTTCAGTGTGTAGTTGCTCTGTCTCGCTCTCTGTTCCCAGGTCAGTGTGTAGTTGCTCTGACTCCCTCCCTCTGTTCCCAGTTCAGTGTGTAGTTGCTCTGTCTCTCTCTCTGTTTCCAGTTCAGTGTGTAGTTGCTCTGTCTCTCTCTGTTCCCAGTTCAGTGTGTAGTTGCTCTGTCTCTCTCCCTGTTCCCAGTTCAGTGTGTAGTTGCTCTGTCTCTCTCTCTGTTCCCAGTTCAGTGTGTAGTTGCTCTGTCTCTCTCGGTTCCCAGTTCAGTGTGTAGTTGCTCTCTCTATCTCTGTTCCCAGTTCAGTGTGCAGTTGCTCTGTCTCTCTCTCTCTGTTCCCAGTTCAGTGTGTCATTGTTCTGTCTCTCTCCCAGTTCCCAGGTCAGTGTGTAGTTGCTCTGTCTCTCTCCCTGTACCCAATTCAGTGTGTAGTTGCTCTGTCTCCCTCTCTCTGTTCCCAGTTCAGTGTGTAGTTGCTCTGTCTCTCTCACTGTGTTCCCAGTTCAGCGTGTAGTTGCTCTGTCTCTCTCTCTCTGTTCCCAGTTCAGTGTGTCATTGCTCTGTCTCTCTCCCTGTTCCCAGGTCAGTGTGTCGTTGCTCTGTCTCTCTCTGTTCCCAGTTCAGTGTGTAGTTGCTCTGTCTCTCTCTGTTCCCAGTTCAGTGTGTAGTTGCTTTGTCTCTCTCTGTGCCCAGTTCAGTGTGTAGTTGCTCAGTCTCTCTCTGTTCACAGTTCAGTGTGTCGTTGCTCTGTTTCTCTCTCTGTTCCCAGTTCAGTGTGCAGTTGCTCTGTCTCTCTCTGTTCCCAGTTCAGTGTGTAGTTGCTCTGTCTCCCTCTCTCTGTTCCCAGTTCTGTGTGTAGTTGCTCTGTCTCTCTCTCTGTTCCCAGTTCAGTGTGTAGTTGCTCTGTCTCTCTCTGTTCCCAGTTCAGGGTGTAGTTGCTCTGTCTCTCTCTGTTCCCAGTTCAGTGTGTAGTTGCTCTGTCTCTCTCTCTGTACCCAGTTCAGTGTGTAGTTGCTCTGTCTCCCTCTGTTCCCAGTTCAGTGTGTAGTTGCTTTGTCTCTCTCTTTTCCAAGTTCAACGTATAGTTGCTCTGTCTCTCTCTCTGTTCCCAGTTCAGTGTGTAGTTGCTCTGTCTCTCTCTCTCTGTTCCCAGTTCAGTGTGTAGTTGCTCTGTCTCTCTCTCTGTACCCAGTTCAGTGTGTAGTTGCTCTGTCTCCCTCTGTTCCCAGTTCAGTGTGTAGTTGCTCTGTCTCTCTCTTTTCCAAGTTCAATGTATAGTTGCTCTGTCTCTCTCTGTTCCCAGTTCAGTGTGTAGTTGCTCTGTCTCTCTCTGTTCCCAGTTCAGTGTGTAGTTGCTCTGTCTCTCTCTGTTCCAAGTTCAACGTATAGTTGCTCTGTCTCTCTCTCTGTTCCCAGTTCAGTGTGTAGTTGCTCTGACTCTCTCTCTGTGCCCAGTTCAGTGTGTAGTTGCTCTGTCTCTCTCTCTCTCTCTCTGTTCCCAGGTCAGTGTGTAGTTGCTCTGTCTCTCTCTGTTCCCAGTTCAGTGTGTAGTTGCTCTGTCTCTCTCTGTTCCCAGTTCAGTGTGTAGTTGCTCTGTCTCTCTCTGTTCCAAGTTCAACGTATAGTTGCTCTGTCTCTCTCTCTGTTCCCAGTTCAGTGTGTAGTTGCTCTGACTCTCTCTCTCTCTGTTCCCAGTTCAGTGTGTAGTTGCTCTGTCTCTCTCTCTCTGTTCCCAGGTCAGTGTGTAGTTGCTCTGTCTCTCTCTGTTCCCAGTTCAGTGTGTAGTTGCTCTGTCTATCTATGTTCCCAGTTCAGTGTGTAGTTGCTCTGTCTCTCTCTCTGTTCCCAGTTTAGTGTGTAGTTGCTCTGTCTCTCTCTGTTCCCAGTTCAGTGTGTAGTTGCTCAGTCTCTCCCTGTTCCCAGTTCAGTGTGTAGTTGCTCTGTCTCTCTCTGTTCCCAGTTCAGTGTGTAGTTGCTCTGTCTCTCTCTCTCTGTTCCCAGTTCAGTGTGTAGTGGTTCTGTCTCTCTCTGTTCCCAGTTCAGTGTGTAGTTGCTCTGTCTCTCTCTCCGTGTTCCCAGTTCAGCGTGTAGTTGCTCTGTCTCTCTCTCTGTTCCCAGTTCAGTGTGTCATTGCTCTGTCTCTCTCCCTGTTCCCAGGTCAGTGTGTAGTTGCTCTGACTCCCTCTCTCTGTTCCCAGTTCAGTGTGTAGTTGCTCTGTCTCTCTCTCTGTTTCCAGTTCAGTGTAGTTGCTCTGTCTCTCTCTGTTCCCAGTTCAGTGTGTAGTTGCTCTGTCTCTCTCCCTGTTCCCAGTTCAGTGTGTAGTTGCTCTGTCTCTCTCTCTGTTCCCAGTTCAGTGTGTAGTTGCTCTGTCTCTCTCTGTTCCCAGTTCAGTGTGTAGTTGCTCTGTCTCTCTCGGTTCCCAGTTCAGTGTGTAGTTGCTCTGTCTCTCTCTGTTCCCAGTTCAGTGTGCAGTTGCTCTGTCTCTCTCTCTCTGTTCCCAGTTCAGTGTGTCATTGTTCTGTCTCTCTCCCAGGTCCCAGGTCAGTGTGTAGTTGCTCTGTCTCTCTCCCTGTACCCAATTCAGTGTGTAGTTGCTCTGTCTCCCTCTCTCTGTTCCCAGTTCAGTGTGTAGTTGCTCTGTCTCCCTCTCTCTGTTCCCAGTTCAGTGTGTAGTTGCTCTGTCTCTCTCTCTGTGTTCCCAGTTCAGCGTGTAGTTGCTCTGTCTCTCTCTGTTCCCAGTTCAGTGTGTCATTGCTCTGTCTCTCTCCCTGTTCCCAGGTCAGTGTGTCGTTGCTCTGTCTCTCTCTGTTCCCAGTTCAGTGTGTAGTTGCTCTGTCTCTCTCTGTTCCCAGTTCAGTGGGTAGTTGCTTTGTCTCTCTCTGTGCCCAGTTCAGTGTGTAGTTGCTCAGTCTCTCTCTGTTCACAGTTCAGTGTGTAGTTGCTCTGTTTCTCTCTCTGTTCCCAGTTCAGTGTGCAGTTGCTCTGTCTCTCTCTGTTCCCAGTTCAGTGTGTAGTTGCTCTGTCTATCTCTCTGTTCCCAGTTCTGTGTGTAGTTGCTCTGTCTCTCTCTGTCCCAGTTCAGTGTGTAGTTGCTCTGTCTCTCTGATCCCAGTTCAGTGTATAGTTGCTCTGTCTCTCTCTCTGTTCCCAGTTCAGTGTGCAGTTGCTCTGTCTCTCTCTGATCCCAGTTCAGTGTGTAGTTGCTCTGTCTCTCTCTCTGTTCCCAGTTCAGTGTGTAGTTGCTCTGTCTCTCTCTGTTCCCAGTTCAGTGTGTAGTTGCTCTGTCTCCCTCTCTCTGTTCCCAGTTCAGTGCGTAGTTGCTCTGTCTCTCTCTCTGTTCCCAGTTCAGTGTGTAGTTGCTCTGTCTCTCTCTGTTCCCAGTTCAGGGTGTAGTTGCTCTGTCTCTCTCTGTTCCCAGTTCAGTGTGTAGTTGCTCTGTCTCTCTCTCTCTACCCAGTTCAGTGTGTAGTGGTTCTGTCTCTCTCTATTTCCAGTTCAGTGTGTAGTTGCTCTGTCTCTCTCTCTATTCCCAGTTCAGTGTGTAGTGGTTCTGTCTCTCTCTGTTCCCAGTTCAGTGTGTAGTTGCTCTGTCTCTCTCTCTGTTCCCAGTTCAGTGTGTAGTTGCTCTGTCTCTCTCTGTTCCCAGTTCAGTGTGTAGTGGTTCTGTCTCTCTCTGTTCCCAGGTCAGTGTGTAGCTGCTCTGTCTCTCTCTGTTCCCAGTTCAGTGTATAGTTGCTCTGTCTCCCTCTGTTCCCAGTTCAGTGTGTAGTTGCTCTGTCTCTCTCTGTTCCCAGTTCAGTGTGTAGTGGTTCTGTCTCTCTCTGTTCCCAGTTCAGTGTGTAGTTGCTCTGTCTCTCTCTCTGTTCCCAGTTCAGTGTGTAGTTGCTCTGTCTCTCTCTGTTCCCAGTACAGTGTGTAGTTGCTCTGTCTCTCTGTTCCCAGGTCAGTGGGTAGTTGCTTTGTCTCTCTCTCTGTTCCCAGTTCAGTGTGTAGTTGCTCTGTCTCTCTCTCTCTGTTCCCAGTTCAGTGTGTAGTTGCTCTGTCTCTCTCTGTTCGCAGTTCAGTGTGTAGTTGCTCTGTCTCTCTCTCTGTTCCCAGTTCAGTGTGTAGTTGCTCTGTCTCTCTCTCTCTGTTCCCAGTTCAGTGTGTAGTTGCTCTGTCTCTCTCTCTGTTCCCAGTTCAGTGTGTAGTTGCTCTGTCTCTCTCTCTGTTCCCAGTTCAGTGTGTAGTTGCTCTGTCTCTCTCTCTCTGTTCCCAGTTCAGTGTGTAGTTGCTCTGTCTCTCTCTCTGTTCCCAGTTCAGTGTGTAGTTGCTCTGTCTCTCTCTCTCTGTTCCCAGTTCAGTGTGTAGTTGCTCTGTCTCTCTCTCTGTTCCCAGTTCAGGCTGTAGTTGCTCTGTCTCTCTCTCTGTTCCCAGTTCAGTGTGTAGTTGCTCTGTCTCTCTCTCTGTTCCCAGTTCAGTGTGTAGTTGCTCTGTCTCTCTCTCTGTTCCCAGGTCAGTGTGTAGTTGCTCTGTCTCTCTCTGTTCCCAGTTCAGTGTGTAGTGGTTCTGTCTCTCTCTGTTCCCAGTTCAGTGTGTAGTTGCTCTGTCTCTCTCTCTGTTCCCAGTTCAGTGTGTAGTTACTCTGTCTCTCTGTTCCCAGGTCAGTGTGTAGTTGCTCTGTCTCTCTCTGTTCTGAGTTCAGTGTGCAGTTGCTCTGTCTCTCTCAGTTCCCAGTTCAGTGTGTAGTTGCTCTGTCTCCCTCTGTTCCCAGTTCAGTGTGTAGTTGCTCTGTCTCTCTCTTTTCCAAGTTCAACGTATTGTTGCTCTGTCTCTCTCTCTCTCTGTTCCCAGGTCAGTGTGTAGTTCCTCTGTCTCTCTCTGTTCCAAGTTCAACGTATAGTTGCTCTGTCTCTCTCTTTGTTTCCAGTTCAGTGTGTAGTTGCTCTGTCTCTCTCTGTTCCCAGTTCAGTGTGTAGTTGCTCTGTCTCTCTCTGTTCCCAGTTCAGTGTGTAGTTGCTCTGT
This sequence comes from Chiloscyllium plagiosum, assembly GCF_037043375.1. NCBI lineage: Eukaryota > Metazoa > Chordata > Chondrichthyes > Orectolobiformes > Hemiscylliidae > Chiloscyllium > Chiloscyllium plagiosum. Next base: position 77,796,238 of record NW_028270152.1, on the reverse strand, counting down.
CTCTCTCTGTTCCAAGTTCAATGTATAGTTGCTCTGTCTCTCTCTCTGTTCCCAGTTCAGTGTGTAGTTGCTCTGACTCTCTCTCTCTGTGCCCAGTTCAGTGTGTAGTTGCTCTGTCTCTCTCTCTCTCTCTCTGTTCCCAGTTCAGTGTGTAGTTGCTCTGTCTCTCTCTGTTCCAAGTTCAACGTATAGTTGCTCTGTCTCTCTCTCTGTTCCCAGTTCAGTGTGTAGTTGCTCTGACTCTCTCTCTCTGTTCCCACTTCAGTGTGTAGTTGCTCTGTCTCTCTCTCTCTGTTCCCAGGTCAGTGTGTAGTTGCTCTGTCTCGCTCTGTTCCCAGTTCAGTGTGTAGTTGCTCTGTCTCTCTATGTTCCCAGTTCAGTGTGTAGTTGCTCTGTCTCTCTCTCTGTTCCCAGGTCAGTGTGTAGTTGCTCTGACTCCCTCTCTCTGTTCCCAGTTCAGTGTGTAGTTGCTCTGTCTCTCTCTCTTTTCCCAGTTCAGTGTGTAGTTGCTCTGTCTCTCTCTCTGTTCCCAGTTCAGTGTGTCATTGCTCTGTCTCTCTCCCTGTTCCCAGGTCAGTGTGTAGTTGCTCTGACTCCCTCTCTCTGTTCCCAGTTCAGTGTGTAGTTGCTCTGTCTCTCTCTCTGTTTCCAGTTCAGTGTGTAGTTGCTCTGTCTCTCTCTGTTCCCAGTTCAGTGTGTAGTTGCTCTGTCTCTCTCCCTGTTCCCAGTTCAGTGTGTAGTTTCTCTGTCTCTCTCTCTGTTCCCAGTTCAGTGTGTAGTTGCTCTGTCTCTCTCTGTTCACAGTTCAGTGTGTAGTTGCTCTGTCTCTCTCGGTTCCCAGTTCAGTGTGTAGTTGCTTTGTCTCTCTCTTTTCACAGTTCAGTGTGTAGTTGCTCTCTCTATCTCCGTTCCCAGTTCAGTGTGCAGTTGCTCTGTCTCTCTCTCTCTGTTCCCAGTTCAGTGTGTCATTGTTCTGTCTCTCTCCCAGTTCCCAGGTCAGTGTGTAGTTGCTCTGTCTCTCTCCCTGTACCCAATTCAGTGTGTAGTTGCTCTGTCTCTCTCTGTTCCCAGTTCAGTGTGTAGTTGCTCTGTCTCTCTCTGTTCCCAGTTCAGTGTGTAGTTGCTCTGTCTCTCTCTGTTCCCAGTTCAGTGTGTAGTTGCTCTGTCTCTCTCTCTGTTCCCAGTTCAGTGTGTAGTTGTTCTGTCTCTCTCTCTGTTCCCAGTTCAGTGTGTAGTTGCTCTCTCTCTCCCTGTGCACAGTTCAGTGTGTAGTTGCTCTGTCTCTCTCTTATCCCAGTTCAGTGTGTTGTTGCTCTGTCTCCCTCTCTCTGTTCCCAGATCAGTGTGTAGTTGCTCTGTCTCTCTCTGTTCCCAGTTCAGTGTGTAGTTGCTCTGTCTCGCTCTCTGTTCCCAGGTCAGTGTGTAGTTGCTCTGACTCCCTCCCTCTGTTCCCAGTTCAGTGTGTAGTTGCTCTGTCTCGCTCTGTTCCCAGTTCAGTGTGTAGTTGCTCTGTCTCTCTATGTTCCCAGATCAGTGTGTAGTTGCTCTGTCTCTCTCTCTGTTCCCAGGTCAGTGTGTAGTTGCTCTGACTCCCTCTCTCTGTTCCCAGTTCAGTGTGTAGTTGCTCTGTCTCTCTCTCTTTTCCCAGTTCAGTGTGTAGTTGCTCTGTATCTCTCTCTGTTCCCAGTTCAGTGTGTCATTGCTCTGTCTCTCTCCCTGTTCCCAGGTCAGTGTGTAGTTGCTCTGACTCCCTCTCTCTGTTCCCAGTTCAGTGTGTAGTTGCTCTGTCTCTCTCTCTGTTTCCAGTTCAGTGTGTAGTTGCTCTGTCTCTCTCTGTTCCCAGTTCAGTGTGTAGTTGCTCTGTCTCTCTCCCTGTTCCCAGTTCAGTGTGTAGTTTCTCTGTCTCTCTCTCTGTTCCCAGTTCAGTGTGTAGTTGCTCTGTCTCTCTCTGTTCACAGTTCAGTGTGTAGTTGCTCTGTCTCTCTCGGTTCCCAGTTCAGTGTGTAGTTGCTTTGTCTCTCTCTGTTCACAGTTCAGTGTGTAGTTGCTCTCTCTATCTCCGTTCCCAGTTCAGTGTGCAGTTGCTCTGTCTCTCTCTCTCTCTGTTCCCAGTTCAGTGTGTCATTGTTCTGTCTCTCTCCCAGTTCCCAGGTCAGTGTGTAGTTGCTCTGTCTCTCTCCCTGTACCCAATTCAGTGTGTAGTTGCTCTGTCTCTCTCTGTTCCCAGTTCAGTGTGTAGTTGCTCTGTCTCTCTCTGTTCCCAGTTCAGTGTGTAGTTGCTCTGTCTCTCTCTCTGTTCCCAGTTCAGTGTGTAGTTGTTCTGTCTCTCTCTCTGTTCCCAGTTCAGTGTGTAGTTGCTCTCTCTCTCCCTGTGCACAGTTCAGTGTGTAGTTGCTCTGTCTCTCTCTTATCCCAGTTCAGTGTGTTGTTGCTCTGTCTCCCTCTCTCTGTTCCCAGATCAGTGTGTAGTTGCTCTGTCTCTCTCTGTTCCCAGTTCAGTGTGTAGTTGCTCTGTCTCGCTCTCTGTTCCCAGGTCAGTGTGTAGTTGCTCTGACTCCCTCCCTCTGTTCCCAGTTCAGTGTGTAGTTGCTCTGTCTCGCTCTGTTTCCAGTTCAGTGTGTAGTTGCTCTGTCTCTCTCTGTTCCCAGTTCAGTGTGTAGTTGCTCTGTCTCTCTCTCTGTTCCCAGGTCAGTGTGTAGTTGCTCTGACTCCCTCTCTCTGTTCCCAGTTCAGTGTGTAGTTGCTCTGTCTCTCTCTCTTTTCCCAGTTCAGTGTGTAGTTGCTCTGTCTCTCTCTCTGTTCCCAGTTCAGTGTGTCATTGCTCTGTCTCTCTCCCTGTTCCCAGGTCAGTGTGTAGTTGCTCTGACTCCCTCTCTCTGTTCCCAGTTCAGTGTGTAGTTGCTCTGTCTCTCTCTCTGTTTCCAGTTCAGTGTGTAGTTGCTCTGTCTCTCTCTGTTCCCGGTTCAGTGTGTAGTTGCTCTGTCTCTCTCCCTGTTCCCAGTTCAGTGTGTAGTTTCTCTGTCTCTCTCTCTGTTCCCAGTTCAGTGTGTAGTTGCTCTGTCTCTCTCTGTTCACAGTTCAGTGTGTAGTTGCTCTGTCTCTCTCGGTTCCCAGTTCAGTGTGTAGTTGCTTTGTCTCTCTCTTTTCACAGTTCAGTGTGTAGTTGCTCTCTCTATCTCCGTTCCCAGTTCAGTGTGCAGTTGCTCTGTCTCTCTCTCTCTGTTCCCAGTTCAGTGTGTCATTGTTCTGTCTCTCTCCCAGTTCCCAGGTCAGTGTGTAGTTGCTCTGTCTCTCTCCCTGTACCCAATTCAGTGTGTAGTTGCTCTGTCTCTCTCTGTTCCCAGTTCAGTGTGTAGTTGCTCTGTCTCTCTCTGTTCCCAGTTCAGTGTGTAGTTGCTCTGTCTCTCTCTGTTCCCAGTTCAGTGTGTAGTTGCTCTGTCTCTCTCTCTGTTCCCAGTTCAGTGTGTAGTTGTTCTGTCTCTCTCTCTGTTCCCAGTTCAGTGTGTAGTTGCTCTCTCTCTCCCTGTGCACAGTTCAGTGTGTAGTTGCTCTGTCTCTCTCTTATCCCAGTTCAGTGTGTTGTTGCTCTGTCTCCCTCTCTCTGTTCCCAGATCAGTGTGTAGTTGCTCTGTCTCTCTCTGTTCCCAGTTCAGTGTGTAGTTGCTCTGTCTCGCTCTCTGTTCCCAGGTCAGTGTGTAGTTGCTCTGACTCCCTCCCTCTGTTCCCAGTTCAGTGTGTAGTTGCTCTGTCTCGCTCTGTTCCCAGTTCAGTGTGTAGTTGCTCTGTCTCTCTATGTTCCCAGATCAGTGTGTAGTTGCTCTGTCTCTCTCTCTGTTCCCAGGTCAGTGTGTAGTTGCTCTGACTCCCTCTCTCTGTTCCCAGTTCAGTGTGTAGTTGCTCTGTCTCTCTCTCTTTTCCCAGTTCAGTGTGTAGTTGCTCTGTATCTCTCTCTGTTCCCAGTTCAGTGTGTCATTGCTCTGTCTCTCTCCCTGTTCCCAGGTCAGTGTGTAGTTGCTCTGACTCCCTCTCTCTGTTCCCAGTTCAGTGTGTAGTTGCTCTGTCTCTCTCTCTGTTTCCAGTTCAGTGTGTAGTTGCTCTGTCTCTCTCTGTTCCCAGTTCAGTGTGTAGTTGCTCTGTCTCTCTCCCTGTTCCCAGTTCAGTGTGTAGTTTCTCTGTCTCTCTCTCTGTTCCCAGTTCAGTGTGTAGTTGCTCTGTCTCTCTCTGTTCACAGTTCAGTGTGTAGTTGCTCTGTCTCTCTCGGTTCCCAGTTCAGTGTGTAGTTGCTTTGTCTCTCTCTGTTCACAGTTCAGTGTGTAGTTGCTCTCTCTATCTCCGTTCCCAGTTCAGTGTGCAGTTGCTCTGTCTCTCTCTCTCTCTGTTCCCAGTTCAGTGTGTCATTGTTCTGTCTCTCTCCCAGTTCCCAGGTCAGTGTGTAGTTGCTCTGTCTCTCTCCCTGTACCCAATTCAGTGTGTAGTTGCTCTGTCTCTCTCTGTTCCCAGTTCAGTGTGTAGTTGCTCTGTCTCTCTCTGTTCCCAGTTCAGTGTGTAGTTGCTCTGTCTCTCTCTGTTCCCAGTTCAGTGTGTAGTTGCTCTGTCTCTCTCTCTGTTCCCAGTTCAGTGTGTAGTTGTTCTGTCTCTCTCTCTGTTCCCAGTTCAGTGTGTAGTTGCTCTCTCTCTCCCTGTGCACAGTTCAGTGTGTAGTTGCTCTGTCTCTCTCTTATCCCAGTTCAGTGTGTTGTTGCTCTGTCTCCCTCTCTCTGTTCCCAGATCAGTGTGTAGTTGCTCTGTCTCTCTCTGTTCCCAGTTCAGTGTGTAGTTGCTCTGTCTCGCTCTCTGTTCCCACGTCAGTGTGTAGTTGCTCTGACTCCCTCCCTCTGTTCCCAGTTCAGTGTGTAGTTGCTCTGTCTCTCTCTCTGTTTCCAGTTCAGTGTGTAGTTGCTCTGTCTCTCTCTGTTCCCAGTTCAGTGTGTAGTTGCTCTGTCTCTCTCCCTGTTCCCAGTTCAGTGTGTAGTTGCTCTGTCTCTCTCTCTGTTCCCAGTTCAGTGTGTAGTTGCTCTGTCTCTCTCGGTTCCCAGTTCAGTGTGTAGTTGCTCTCTCTATCTCTGTTCCCAGTTCAGTGTGCAGTTGCTCTGTCTCTCTCTCTCTGTTCCCAGTTCAGTGTGTCATTGTTCTGTCTCTCTCCCAGTTCCCAGGTCAGTGTGTAGTTGCTCTCTCTCTCTCCCTGTACCCAATTCAGTGTGTAGTTGCTCTGTCTCCCTCTCTCTGTTCCCAGTTCAGTGTGTAGTTGCTCTGTCTCTCTCACTGTTCCCAGGTCAGTGTGTCGTTGCTCTGTCTCTCTCTGTTCCCAGTTCAGTGTGTAGTTGCTCTGTCTCTCTCTGTTCCCAGTTCAGTGTGTAGTTGCTTTGTCTCTCTCTGTGCCCAGTTCAGTGTGTAGTTGCTCAGTCTCTCTCTGTTCACAGTTCAGTGTGTCGTTGCTCTGTTTCTCTCTCTGTTCCCAGTTCAGTGTGCAGTTGCTCTGTCTCTCTCTGTTCCCAGTTCAGTGTGTAGTTGCTCTGTCTCCCTCTCTCTGTTCCCAGTTCTGTGTGTAGTTGCTCTGTCTCTCTCTCTGTTCCCAGTTCAGTGTGTAGTTGCTCTGTCTCTCTCTGTTCCCAGTTCAGGGTGTAGTTGCTCTGTCTCTCTCTGTTCCCAGTTCAGTGTGTAGTTGCTCTGTCTCTCTCTCTGTACCCAGTTCAGTGTGTAGTTGCTCTGTCTCCCTCTGTTCCCAGTTCAGTGTGTAGTTGCTTTGTCTCTCTCTTTTCCAAGTTCAACGTATAGTTGCTCTGTCTCTCTCTCTGTTCCCAGTTCAGTGTGTAGTTGCTCTGTCTCTCTCTCTCTGTTCCCAGTTCAGTGTGTAGTTGCTCTGTCTCTCTCTCTGTACCCAGTTCAGTGTGTAGTTGCTCTGTCTCCCTCTGTTCCCAGTTCAGTGTGTAGTTGCTCTGTCTCTCTCTTTTCCAAGTTCAATGTATAGTTGCTCTGTCTCTCTCTGTTCCCAGTTCAGTGTGTAGTTGCTCTGTCTCTCTCTGTTCCCAGTTCAGTGTGTAGTTGCTCTGTCTCTCTCTGTTCCCAGTTCAGTGTGTAGTTGCTCTGTCTCTCTCTGTTCCCAGTTCAGTGTGTAGTTGCTCTGTCTCTCTCTGTTCCCAGTTCAGTGTGTAGTTGCTCTGTCTCTCTCTGTTCCAAGTTCAACGTATAGTTGCTCTGTCTCTCTCTCTGTTCCCAGTTCAGTGTGTAGTTGCTCTGACTCTCTCTCTGTGCCCAGTTCAGTGTGTAGTTGCTCTGTCTCTCTCTCTCTCTCTGTTCCCAGGTCAGTGTGTAGTTGCTCTGTCTCTCTCTGTTCCCAGTTCAGTGTGTAGTTGCTCTGTCTCTCTCTGTTCCCAGTTCAGTGTGTAGTTGCTCTGACTCTCTCTCTCTCTGTTCCCAGTTCAGTGTGTAGTTGCTCTGTCTCTCTCTCTCTGTTCCCAGGTCAGTGTGTAGTTGCTCTGTCTCTCTCTGTTCCCAGTTCAGTGTGTAGTTGCTCTGTCTATCTATGTTCCCAGTTCAGTGTGTAGTTGCTCTGTCTCTCTCTCTGTTCCCAGTTTAGTGTGTAGTTGCTCTGTCTCTCTCTGTTCCCAGTTCAGTGTGTAGTTGCTCAGTCTCTCCCTGTTCCCAGTTCAGTGTGTAGTTGCTCTGTCTCTCTCTGTTCCCAGTTCAGTGTGTAGTTGCTCTGTCTCTCTCTCTCTGTTCCCAGTTCAGTGTGTAGTGGTTCTGTCTCTCTCTGTTCCCAGTTCAGTGTGTAGTTGCTCTGTCTCTCTCTCCGTGTTCCCAGTTCAGCGTGTAGTTGCTCTGTCTCTCTCTCTGTTCCCAGTTCAGTGTGTCATTGCTCTGTCTCTCTCCCTGTTCCCAGGTCAGTGTGTAGTTGCTCTGACTCCCTCTCTCTGTTCCCAGTTCAGTGTGTAGTTGCTCTGTCTCTCTCTCTGTTTCCAGTTCAGTGTAGTTGCTCTGTCTCTCTCTGTTCCCAGTTCAGTGTGTAGTTGCTCTGTCTCTCTCCCTGTTCCCAGTTCAGTGTGTAGTTGCTCTGTCTCTCTCTCTGTTCCCAGTTCAGTGTGTAGTTGCTCTGTCTCTCTCTGTTCACAGTTCAGTGTGTAGTTGCTCTGTCTCTCTCGGTTCCCAGTTCAGTGTGTAGTTGCTCTGTCTCTCTCTGTTCCCAGTTCAGTGTGCAGTTGCTCTGTCTCTCTCTCTCTGTTCCCAGTTCAGTGTGTCATTGTTCTGTCTCTCTCCCAGGTCCCAGGTCAGTGTGTAGTTGCTCTGTCTCTCTCCCTGTACCCAATTCAGTGTGTAGTTGCTCTGTCTCCCTCTCTCTGTTCCCAGTTCAGTGTGTAGTTGCTCTGTCTCCCTCTCTCTGTTCCCAGTTCAGTGTGTAGTTGCTCTGTCTCTCTCTCTGTGTTCCCAGTTCAGCGTGTAGTTGCTCTGTCTCTCTCTGTTCCCAGTTCAGTGTGTCATTGCTCTGTCTCTCTCCCTGTTCCCAGGTCAGTGTGTCGTTGCTCTGTCTCTCTCTGTTCCCAGTTCAGTGTGTAGTTGCTCTGTCTCTCTCTGTTCCCAGTTCAGTGGGTAGTTGCTTTGTCTCTCTCTGTGCCCAGTTCAGTGTGTAGTTGCTCAGTCTCTCTCTGTTCACAGTTCAGTGTGTAGTTGCTCTGTTTCTCTCTCTGTTCCCAGTTCAGTGTGCAGTTGCTCTGTCTCTCTCTGTTCCCAGTTCAGTGTGTAGTTGCTCTGTCTATCTCTCTGTTCCCAGTTCTGTGTGTAGTTGCTCTGTCTCTCTCTGTCCCAGTTCAGTGTGTAGTTGCTCTGTCTCTCTGATCCCAGTTCAGTGTATAGTTGCTCTGTCTCTCTCTCTGTTCCCAGTCCAGTGTGCAGTTGCTCTGTCTCTCTCTGATCCCAGTTCAGTGTGTAGTTGCTCTGTCTCTCTCTCTGTTCCCAGTTCAGTGTGTAGTTGCTCTGTCTCTCTCTGTTCCCAGTTCAGTGTGTAGTTGCTCTGTCTCCCTCTCTCTGTTCCCAGTTCAGTGCGTAGTTGCTCTGTCTCTCTCTATGTTCCCAGTTCAGTGTGTAGTTGCTCTGTCTCTCTCTGTTCCCAGTTCAGGGTGTAGTTGCTCTGTCTCTCTCTGTTCCCAGTTCAGTGTGTAGTTGCTCTGTCTCTCTCTCTCTACCCAGTTCAGTGTGTAGTGGTTCTGTCTCTCTCTATTTCCAGTTCAGTGTGTAGTTGCTCTGTCTCTCTCTCTATTCCCAGTTCAGTGTGTAGTGGTTCTGTCTCTCTCTGTTCCCAGTTCAGTGTGTAGTTGCTCTGTCTCTCTCTCTGTTCCCAGTTCAGTGTGTAGTTGCTCTGTCTCTCTCTGTTCCCAGTTCAGTGTGTAGTGGTTCTGTCTCTCTCTGTTCCCAGTTCAGTGTGTAGTTGCTCTGTCTCTCTCTGTTCCCAGTTCAGTGTGTAGTTGCTCTGTCTCTCTCTCTGTTCCCAGGTCAGTGTGTAGTTGCTCTGACTCCCTCTCTCTGTTCCCAGTTCAGTGTGTAGTTGCTCTGTCTCTCTCTCTTTTCCCAGTTCAGTGTGTAGTTGCTCTGTCTCTCTCTCTGTTCCCAGTTCAGTGTGTCATTGCTCTGTCTCTCTCCCTGTTCCCAGGTCAGTGTGTAGTTGCTCTGACTCCCTCTCTCTGTTCCCAGTTCAGTGTGTAGTTGCTCTGTCTCTCTCTCTGTTTCCAGTTCAGTGTGTAGTTGCTCTGTCTCTCTCTGTTCCCGGTTCAGTGTGTAGTTGCTCTGTCTCTCTCCCTGTTCCCAGTTCAGTGTGTAGTTTCTCTGTCTCTCTCTCTGTTCCCAGTTCAGTGTGTAGTTGCTCTGTCTCTCTCTGTTCACAGTTCAGTGTGTAGTTGCTCTGTCTCTCTCGGTTCCCAGTTCAGTGTGTAGTTGCTTTGTCTCTCTCTTTTCACAGTTCAGTGTGTAGTTGCTCTCTCTATCTCCGTTCCCAGTTCAGTGTGCAGTTGCTCTGTCTCTCTCTCTCTGTTCCCAGTTCAGTGTGTCATTGTTCTGTCTCTCTCCCAGTTCCCAGGTCAGTGTGTAGTTGCTCTGTCTCTCTCCCTGTACCCAATTCAGTGTGTAGTTGCTCTGTCTCTCTCTGTTCCCAGTTCAGTGTGTAGTTGCTCTGTCTCTCTCTGTTCCCAGTTCAGTGTGTAGTTGCTCTGTCTCTCTCTGTTCCCAGTTCAGTGTGTAGTTGCTCTGTCTCTCTCTCTGTTCCCAGTTCAGTGTGTAGTTGTTCTGTCTCTCTCTCTGTTCCCAGTTCAGTGTGTAGTTGCTCTCTCTCTCCCTGTGCACAGTTCAGTGTGTAGTTGCTCTGTCTCTCTCTTATCCCAGTTCAGTGTGTTGTTGCTCTGTCTCCCTCTCTCTGTTCCCAGATCAGTGTGTAGTTGCTCTGTCTCTCTCTGTTCCCAGTTCAGTGTGTAGTTGCTCTGTCTCGCTCTCTGTTCCCAGGTCAGTGTGTAGTTGCTCTGACTCCCTCCCTCTGTTCCCAGTTCAGTGTGTAGTTGCTCTGTCTCGCTCTGTTCCCAGTTCAGTGTGTAGTTGCTCTGTCTCTCTATGTTCCCAGATCAGTGTGTAGTTGCTCTGTCTCTCTCTCTGTTCCCAGGTCAGTGTGTAGTTGCTCTGACTCCCTCTCTCTGTTCCCAGTTCAGTGTGTAGTTGCTCTGTCTCTCTCTCTTTTCCCAGTTCAGTGTGTAGTTGCTCTGTATCTCTCTCTGTTCCCAGTTCAGTGTGTCATTGCTCTGTCTCTCTCCCTGTTCCCAGGTCAGTGTGTAGTTGCTCTGACTCCCTCTCTCTGTTCCCAGTTCAGTGTGTAGTTGCTCTGTCTCTCTCTCTGTTTCCAGTTCAGTGTGTAGTTGCTCTGTCTCTCTCTGTTCCCAGTTCAGTGTGTAGTTGCTCTGTCTCTCTCCCTGTTCCCAGTTCAGTGTGTAGTTTCTCTGTCTCTCTCTCTGTTCCCAGTTCAGTGTGTAGTTGCTCTGTCTCTCTCTGTTCACAGTTCAGTGTGTAGTTGCTCTGTCTCTCTCGGTTCCCAGTTCAGTGTGTAGTTGCTTTGTCTCTCTCTGTTCACAGTTCAGTGTGTAGTTGCTCTCTCTATCTCCGTTCCCAGTTCAGTGTGCAGTTGCTCTGTCTCTCTCTCTCTCTGTTCCCAGTTCAGTGTGTCATTGTTCTGTCTCTCTCCCAGTTCCCAGGTCAGTGTGTAGTTGCTCTGTCTCTCTCCCTGTACCCAATTCAGTGTGTAGTTGCTCTGTCTCTCTCTGTTCCCAGTTCAGTGTGTAGTTGCTCTGTCTCTCTCTGTTCCCAGTTCAGTGTGTAGTTGCTCTGTCTCTCTCTGTTCCCAGTTCAGTGTGTAGTTGCTCTGTCTCTCTCTCTGTTCCCAGTTCAGTGTGTAGTTGTTCTGTCTCTCTCTCTGTTCCCAGTTCAGTGTGTAGTTGCTCTCTCTCTCCCTGTGCACAGTTCAGTGTGTAGTTGCTCTGTCTCTCTCTTATCCCAGTTCAGTGTGTTGTTGCTCTGTCTCCCTCTCTCTGTTCCCAGATCAGTGTGTAGTTGCTCTGTCTCTCTCTGTTCCCAGTTCAGTGTGTAGTTGCTCTGTCTCGCTCTCTGTTCCCAGGTCAGTGTGTAGTTGCTCTGACTCCCTCCCTCTGTTCCCAGTTCAGTGTGTAGTTGCTCTGTCTCTCTCTCTGTTTCCAGTTCAGTGTGTAGTTGCTCTGTCTCTCTCTGTTCCCAGTTCAGTGTGTAGTTGCTCTGTCTCTCTCCCTGTTCCCAGTTCAGTGTGTAGTTGCTCTGTCTCTCTCTCTGTTCCCAGTTCAGTGTGTAGTTGCTCTGTCTCTCTCGGTTCCCAGTTCAGTGTGTAGTTGCTCTCTCTATCTCTGTTCCCAGTTCAGTGTGCAGTTGCTCTGTCTCTCTCTCTCTGTTCCCAGTTCAGTGTGTCATTGTTCTGTCTCTCTCCCAGTTCCCAGGTCAGTGTGTAGTTGCTCTCTCTCTCTCCCTGTACCCAATTCAGTGTGTAGTTGCTCTGTCTCCCTCTCTCTGTTCCCAGTTCAGTGTGTAGTTGCTCTGTCTCTCTCACTGTGTTCCCAGTTCAGCGTGTAGTTGCTCTGTCTCTCTCTCTCTGTTCCCAGTTCAGTGTGTCATTGCTCTGTCTCTCTCCCTGTTCCCAGGTCAGTGTGTCGTTGCTCTGTCTCTCTCTGTTCCCAGTTCAGTGTGTAGTTGCTCTGTCTCTCTCTGTTCCCAGTTCAGTGTGTAGTTGCTTTGTCTCTCTCTGTGCCCAGTTCAGTGTGTAGTTGCTCAGTCTCTCTCTGTTCACAGTTCAGTGTGTCGTTGCTCTGTTTCTCTCTCTGTTCCCAGTTCAGTGTGCAGTTGCTCTGTCTCTCTCTGTTCCCAGTTCAGTGTGTAGTTGCTCTGTCTCCCTCTCTCTGTTCCCAGTTCTGTGTGTAGTTGCTCTGTCTCTCTCTCTGTTCCCAGTTCAGTGTGTAGTTGCTCTGTCTCTCTCTGTTCCCAGTTCAGGGTGTAGTTGCTCTGTCTCTCTCTGTTCCCAGTTCAGTGTGTAGTTGCTCTGTCTCTCTCTCTGTACCCAGTTCAGTGTGTAGTTGCTCTGTCTCCCTCTGTTCCCAGTTCAGTGTGTAGTTGCTTTGTCTCTCTCTTTTCCAAGTTCAACGTATAGTTGCTCTGTCTCTCTCTCTGTTCCCAGTTCAGTGTGTAGTTGCTCTGTCTCTCTCTCTCTGTTCCCAGTTCAGTGTGTAGTTGCTCTGTCTCTCTCTCTGTACCCAGTTCAGTGTGTAGTTGCTCTGTCTCCCTCTGTTCCCAGTTCAGTGTGTAGTTGCTCTGTCTCTCTCTTTTCCAAGTTCAATGTATAGTTGCTCTGTCTCTCTCTGTTCCCAGTTCAGTGTGTAGTTGCTCTGTCTCTCTCTGTTCCCAGTTCAGTGTGTAGTTGCTCTGTCTCTCTCTGTTCCCAGTTCAGTGTGTAGTTGCTCTGTCTCTCTCTGTTCCCAGTTCAGTGTGTAGTTGCTCTGTCTCTCTCTGTTCCCAGTTCAGTGTGTAGTTGCTCTGTCTCTCTCTGTTCCAAGTTCAACGTATAGTTGCTCTGTCTCTCTCTCTGTTCCCAGTTCAGTGTGTAGTTGCTCTGACTCTCTCTCTGTGCCCAGTTCAGTGTGTAGTTGCTCTGTCTCTCTCTCTCTCTCTGTTCCCAGGTCAGTGTGTAGTTGCTCTGTCTCTCTCTGTTCCCAGTTCAGTGTGTAGTTGCTCTGTCTCTCTCTGTTCCCAGTTCAGTGTGTAGTTGCTCTGTCTCTCTCTGTTCCAAGTTCAACGTATAGTTGCTCTGTCTCTCTCTCTGTTCCCAGTTCAGTGTGTAGTTGCTCTGACTCTCTCTCTCTCTGTTCCCAGTTCAGTGTGTAGTTGCTCTGTCTCTCTCTCTCTGTTCCCAGGTCAGTGTGTAGTTGCTCTGTCTCTCTCTGTTCCCAGTTCAGTGTGTAGTTGCTCTGTCTCTCTCTGTTCCCAGTTCAGTGTGTAGTTGCTCTGTCTATCTATGTTCCCAGTTCAGTGTGTAGTTGCTCTGTCTCTCTCTCTGTTCCCAGTTTAGTGTGTAGTTGCTCTGTCTCTCTCTGTTCCCAGTTCAGTGTGTAGTTGCTCAGTCTCTCCCTGTTCCCAGTTCAGTGTGTAGTTGCTCTGTCTCTCTCTGTTCCCAGTTCAGTGTGTAGTTGCTCTGTCTCTCTCTCTCTGTTCCCAGTTCAGTGTGTAGTGGTTCTGTCTCTCTTTGTTCCCAGTTCAGTGTGTAGTTGCTCTGTCTCTCTCTCCGTGTTCCCAGTTCAGCGTGTAGTTGCTCTGTCTCTCTCTCTGTTCCCAGTTCAGTGTGTCATTGCTCTGTCTCTCTCCCTGTTCCCAGGTCAGTGTGTAGTTGCTCTGACTCCCTCTCTCTGTTCCCAGTTCAGTGTGTAGTTGCTCTGTCTCTCTCTGTTTCCAGTTCAGTGTAGTTGCTCTGTCTCTCTCTGTTCCCAGTTCAGTGTGTAGTTGCTCTGTCTCTCTCCCTGTTCCCAGTTCAGTGTGTAGTTGCTCTGTCTCTCTCTCTGTTCCCAGTTCAGTGTGTAGTTGCTCTGTCTCTCTCTGTTCACAGTTCAGTGTGTAGTTGCTCTGTCTCTCTCGGTTCCCAGTTCAGTGTGTAGTTGCTCTGTCTCTCTCTGTTCCCAGTTCAGTGTGCAGTTGCTCTGTCTCTCTCTCTCTGTTCCCAGTTCAGTGTGTCATTGTTCTGTCTCTCTCCCAGGTCCCAGGTCAGTGTGTAGTTGCTCTGTCTCTCTCCCTGTACCCAATTCAGTGTGTAGTTGCTCTGTCTCCCTCTCTCTGTTCCCAGTTCAGTGTGTAGTTGCTCTGTCTCCCTCTCTCTGTTCCCAGTTCAGTGTGTAGTTGCTCTGTCTCTCTCTCTGTGTTCCCAGTTCAGCGTGTAGTTGCTCTGTCTCTCTCTGTTCCCAGTTCAGTGTGTCATTGCTCTGTCTCTCTCCCTGTTCCCAGGTCAGTGTGTCGTTGCTCTGTCTCTCTCTGTTCCCAGTTCAGTGTGTAGTTGCTCTGTCTCTCTCTGTTCCCAGTTCAGTGGGTAGTTGCTTTGTCTCTCTCTGTGCCCAGTTCAGTGTGTAGTTGCTCAGTCTCTCTCTGTTCACAGTTCAGTGTGTAGTTGCTCTGTTTCTCTCTCTGTTCCCAGTTCAGTGTGCAGTTGCTCTGTCTCTCTCTGTTCCCAGTTCAGTGTGTAGTTGCTCTGTCTATCTCTCTGTTCCCAGTTCTGTGTGTAGTTGCTCTGTCTCTCTCTGTCCCAGTTCAGTGTGTAGTTGCTCTGTCTCTCTGATCCCAGTTCAGTGTATAGTTGCTCTGTCTCTCTCTCTGTTCCCAGTCCAGTGTGCAGTTGCTCTGTCTCTCTCTGATCCCAGTTCAGCGTGTAGTTGCTCTGTCTCTCTCTCTGTTCCCAGTTCAGTGTGTAGTTGCTCTGTCTCTCTCTGTTCCCAGTTCAGTGTGTAGTTGCTCTGTCTCCCTCTCTCTGTTCCCAGTTCAATGCGTAGTTGCTCTGTCTCTCTCTCTGTTCCCAGTTCAGTGTGTAGTTGCTCTGTCTCTCTCTGATCCCAGTTCAGGGTGTAGTTGCTCTGTCTCTCTCTGTTCCCAGTTCAGTGTGTAGTTGCTCTGTCTCTCTCTCTACCCAGTTCAGTGTGTAGTGGTTCTGTCTCTCTCTATTTCCAGTTCAGTGTGTAGTTGCTCTGTCTCTCTCTCTATTCCCAGTTCAGTGTGTAGTGTTTCTGTCTCTCTCTGTTCCCAGTTCAGTGTGTAGTTGCTCTGTCTCTCTCTCTGTTCCCAGTTCAGTGTGTAGTTGCTCTGTCTCTCTCTGTTCCCAGTTCAGTGTGTAGTGGTTCTGTCTCTCTCTGTTCCCAGTTCAGTGTGTAGTGGTTCTGTCTCTCTCTGTTCCCAGGTCAGTGTGTAGCTGCTCTGTCTCTCTCTGTTCCCAGTTCAGTGTATAGTTGCTCTGTCTCCCTCTGTTCCCAGTTCAGTGTGTAGTTGCTCTGTCTCTCTCTGTTCCCAGTTCAGTGTGTAGTGGTTCTGTCTCTCTCTGTTCCCAGTTCAGTGTGTAGTTGCTCTGTCTCTCTCTCTGTTCCCAGTTCAGTGTGTAGTTGCTCTGTCTCTCTCTGTTCCCAGTTCAGTGTGTAGTTGCTCTGTCTCTCTGTTCCCAGGTCAGTGGGTAGTTGCTTTGTCTCTCTCTCTGTTCCCAGTTCAGTGTGTAGTTGCTCTGTCTCTCTCTCTCTGTTCCCAGTTCAGTGTGTAGTTGCTCTGTCTCTCTCTGTTCGCAGTTCAGTGTGTAGTTGCTCTGTCTCTCTCTCTGTTCCCAGTTCAGTGTGTAGTTGCTCTGTCTCTCTCTCTCTGTTCCCAGTTCAGTGTGTAGTTGCTCTGTCTCTCTCTCTGTTCCCAGTTCAGTGTGTAGTTGCTCTGTCTCTCTCTCTGTTCCCAGTTCAGTGTGTAGTTGCTCTGTCTCTCTCTCTCTGTTCCCAGTTCAGTGTGTAGTTGCTCTGTCTCTCTCTCTGTTCCCAGTTCAGTGTGTAGTTGCTCTGTCTCTCTCTCTCTGTTCCCAGTTCAGTGTGTAGTTGCTCTGTCTCTCTCTCTGTTCCCAGGTCAGTGTGTAGTTGCTCTGTCTCTCTCTGTTCCCAGTTCAGTGTGTAGTTGCTCTGTCTCTCTCTGTTCCCAGTTCAGTGTGTAGTGGTTCTGTCTCTCTCTGTTCCCAGTTCAGTGTGTAGTTGCTCTGTCTCTCTCTCTGTTCCCAGGTCAGTGTGTAGTTGCTCTGTCTCTCTCTGTTCCCAGTTCAGTGTGTAGTGGTTCTGTCTCTCTCTGTTCCCAGTTCAGTGTGTAGTTGCTCTGTCTCTCTCTCTGTTCCCAGTTCAGTGTGTAGTTACTCTGTCTCTCTGTTCCCAGGTCAGTGTGTAGTTGCTCTGTCTCTCTCTGTTCCCAGTTCAGTGTGCAGTTGCTCTGTCTCTCTCAGTTCCCAGTTCAGTGTGTAGTTGCTCTGTCTCCCTCTGTTCCCAGTTCAGTGTGTAGTTGCTCTGTCTCTCTCTTTTCCAAGTTCAACGTATTGTTGCTCTGTCTCTCTCTCTCTCTGTTCCCAGGTCAGTGTGTAGTTCCTCTGTCTCTCTCTGTTCCAAGTTCAACGTATAGTTGCTCTGTCTCTCTCTCTGTTCCCAGTTCAGTGTGTAGTTGCTCTGACTCTCTCTCTCTGTGCCCAGTTCAGTGTATAGTTGCTCTGTCTCTCTCTGTTCCCAGTTCAGTGTGTAGTTGCTCTGTCTCTCTCTGTTCCCAGTTCCGTGTGTAGTTGCTCTGTCTCTCTCTGTTCCAAGTTCAATGTATAGTTGCTCTGTCTCTCTCTCTGTTCCCAGTTCAGTGTGTAGTTGCTCTGACTCTCTCTCTCTGTGCCCAGTTCAGTGTGTAGTTGCTCTGTCTCTCTCTCTCTCTCTGTTCCCAGTTCAGTGTGTAGTTGCTCTGTCTCTCTCTGTTCCAAGTTCAACGTATAGTTGCTCTGTCTCTCTCTCTGTTCCCAGTTCAGTGTGTAGTTGCTCTGACTCTCTCTCTCTGTTCCCACTTCAGTGTGTAGTTGCTCTGTCTCTCTCTCTCTGTTCCCAGGTCAGTGTGTAGTTGCTCTGTCTCGCTCTGTTCCCAGTTCAGAGTGTAGTTGCTCTGTCTCTCTATGTTCCCAGTTCAGTGTGTAGTTGCTCTGTCTCTCTCTCTGTTCCCAGGTCAGTGTGTAGTTGCTCTGACTCCCTCTCTCTGTTCCCAGTTCAGTGTGTAGTTGCTCTGTCTCTCTCTCTTTTCCCAGTTCAGTGTGTAGTTGCTCTGTCTCTCTCTCTGTTCCCAGTTCAGTGTGTCATTGCTCTGTCTCTCTCCCTGTTCCCAGGTCAGTGTGTAGTTGCTCTGACTCCCTCTCTCTGTTCCCAGTTCAGTGTGTAGTTGCTCTGTCTCTCTCTCTGTTTCCAGTTCAGTGTGTAGTTGCTCTGTCTCTCTCTGTTCCCAGTTCAGTGTGTAGTTGCTCTGTCTCTCTCCCTGTTCCCAGTTCAGTGTGTAGTTTCTCTGTCTCTCTCTCTGTTCCCAGTTCAGTGTGTAGTTGCTCTGTCTCTCTCTGTTCACAGTTCAGTGTGTAGTTGCTCTGTCTCTCTCGGTTCCCAGTTCAGTGTGTAGTTGCTTTGTCTCTCTCTTTTCACAGTTCAGTGTGTAGTTGCTCTCTCTATCTCTGTTCCCAGTTCAGTGTGTCATTGTTCTGTCTCTCTCCCAGTTCCCAGGTCAGTGTGTAGTTGCTCTGTCTCTCTCCCTGTACCCAATTCAGTGTGTAGTTGCTCTGTCTCTCTCTGTTCCCAGTTCAGTGTGTAGTTGCTCTGTCTCTCTCTGTTCCCAGTTCAGTGTGTAGTTGCTCTGTCTCTCTCTGTTCCCAGTTCAGTGTGTAGTTGCTCTGTCTCTCTCTCTGTTCCCAGTTCAGTGTGTAGTTGTTCTGTCTCTCTCTCTGTTCCCAGTTCAGTGTGTAGTTGCTCTCTCTCTCCCTGTGCACAGTTCAGTGTGTAGTTGCTCTGTCTCTCTCTTATCCCAGTTCAGTGTGTTGTTGCTCTGTCTCCCTCTCTCTGTTCCCAGATCAGTGTGTAGTTGCTCTGTCTCTCTCTGTTCCCAGTTCAGTGTGTAGTTGCTCTGTCTCGCTCTCTGTTCCCAGGTCAGTGTGTAGTTGCTCTGACTCCCTCCCTCTGTTCCCAGTTCAGTGTGTAGTTGCTCTGTCTCTCTCTCTGTTTCCAGTTCAGTGTGTAGTTGCTCTGTCTCTCTCTGTTCCCAGTTCAGTGTGTAGTTGCTCTGTCTCTCTCCCTGTTCCCAGTTCAGTGTGTAGTTGCTCTGTCTCTCTCTCTCTGTTCCCAGTTCAGTGTGTAGTTGCTCTGTCTCTCTCTGTTCCCTGTTCAGTGTGTAGTTGCTCTCTCTATCTCTGTTCCCAGTTCAGTGTGCAGTTGCTCTGTCTCTCTCTCTCTGTTCCCAGTTCAGTGTGTCATTGTTCTGTCTCTCTCCCAGTTCCCAGGTCAGTGTGTAGTTGCTCTGTCTCTCTCCCTGTACCCAATTCAGTGTGTAGTTGCTCTGACTCTCTCTCTCTGTGCCCAGTTCAGTGTGTAGTTGCTCTGTCTCTCTCTCTCTCTGTTCCCAGTTCAGTGTGTAGTTGCTCTGTCTCTCTCTGTTCCAAGTTCAACGTATAGTTGCTCTGTCTCTCTCTCTGTTCCCAGTTCAGTGTGTAGTTGCTCTGACTCTCTCTCTCTGTTCCCACTTCAGTGTGTAGTTGCTCTGTCTCTCTCTCTCTGTTCCCAGGTCAGTGTGTAGTTGCTCTGTCTCGCTCTGTTCCCAGTTCAGTGTGTAGTTGCTCTGTCTCTCTATGTTCCCAGTTCAGTGTGTAGTTGCTCTGTCTCTCTCTCTGTTCCCAGTTCAGTGTGTAGTTGCTCTGACTCTCTCTCTGTGCCCAGTTCAGTGTGTAGTTGCTCTGTCTCTCTCTCTCTCTCTGTTCCCAGGTCAGTGTGTAGTTGCTCTGTCTCTCTCTGTTCCCAGTTCAGTGTGTAGTTGCTCTGTCTCTCTCTGTTCCCAGTTCAGTGTGTAGTTGCTCTGTCTCTCTCTGTTCCAAGTTCAACGTATAGTTGCTCTGTCTCTCTCTCTGTTCCCAGTTCAGTGTGTAGTTGCTCTGACTCTCTCTCTGTGCCCAGTTCAGTGTGTAGTTGCTCTGTCTCTCTCTCTCTCTCTGTTCCCAGGTCAGTGTGTAGTTGCTCTGTCTCTCTCTGTTCCCAGTTCAGTGTGTAGTTGCTCTGTCTCTCTCTGTTCCCAGTTCAGTGTGTAGTTGCTCTGTCTCTCTCTGTTCCAAGTTCAACGTATAGTTGCTCTGTCTCTCTCTCTGTTCCCAGTTCAGTGTGTAGTTGCTCTGACTCTCTCTCTCTCTGTTCCCAGTTCAGTGTGTAGTTGCTCTGTCTCTCTCTCTCTGTTCCCAGGTCAGTGTGTAGTTGCTCTGTCTCTCTCTGTTCCCTGTTCAGTGTGTAGTTGCTCTGTCTCTCTCTGTTCCAAGTTCAATGTATAGTTGCTCTGTCTCTCTCTCTGTTCCCAGTTCAGTGTGTAGTTGCTCTGACTCTCTCTCTCTGTGCCCAGTTCAGTGTGTAGTTGCTCTGTCTCTCTCTCTCTCTCTGTTCCCAGTTCAGTGTGTAGTTGCTCTGTCTCTCTCTGTTCCAAGTTCAACGTATAGTTGCTCTGTCTCTCTCTCTGTTCCCAGTTCAGTGTGTAGTTGCTCTGACTCTCTCTCTCTGTTCCCACTTCAGTGTGTAGTTGCTCTGTCTCTCTCTCTCTGTTCCCAGGTCAGTGTGTAGTTGCTCTGTCTCGCTCTGTTCCCAGTTCAGTGTGTAGTTGCTCTGTCTCTCTATGTTCCCAGTTCAGTGTGTAGTTGCTCTGTCTCTCTCTCTGTTCCCAGGTCAGTGTGTAGTTGCTCTGACTCCCTCTCTCTGTTCCCAGTTCAGTGTGTAGTTGCTCTGTCTCTCTCTCTTTTCCCAGTTCAGTGTGTAGTTGCTCTGTCTCTCTCTCTGTTCCCAGTTCAGTGTGTCATTGCTCTGTCTCTCTCCCTGTTCCCAGGTCAGTGTGTAGTTGCTCTGACTCCCTCTCTCTGTTCCCAGTTCAGTGTGTAGTTGCTCTGTCTCTCTCTCTGTTTCCAGTTCAGTGTGTAGTTGCTCTGTCTCTCTCTGTTCCCAGTTCAGTGTGTAGTTGCTCTGTCTCTCTCCCTGTTCCCAGTTCAGTGTGTAGTTTCTCTGTCTCTCTCTCTGTTCCCAGTTCAGTGTGTAGTTGCTCTGTCTCTCTCTGTTCACAGTTCAGTGTGTAGTTGCTCTGTCTCTCTCTGTTCCCAGTTCAGTGTGTAGTTGCTTTGTCTCTCTCTTTTCACAGTTCAGTGTGTAGTTGCTCTCTCTATCTCTGTTCCCAGTTCAGTGTGTCATTGTTCTGTCTCTCTCCCAGTTCCCAGGTCAGTGTGTAGTTGCTCTGTCTCTCTCCCTGTACCCAATTCAGTGTGTAGTTGCTCTGTCTCTCTCTGTTCCCAGTTCAGTGTGTAGTTGCTCTGTCTCTCTCTGTTCCCAGTTCAGTGTGTAGTTGCTCTGTCTCTCTCTGTTCCCAGTTCAGTGTGTAGTTGCTCTGTCTCTCTCTCTGTTCCCAGTTCAGTGTGTAGTTGTTCTGTCTCTCTCTCTGTTCCCAGTTCAGTGTGTAGTTGCTCTCTCTCTCCCTGTGCACAGTTCAGTGTGTAGTTGCTCTGTCTCTCTCTTATCCCAGTTCAGTGTGTTGTTGCTCTGTCTCCCTCTCTCTGTTCCCAGATCAGTGTGTAGTTGCTCTGTCTCTCTCTGTTCCCAGTTCAGTGTGTAGTTGCTCTGTCTCGCTCTCTGTTCCCAGGTCAGTGTGTAGTTGCTCTGACTCCCTCCCTCTGTTCCCAGTTCAGTGTGTAGTTGCTCTGTCTCTCTCTCTGTTTCCAGTTCAGTGTGTAGTTGCTCTGTCTCTCTCCCTGTTCCCAGTTCAGTGTGTAGTTGCTCTGTCTCTCTCTCTCTGTTCCCAGTTCAGTGTGTAGTTGCTCTGTCTCTCTCTGTTCCCTGTTCAGTGTGTAGTTGCTCTCTCTATCTCTGTTCCCAGTTCAGTGTGCAGTTGCTCTGTCTCTCTCTCTCTGTTCCCAGTTCAGTGTGTCATTGTTCTGTCTCTCTCCCAGTTCCCAGGTCAGTGTGTAGTTGCTCTGTCTCTCTCCCTGTACCCAATTCAGTGTGTAGTTGCTCTGACTCTCTCTCTCTGTGCCCAGTTCAGTGTGTAGTTGCTCTGTCTCTCTCTCTCTCTGTTCCCAGTTCAGTGTGTAGTTGCTCTGTCTCTCTCTGTTCCAAGTTCAACGTATAGTTGCTCTGTCTCTCTCTCTGTTCCCAGTTCAGTGTGTAGTTGCTCTGACTCTCTCTCTCTGTTCCCACTTCAGTGTGTAGTTGCTCTGTCTCTCTCTCTCTGTTCCCAGGTCAGTGTGTAGTTGCTCTGTCTCGCTCTGTTCCCAGTTCAGTGTGTAGTTGCTCTGTCTCTCTATGTTCCCAGTTCAGTGTGTAGTTGCTCTGTCTCTCTCTCTGTTCCCAGTTCAGTGTGTAGTTGCTCTGACTCTCTCTCTGTGCCCAGTTCAGTGTGTAGTTGCTCTGTCTCTCTCTCTCTCTCTGTTCCCAGGTCAGTGTGTAGTTGCTCTGTCTCTCTCTGTTCCCAGTTCAGTGTGTAGTTGCTCTGTCTCTCTCTGTTCCCAGTTCAGTGTGTAGTTGCTCTGTCTCTCTCTGTTCCAAGTTCAACGTATAGTTGCTCTGTCTCTCTCTCTGTTCCCAGTTCAGTGTGTAGTTGCTCTGACTCTCTCTCTGTGCCCAGTTCAGTGTGTAGTTGCTCTGTCTCTCTCTCTCTCTCTGTTCCCAGGTCAGTGTGTAGTTGCTCTGTCTCTCTCTGTTCCCAGTTCAGTGTGTAGTTGCTCTGTCTCTCTCTGTTCCCAGTTCAGTGTGTAGTTGCTCTGTCTCTCTCTGTTCCAAGTTCAACGTATAGTTGCTCTGTCTCTCTCTCTGTTCCCAGTTCAGTGTGTAGTTGCTCTGACTCTCTCTCTCTCTGTTCCCAGTTCAGTGTGTAGTTGCTCTGTCTCTCTCTCTCTGTTCCCAGGTCAGTGTGTAGTTGCTCTGTCTCTCTCTGTTCCCTGTTCAGTGTGTAGTTGCTCTGTCTATCTATGTTCCCAGTTCAGTGTGTAGTTGCTCTGTCTCTCTCTCTGTTCCCAGTTTAGTGTGTAGTTGCTCTGTCTCTCTCTGTTCCCAGTTCAGTGTGTAGTTGCTCAGTCTCTCCCTGTTCCCAGTTCAGTGTGTAGTTGCTCTGTCTCTCTCTGTTCCCAGTTCAGTGTGTAGTTGCTCTGTCTCTCTCTCTCTGTTCCCAGTTCAGTGTGTAGTGGTTCTGTCTCTCTCTGTTCCCAGTTCAGTGTGTAGTTGCTCTGTCTCTCTCTCCGTGTTCCCAGTTCAGCGTGTAGTTGCTCTGTCTCTCTCTCTGTTCCCAGTTCAGTGTGTCATTGCTCTGTCTCTCTCCCTGTTCCCAGGTCAGTGTGTAGTTGCTCTGACTCCCTCTCTCTGTTCCCAGTTCAGTGTGTAGTTGCTCTGTCTCTCTCTCTGTTTCCAGTTCAGTGTAGTTGCTCTGTCTCTCTCTGTTCCCAGTTCAGTGTGTAGTTGCTCTGTCTCTCTCCCTGTTCCCAGTTCAGTGTGTAGTTGCTCTGTCTCTCTCTCTGTTCCCAGTTCAGTGTGTAGTTGCTCTGTCTCTCTCTGTTCACAGTTCAGTGTGTAGTTGCTCTGTCTCTCTCGGTTCCCAGTTCAGTGTGTAGTTGCTCTGTCTCTCTCTGTTCCCAGTTCAGTGTGCAGTTGCTCTGTCTCTCTCTCTCTGTTCCCAGTTCAGTGTGTCATTGTTCTGTCTCTCTCCCAGGTCCCAGGTCAGTGTGTAGTTGCTCTGTCTCTCTCCCTGTACCCAATTCAGTGTGTAGTTGCTCTGTCTCCCTCTCTCTGTTCCCAGTTCAGTGTGTAGTTGCTCTGTCTCCCTCTCTCTGTTCCCAGTTCAGTGTGTAGTTGCTCTGTCTCTCTCTCTGTGTTCCCAGTTCAGCGTGTAGTTGCTCTGTCTCTCTCTGTTCCCAGTTCAGTGTGTCATTGCTCTGTCTCTCTCCCTGTTCCCAGGTCAGTGTGTCGTTGCTCTGTCTCTCTCTGTTCCCAGTTCAGTGTGTAGTTGCTCTGTCTCTCTCTGTTCCCAGTTCAGTGGGTAGTTGCTTTGTCTCTCTCTGTGCCCAGTTCAGTGTGTAGTTGCTCAGTCTCTCTCTGTTCACAGTTCAGTGTGTAGTTGCTTTGTTTCTCTCTCTGTTCCCAGTTCAGTGTGCAGTTGCTCTGTCTCTCTCTGTTCCCAGTTCAGTGTGTAGTTGCTCTGTCTATCTCTCTGTTCCCAGTTCTGTGTGTAGTTGCTCTGTCTCTCTCTGTCCCAGTTCAGTGTGTAGTTGCTCTGTCTCTCTGATCCCAGTTCAGTGTATAGTTGCTCTGTCTCTCTCTCTGTTCCCAGTCCAGTGTGCAGTTGCTCTGTCTCTCTCTGATCCCAGTTCAGTGTGTAGTTGCTCTGTCTCTCTCTCTGTTCCCAGTTCAGTGTGTAGTTGCTCTGTCTCTCTCTGTTCCCAGTTCAGTGTGTAGTTGCTCTGTTTCCCTCTCTCTGTTCCCAGTTCAGTGCGTAGTTGCTCTGTCTCTCTCTCTGTTCCCAGTTCAGTGTGTAGTTGCTCTGTCTCTCTCTGTTCCCAGTTCAGGGTGTAGTTGCTCTGTCTCTCTCTGTTCCCAGTTCAGTGTGTAGTTGCTCTGTCTCTCTCTCTCTACCCAGTTCAGTGTGTAGTGGTTCTGTCTCTCTCTATTTCCAGTTCAGTGTGTAGTTGCTCTGTCTCTCTCTCTATTCCCAGTTCAGTGTGTAGTGGTTCTGTCTCTCTCTGTTCCCAGTTCAGTGTGTAGTTGCTCTGTCTCTCTCTCTGTTCCCAGTTCAGTGTGTAGTTGCTCTGTCTCTCTCTGTTCCCAGTTCAGTGTGTAGTGGTTCTGTCTCTCTCTGTTCCCAGTTCAGTGTGTAGTGGTTCTGTCTCTCTCTGTTCCCAGGTCAGTGTGTAGCTGCTCTGTCTCTCTCTGTTCCCAGTTCAGTGTATAGTTGCTCTGTCTCCCTCTGTTCCCAGTTCAGTGTGTAGTTGCTCTGTCTCTCTCTGTTCCCAGTTCAGTGTGTAGTGGTTCTGTCTCTCTCTGTTCCCAGTTCAGTGTGTAGTTGCTCTGTCTCTCTCTCTGTTCCCACTTTAGTGTGTAGTTGCTCTGTCTCTCTCTGTTCCCAGTTCAGTGTGTAGTTGCTCTTCTCTCTGTTCCCAGGTCAGTGGGTAGTTGCTTTGTCTCTCTCTCTGTTCCCAGTTCAGTGTGTAGTTGCTCTGTCTCTCTCTCTCTGTTCCCAGTTCAGTGTGTAGTTGCTCTGTCTCTCTCTGTTCGCAGTTCAGTGTGTAGTTGCTCTGTCTCTCTCTCTGTTCCCAGTTCAGTGTGTAGTTGCTCTGTCTCTCTCTCTCTGTTCCCAGTTCAGTGTGTAGTTGCTCTGTCTCTCTCTCTGTTCCCAGTTCAGTGTGTAGTTGCTCTGTCTCTCTCTCTGTTCCCAGTTCAGTGTGTAGTTGCTCTGTCTCTCTCTCTCTGTTCCCAGTTCAGTGTGTAGTTGCTCTGTCTCTCTCTCTGTTCCCAGTTCAGTGTGTAGTTGCTCTGTCTCTCTCTCTCTGTTCCCAGTTCAGTGTGTAGTTGCTCTGTCTCTCTCTCTGTTCCCAGTTCAGGCTGTAGTTGCTCTGTCTCTCTCTCTGTTCCCAGTTCAGTGTGTAGTTGCTCTGTCTCTCTCTCTGTTCTCAGTTCAGTGTGTAGTTGCTCTGTCTCTCTCTCTGTTCCCAGGTCAGTGTGTAGTTGCTCTGTCTCTCTCTGTTCCCAGTTCAGTGTGTAGTGGTTCTGTCTCTCTCTGTTCCCAGTTCAGTGTGTAGTTGCTCTGTCTCTCTCTCTGTTCCCAGTTCAGTGTGTAGTTACTCTGTCTCTCTGTTCCCAGGTCAGTGTGTAGTTGCTCTGTCTCTCTCTGTTCCCAGTTCAGTGTGCAGTTGCTCTGTCTCTCTCAGTTCCCAGTTCAGTGTGTAGTTGCTCTGTCTCCCTCTGTTCCCAGTTCAGTGTGTAGTTGCTCTGTCTCTCTCTTTTCCAAGTTCAACGTATTGTTGCTCTGTCTCTCTCTCTCTCTGTTCCCAGGTCAGTGTGTAGTTCCTCTGTCTCTCTCTGTTCCAAGTTCAACGTATAGTTGCTCTGTCTCTCTCTCTGTTCCCAGTTCAGTGTGTAGTTGCTCTGACTCTCTCTCTCTGTGCCCAGTTCAGTGTATAGTTGCTCTGTCTCTCTCTGTTCCCAGTTCAGTGTGTAGTTGCTCTGTCTCTCTCTGTTCCCAGTTCCGTGTGTAGTTGCTCTGTCTCTCTCTGTTCCAAGTTCAATGTATAGTTGCTCTGTCTCTCTCTCTGTTCCCAGTTCAGTGTGTAGTTGCTCTGACTCTCTCTCTCTGTGCCCAGTTCAGTGTGTAGTTGCTCTGTCTCTCTCTCTCTCTCTGTTCCCAGTTCAGTGTGTAGTTGCTCTGTCTCTCTCTGTTCCAAGTTCAACGTATAGTTGCTCTGTCTCTCTCTCTGTTCCCAGTTCAGTGTGTAGTTGCTCTGACTCTCTCTCTCTGTTCCCACTTCAGTGTGTAGTTGCTCTGTCTCTCTCTCTCTGTTCCCAGGTCAGTGTGTAGTTGCTCTGTCTCGCTCTGTTCCCAGTTCAGTGTGTAGTTGCTCTGTCTCTCTATGTTCCCAGTTCAGTGTGTAGTTGCTCTGTCTCTCTCTCTGTTCCCAGGTCAGTGTGTAGTTGCTCTGACTCCCTCTCTCTGTTCCCAGTTCAGTGTGTAGTTGCTCTGTCTCTCTCTCTTTTCCCAGTTCAGTGTGTAGTTGCTCTGTCTCTCTCTCTGTTCCCAGTTCAGTGTGTCATTGCTCTGTCTCTCTCCCTGTTCCCAGGTCAGTGTGTAGTTGCTCTGACTCCCTCTCTCTGTTCCCAGTTCAGTGTGTAGTTGCTCTGTCTCTCTCTCTGTTTCCAGTTCAGTGTGTAGTTGCTCTGTCTCTCTCTGTTCCCAGTTCAGTGTGTAGTTGCTCTGTCTCTCTCCCTGTTCCCAGTTCAGTGTGTAGTTTCTCTGTCTCTCTCTCTGTTCCCAGTTCAGTGTGTAGTTGCTCTGTCTCTCTCTGTTCACAGTTCAGTGTGTAGTTGCTCTGTCTCTCTCGGTTCCCAGTTCAGTGTGTAGTTGCTTTGTCTCTCTCTTTTCACAGTTCAGTGTGTAGTTGCTCTCTCTATCTCTGTTCCCAGTTCAGTGTGTCATTGTTCTGTCTCTCTCCCAGTTCCCAGGTCAGTGTGTAGTTGCTCTGTCTCTCTCCCTGTACCCAATTCAGTGTGTAGTTGCTCTGTCTCTCTCTGTTCCCAGTTCAGTGTGTAGTTGCTCTGTCTCTCTCTGTTCCCAGTTCAGTGTGTAGTTGCTCTGTCTCTCTCTGTTCCCAGTTCAGTGTGTAGTTGCTCTGTCTCTCTCTCTGTTCCCAGTTCAGTGTGTAGTTGTTCTGTCTCTCTCTCTGTTCCCAGTTCAGTGTGTAGTTGCTCTCTCTCTCCCTGTGCACAGTTCAGTGTGTAGTTGCTCTGTCTCTCTCTTATCCCAGTTCAGTGTGTTGTTGCTCTGTCTCCCTCTCTCTGTTCCCAGATCAGTGTGTAGTTGCTCTGTCTCTCTCTGTTCCCAGTTCAGTGTGTAGTTGCTCTGTCTCGCTCTCTGTTCCCAGGTCAGTGTGTAGTTGCTCTGACTCCCTCCCTCTGTTCCCAGTTCAGTGTGTAGTTGCTCTGTCTCTCTCTCTGTTTCCAGTTCAGTGTGTAGTTGCTCTGTCTCTCTCTGTTCCCAGTTCAGTGTGTAGTTGCTCTGTCTCTCTCCCTGTTCCCAGTTCAGTGTGTAGTTGCTCTGTCTCTCTCTCTCTGTTCCCAGTTCAGTGTGTAGTTGCTCTGTCTCTCTCTGTTCCCAGTTCAGTGTGTAGTTGCTCTCTCTATCTCTGTTCCCAGTTCAGTGTGCAGTTGCTCTGTCTCTCTCTCTCTGTTCCCAGTTCAGTGTGTCATTGTTCTGTCTCTCTCCCAGTTCCCAGGTCAGTGTGTAGTTGCTCTGTCTCTCTCCCTGTACCCAATTCAGTGTGTAGTTGCTCTGTCTCTCTCTGTTCCCAGTTCAGTGTGTAGTTGCTCTGTCTCTCTCTGTTCCCAGGTCAGTGTGTAGTTGCTCTGTCTCGCTCTGTTCCCAGTTTAGTGTGTAGTTGCTCTGTCTCTCTATGTTCCCAGTTCAGTGTGTAGTTGCTCTGTCTCTCTCTCTGTTCCCAGGTCAGTGTGTAGTTGCTCTGACTCCCTCTCTCTGTTCCCAGTTCAGTGTGTAGTTGCTCTGTCTCTCTCTCTTTTCCCAGTTCAGTGTGTAGTTGCTCTGTCTCTCTCTCTGTTCCCAGTTCAGTGTGTCATTGCTCTGTCTCTCTCCCTGTTCCCAGGTCAGTGTGTAGTTGCTCTGACTCCCTCTCTCTGTTCCCAGTTCAGTGTGTAGTTGCTCTGTCTCTCTCTCTGTTTCCAGTTCAGTGTGTAGTTGCTCTGTCTCTCTCTGTTCCCAGTTCAGTGTGTAGTTGCTCTGTCTCTCTCCCTGTTCCCAGTTCAGTGTGTAGTTTCTCTGTCTCTCTCTCTGTTCCCAGTTCAGTGTGTAGTTGCTCTGTCTCTCTCTGTTCACAGTTCAGTGTGTAGTTGCTCTGTCTCTCTCGGTTCCCAGTTCAGTGTGTAGTTGCTTTGTCTCTCTCTTTTCACAGTTCAGTGTGTAGTTGCTCTCTCTATCTCTGTTCCCAGTTCAGTGTGTCATTGTTCTGTCTCTCTCCCAGTTCCCAGGTCAGTGTGTAGTTGCTCTGTCTCTCTCCCTGTACCCAATTCAGTGTGTAGTTGCTCTGTCTCTCTCTGTTCCCAGTTCAGTGTGTAGTTGCTCTGTCTCTCTCTGTTCCCAGTTCAGTGTGTAGTTGCTCTGTCTCTCTCTGTTCCCAGTTCAGTGTGTAGTTGCTCTGTCTCTCTCTCTGTTCCCAGTTCAGTGTGTAGTTGTTCTGTCTCTCTCTCTGTTCCCAGTTCAGTGTGTAGTTGCTCTCTCTCTCCCTGTGCACAGTTCAGTGTGTAGTTGCTCTGTCTCTCTCTTATCCCAGTTCAGTGTGTTGTTGCTCTGTCTCCCTCTCTCTGTTCCCAGATCAGTGTGTAGTTGCTCTGTCTCTCTCTGTTCCCAGTTCAGTGTGTAGTTGCTCTGTCTCGCTCTCTGTTCCCAGGTCAGTGTGTAGTTGCTCTGACTCCCTCCCTCTGTTCCCAGTTCAGTGTGTAGTTGCTCTGTCTCTCTCTCTGTTTCCAGTTCAGTGTGTAGTTGCTCTGTCTCTCTCTGTTCCCAGTTCAGTGTGTAGTTGCTCTGTCTCTCTCCCTGTTCCCAGTTCAGTGTGTAGTTGCTCTGTCTCTCTCTCTCTGTTCCCAGTTCAGTGTGTAGTTGCTCTGTCTCTCTCTGTTCCCAGTTCAGTGTGTAGTTGCTCTCTCTATCTCTGTTCCCAGTTCAGTGTGCAGTTGCTCTGTCTCTCTCTCTCTGTTCCCAGTTCAGTGTGTCATTGTTCTGTCTCTCTCCCAGTTCCCAGGTCAGTGTGTAGTTGCTCTGTCTCTCTCCCTGTACCCAATTCAGTGTGTAGTTGCTCTGTCTCTCTCTGTTCCCAGTTCAGTGTGTAGTTGCTCTGTCTCTCTCTGTTCCCAGTTCAGTGTGTAGTTGCTCTGTCTCTCTCTGTTCCCAGTTCAGTGTGCAGTTGCTCTGTCTCTCTCAGTTCCCAGTTCAGTGTGTAGTTGCTCTGTCTCTCTCTGTTCCCAGTTCAGTGTGTAGTTGCTCTGTCTCTCTCTGTTCCCAGTTCAGTGTGTCATTGTTCTGTCTCTCTCCCAGTTCCCAGGTCAGTGTGTAGTTGCTCTGTCTCTCTCCCTGTACCCAATTCAGTGTGTAGTTGCTCTGTCTCTCTCTGTTCCCAGTTCAGTGTGTAGTTGCTCTGTCTCTCTCCCTGTTCCCAGTTCAGTGTGTAGTTGCTCTGTCTCTCTCTCTCTGTTCCCAGTTCAGTGTGTAGTTGCTCTGTCTCTCTCTGTTCCCAGTTCAGTGTGTAGTTGCTCTCTCTATCTCTGTTCCCAGTTCAGTGTGCAGTTGCTCTGTCTCTCTCTCTCTGTTCCCAGTTCAGTGTGTCATTGTTCTGTCTCTCTCCCAGTTCCCAGGTCAGTGTGTAGTTGCTCTGTCTCTCTCCCTGTACCCAATTCAGTGTGTAGTTGCTCTGTCTCTCTCTGTTCCCAGTTCAGTGTGTAGTTGCTCTGTCTCTCTCTGTTCCCAGTTCAGTGTGTAGTTGCTCTGTCTCTCTCTGTTCCCAGTTCAGTGTGTAGTTGCTCTGTCTCTCTCTGTTCCCAGTTCAGTGTGTAGTTGCTCTGTCTCTCTCTGTTCCCAGTTCAGTGTGTAGTTGCTCTGTCTCTCTCTCTGTTCCCAGTTCAGTGTGTAGTTGTTCTGTCTCTCTCTCTGTTCCCAGTTCAGTGTGTAGTTGCTCTCTCTCTCCCTGTGCACAGTTCAGTGTGTAGTTGCTCTGTCTCTCTCTTATCCCAGTTCAGTGTGTTGTTGCTCTGTCTCCCTCTCTCTGTTCCCAGATCAGTGTGTAGTTGCTCTGTCTCTCTCTGTTCCCAGTTCAGTGTGTAGTTGCTCTGTCTCGCTCTCTGTTCCCAGGTCAGTGTGTAGTTGCTCTGACTCCCTCCCTCTGTTCCCAGTTCAGTGTGTAGTTGCTCTGTCTCTCTCTCTGTTTCCAGTTCAGTGTGTAGTTGCTCTGTCTCTCTCTGTTCCCAGTTCAGTGTGTAGTTGCTCTGTCTCTCTCCCTGTTCCCAGTTCAGTGTGTAGTTGCTCTGTCTCTCTCTCTCTGTTCCCAGTTCAGTGTGTAGTTGCTCTGTCTCTCTCTGTTCCCAGTTCAGTGTGTAGTTGCTCTCTCTATCTCTGTTCCCAGTTCAGTGTGCAGTTGCTCTGTCTCTCTCTCTCTGTTCCCAGTTCAGTGTGTCATTGTTCTGTCTCTCTCCCAGTTCCCAGGTCAGTGTGTAGTTGCTCTGTCTCTCTCCCTGTACCCAATTCAGTGTGTAGTTGCTCTGTCTCTCTCTGTTCCCAGTTCAGTGTGTAGTTGCTCTGTCTCTCTCTGTTCCCAGGTCAGTGTGTAGTTGCTCTGTCTCTCTATGTTCCCAGTTCAGTGTGTAGTTGCTCTGTCTCTCTCTCTGTTCCCAGGTCAGTGTGTAGTTGCTCTGACTCCCTCTCTCTGTTCCCAGTTCAGTGTGTAGTTGCTCTGTCTCTCTCTCTTTTCCCAGTTCAGTGTGTAGTTGCTCTGTCTCTCTCTCTGTTCCCAGTTCAGTGTGTCATTGCTCTGTCTCTCTCCCTGTTCCCAGGTCAGTGTGTAGTTGCTCTGACTCCCTCTCTCTGTTCCCAGTTCAGTGTGTAGTTGCTCTGTCTCTCTCTCTGTTTCCAGTTCAGTGTGTAGTTGCTCTGTCTCTCTCTGTTCCCAGTTCAGTGTGTAGTTGCTCTGTCTCTCTCCCTGTTCCCAGTTCAGTGTGTAGTTTCTCTGTCTCTCTCTCTGTTCCCAGTTCAGTGTGTAGTTGCTCTGTCTCTCTCTGTTCACAGTTCAGTGTGTAGTTGCTCTGTCTCTCTCGGTTCCCAGTTCAGTGTGTAGTTGCTTTGTCTCTCTCTTTTCACAGTTCAGTGTGTAGTTGCTCTCTCTATCTCTGTTCCCAGTTCAGTGTGTCATTGTTCTGTCTCTCTCCCAGTTCCCAGGTCAGTGTGTAGTTGCTCTGTCTCTCTCCCTGTACCCAATTCAGTGTGTAGTTGCTCTGTCTCTCTCTGTTCCCAGTTCAGTGTGTAGTTGCTCTGTCTCTCTCTGTTCCCAGTTCAGTGTGTAGTTGCTCTGTCTCTCTCTGTTCCCAGTTCAGTGTGTAGTTGCTCTGTCTCTCTCTCTGTTCCCAGTTCAGTGTGTAGTTGTTCTGTCTCTCTCTCTGTTCCCAGTTCAGTGTGTAGTTGCTCTCTCTCTCCCTGTGCACAGTTCAGTGTGTAGTTGCTCTGTCTCTCTCTTATCCCAGTTCAGTGTGTTGTTGCTCTGTCTCCCTCTCTCTGTTCCCAGATCAGTGTGTAGTTGCTCTGTCTCTCTCTGTTCCCAGTTCAGTGTGTAGTTGCTCTGTCTCGCTCTCTGTTCCCAGGTCAGTGTGTAGTTGCTCTGACTCCCTCCCTCTGTTCCCAGTTCAGTGTGTAGTTGCTCTGTCTCTCTCTCTGTTTCCAGTTCAGTGTGTAGTTGCTCTGTCTCTCTCTGTTCCCAGTTCAGTGTGTAGTTGCTCTGTCTCTCTCCCTGTTCCCAGTTCAGTGTGTAGTTGCTCTGTCTCTCTCTCTCTGTTCCCAGTTCAGTGTGTAGTTGCTCTGTCTCTCTCTGTTCCCAGTTCAGTGTGTAGTTGCTCTCTCTATCTCTGTTCCCAGTTCAGTGTGCAGTTGCTCTGTCTCTCTCTCTCTGTTCCCAGTTCAGTGTGTCATTGTTCTGTCTCTCTCCCAGTTCCCAGGTCAGTGTGTAGTTGCTCTGTCTCTCTCCCTGTACCCAATTCAGTGTGTAGTTGCTCTGTCTCTCTCTGTTCCCAGTTCAGTGTGTAGTTGCTCTGTCTCTCTCTGTTCCCAGTTCAGTGTGTAGTTGCTCTGTCTCTCTCTGTTCCCAGTTCAGTGTGCAGTTGCTCTGTCTCTCTCAGTTCCCAGTTCAGTGTGTAGTTGCTCTGTCTCTCTCTGTTCCCAGTTCAGTGTGTAGTTGCTCTGTCTCTCTCTGTTCCCAGTTCAGTGTGTCATTGTTCTGTCTCTCTCCCAGTTCCCAGGTCAGTGTGTAGTTGCTCTGTCTCTCTCCCTGTACCCAATTCAGTGTGTAGTTGCTCTGTCTCTCTCTGTTCCCAGTTCAGTGTGTAGTTGCTCTGTCTCTCTCTCTGTTCCCAGTTCAGGCTGTAGTTGCTCTGTCTCTCTCTCTGTTCCCAGTTCAGTGTGTAGTTGCTCTGTCTCTCTCTCTGTTCTCAGTTCAGTGTGTAGTTGCTCTGTCTCTCTCTCTGTTCCCAGGTCAGTGTGTAGTTGCTCTGTCTCTCTCTGTTCCCAGTTCAGTGTGTAGTGGTTCTGTCTCTCTCTGTTCCCAGTTCAGTGTGTAGTTGCTCTGTCTCTCTCTCTGTTCCCAGTTCAGTGTGTAGTTACTCTGTCTCTCTGTTCCCAGGTCAGTGTGTAGTTGCTCTGTCTCTCTCTGTTCCCAGTTCAGTGTGCAGTTGCTCTGTCTCTCTCAGTTCCCAGTTCAGTGTGTAGTTGCTCTGTCTCCCTCTGTTCCCAGTTCAGTGTGTAGTTGCTCTGTCTCTCTCTTTTCCAAGTTCAACGTATTGTTGCTCTGTCTCTCTCTCTCTCTGTTCCCAGGTCAGTGTGTAGTTCCTCTGTCTCTCTCTGTTCCAAGTTCAACGTATAGTTGCTCTGTCTCTCTCTCTGTTCCCAGTTCAGTGTGTAGTTGCTCTGACTCTCTCTCTCTGTGCCCAGTTCAGTGTATAGTTGCTCTGTCTCTCTCTGTTCCCAGTTCAGTGTGTAGTTGCTCTGTCTCTCTCTGTTCCCAGTTCCGTGTGTAGTTGCTCTGTCTCTCTCTGTTCCAAGTTCAATGTATAGTTGCTCTGTCTCTCTCTCTGTTCCCAGTTCAGTGTGTAGTTGCTCTGACTCTCTCTCTCTGTGCCCAGTTCAGTGTGTAGTTGCTCTGTCTCTCTCTCTCTCTCTGTTCCCAGTTCAGTGTGTAGTTGCTCTGTCTCTCTCTGTTCCAAGTTCAACGTATAGTTGCTCTGTCTCTCTCTCTGTTCCCAGTTCAGTGTGTAGTTGCTCTGACTCTCTCTCTCTGTTCCCACTTCAGTGTGTAGTTGCTCTGTCTCTCTCTCTCTGTTCCCAGGTCAGTGTGTAGTTGCTCTGTCTCGCTCTGTTCCCAGTTCAGTGTGTAGTTGCTCTGTCTCTCTATGTTCCCAGTTCAGTGTGTAGTTGCTCTGTCTCTCTCTCTGTTCCCAGGTCAGTGTGTAGTTGCTCTGACTCCCTCTCTCTGTTCCCAGTTCAGTGTGTAGTTGCTCTGTCTCTCTCTCTTTTCCCAGTTCAGTGTGTAGTTGCTCTGTCTCTCTCTCTGTTCCCAGTTCAGTGTGTCATTGCTCTGTCTCTCTCCCTGTTCCCAGGTCAGTGTGTAGTTGCTCTGACTCCCTCTCTCTGTTCCCAGTTCAGTGTGTAGTTGCTCTGTCTCTCTCTCTGTTTCCAGTTCAGTGTGTAGTTGCTCTGTCTCTCTCTGTTCCCAGTTCAGTGTGTAGTTGCTCTGTCTCTCTCCCTGTTCCCAGTTCAGTGTGTAGTTTCTCTGTCTCTCTCTCTGTTCCCAGTTCAGTGTGTAGTTGCTCTGTCTCTCTCTGTTCACAGTTCAGTGTGTAGTTGCTCTGTCTCTCTCGGTTCCCAGTTCAGTGTGTAGTTGCTTTGTCTCTCTCTTTTCACAGTTCAGTGTGTAGTTGCTCTCTCTATCTCTGTTCCCAGTTCAGTGTGTCATTGTTCTGTCTCTCTCCCAGTTCCCAGGTCAGTGTGTAGTTGCTCTGTCTCTCTCTGTTCCCAGTACAGTGTGTAGTTGCTCTGTCTCATTCTGTTCCCAGTTAAATGTATAGTTGCTCAGTCTCTCTCTGTTCACAGTTCAGAGTGTAGTTGCTCTGTCTCTCTCTGTTCCCAGTTCAGTGTGTAGTTGCTCTGTCTCTCTCTCTGTTCCCAGTTCAGTGTGTAGTTGCTCTATCTCTCTCTCTGTTCCCAGTTCAGTGTGTAGTTGCTCTGTCTCTCTCTGTTCCCAGTTCAGTGTGTAGTGGTTCTGTCTCTCTCTGTTCCCAGTTCAGTGTGTAGTGGTTCTGTCTCTCTCTGTTCCCAGGTCAGTGTGTAGCTGCTCTGTCTCTCTCTGTTCCCAGTTCAGTGTATAGTTGCTCTGTCTCCCTCTGTTCCCAGTTCAGTGTGTAGTTGCTCTGTCTCTCTCTGTTCCCAGTTCAGTGTGTAGTGGTTCTGTCTCTCTCTGTTCCCAGTTCAGTGTGTAGTTGCTCTGTCTCTCTCTCTGTTCCCACTTTAGTGTGTAGTTGCTCTGTCTCTCTCTGTTCCCAGTTCAGTGTGTAGTTGCTCTGTCTCTCTGTTCCCAGGTCAGTGGGTAGTTGCTTTGTCTCTCTCTCTGTTCCCAGTTCAGTGTGTAGTTGCTCTGTCTCTCTCTCTCTGTTCCCAGTTCAGTGTGTAGTTGCTCTGTCTCTCTCTGTTCGCAGTTCAGTGTGTAGTTGCTCTGTCTCTCTCTCTGTTCCCAGTTCAGTGTGTAGTTGCTCTGTCTCTCTCTCTCTGTTCCCAGTTCAGTGTGTAGTTGCTCTGTCTCTCTCTCTGTTCCCAGTTCAGTGTGTAGTTGCTCTGTCTCTCTCTCTGTTCCCAGTTCAGTGTGTAGTTGCTCTGTCTCTCTCTCTCTGTTCCCAGTTCAGTGTGTAGTTGCTCTGTCTCTCTCTCTGTTCCCAGTTCAGTGTGTAGTTGCTCTGTCTCTCTCTCTCTGTTCCCAGTTCAGTGTGTAGTTGCTCTGTCTCTCTCTCTGTTCCCAGTTCAGGCTGTAGTTGCTCTGTCTCTCTCTCTGTTCCCAGTTCAGTGTGTAGTTGCTCTGTCTCTCTCTCTGTTCTCAGTTCAGTGTGTAGTTGCTCTGTCTCTCTCTCTGTTCCCAGGTCAGTGTGTAGTTGCTCTGTCTCTCTCTGTTCCCAGTTCAGTGTGTAGTGGTTCTGTCTCTCTCTGTTCCCAGTTCAGTGTGTAGTTGCTCTGTCTCTCTCTCTGTTCCCAGTTCAGTGTGTAGTTACTCTGTCTCTCTGTTCCCAGGTCAGTGTGTAGTTGCTCTGTCTCTCTCTGTTCCCAGTCCAGTGTGCAGTTGCTCTGTCTCTCTCAGTTCCCAGTTCAGTGTGTAGTTGCTCTGTCTCCCTCTGTTCCCAGTTCAGTGTGTAGTTGCTCTGTCTCTCTCTTTTCCAAGTTCAACGTATTGTTGCTCTGTCTCTCTCTCTCTCTGTTCCCAGGTCAGTGTGTAGTTCCTCTGTCTCTCTCTGTTCCAAGTTCAACGTATAGTTGCTCTGTCTCTCTCTCTGTTCCCAGTTCAGTGTGTAGTTGCTCTGACTCTCTCTCTCTGTGCCCAGTTCAGTGTATAGTTGCTCTGTCTCTCTCTGTTCCCAGTTCAGTGTGTAGTTGCTCTGTCT
Organism: Chiloscyllium plagiosum; assembly: GCF_037043375.1. Classification (NCBI taxonomy): domain Eukaryota; kingdom Metazoa; phylum Chordata; class Chondrichthyes; order Orectolobiformes; family Hemiscylliidae; genus Chiloscyllium; species Chiloscyllium plagiosum. Next base: position 77,761,721 of record NW_028270152.1, on the reverse strand, counting down.
CTCTCTGTTCCCAGTTCCGTGTGTAGTTGCTCTGTCTCTCTCTGTTCCAAGTTCAATGTATAGTTGCTCTGTCTCTCTCTCTGTTCCCAGTTCAGTGTGTAGTTGCTCTGACTCTCTCTCTCTGTGCCCAGTTCAGTGTGTAGTTGCTCTGTCTCTCTCTCTCTCTCTGTTCCCAGTTCAGTGTGTAGTTGCTCTGTCTCTCTCTGTTCCAAGTTCAACGTATAGTTGCTCTGTCTCTCTCTCTGTTCCCAGTTCAGTGTGTAGTTGCTCTGACTCTCTCTCTCTGTTCCCACTTCAGTGTGTAGTTGCTCTGTCTCTCTCTCTCTGTTCCCAGGTCAGTGTGTAGTTGCTCTGTCTCGCTCTGTTCCCAGTTCAGTGTGTAGTTGCTCTGTCTCTCTATGTTCCCAGTTCAGTGTGTAGTTGCTCTGTCTCTCTCTCTGTTCCCAGGTCAGTGTGTAGTTGCTCTGACTCCCTCTCTCTGTTCCCAGTTCAGTGTGTAGTTGCTCTGTCTCTCTCTCTTTTCCCAGTTCAGTGTGTAGTTGCTCTGTCTCTCTCTCTGTTCCCAGTTCAGTGTGTCATTGCTCTGTCTCTCTCCCTGTTCCCAGGTCAGTGTGTAGTTGCTCTGACTCCCTCTCTCTGTTCCCAGTTCAGTGTGTAGTTGCTCTGTCTCTCTCTCTGTTTCCAGTTCAGTGTGTAGTTGCTCTGTCTCTCTCTGTTCCCAGTTCAGTGTGTAGTTGCTCTGTCTCTCTCCCTGTTCCCAGTTCAGTGTGTAGTTTCTCTGTCTCTCTCTCTGTTCCCAGTTCAGTGTGTAGTTGCTCTGTCTCTCTCTGTTCACAGTTCAGTGTGTAGTTGCTCTGTCTCTCTCGGTTCCCAGTTCAGTGTGTAGTTGCTTTGTCTCTCTCTTTTCACAGTTCAGTGTGTAGTTGCTCTCTCTATCTCTGTTCCCAGTTCAGTGTGTCATTGTTCTGTCTCTCTCCCAGTTCCCAGGTCAGTGTGTAGTTGCTCTGTCTCTCTCCCTGTACCCAATTCAGTGTGTAGTTGCTCTGTCTCTCTCTGTTCCCAGTTCAGTGTGTAGTTGCTCTGTCTCTCTCTGTTCCCAGTTCAGTGTGTAGTTGCTCTGTCTCTCTCTGTTCCCAGTTCAGTGTGTAGTTGCTCTGTCTCTCTCTCTGTTCCCAGTTCAGTGTGTAGTTGTTCTGTCTCTCTCTCTGTTCCCAGTTCAGTGTGTAGTTGCTCTCTCTCTCCCTGTGCACAGTTCAGTGTGTAGTTGCTCTGTCTCTCTCTTATCCCAGTTCAGTGTGTTGTTGCTCTGTCTCCCTCTCTCTGTTCCCAGATCAGTGTGTAGTTGCTCTGTCTCTCTCTGTTCCCAGTTCAGTGTGTAGTTGCTCTGTCTCGCTCTCTGTTCCCAGGTCAGTGTGTAGTTGCTCTGACTCCCTCCCTCTGTTCCCAGTTCAGTGTGTAGTTGCTCTGTCTCTCTCTCTGTTTCCAGTTCAGTGTGTAGTTGCTCTGTCTCTCTCTGTTCCCAGTTCAGTGTGTAGTTGCTCTGTCTCTCTCCCTGTTCCCAGTTCAGTGTGTAGTTGCTCTGTCTCTCTCTCTCTGTTCCCAGTTCAGTGTGTAGTTGCTCTGTCTCTCTCTGTTCCCAGTTCAGTGTGTAGTTGCTCTCTCTATCTCTGTTCCCAGTTCAGTGTGCAGTTGCTCTGTCTCTCTCTCTCTGTTCCCAGTTCAGTGTGTCATTGTTCTGTCTCTCTCCCAGTTCCCAGGTCAGTGTGTAGTTGCTCTGTCTCTCTCCCTGTACCCAATTCAGTGTGTAGTTGCTCTGTCTCTCTCTGTTCCCAGTTCAGTGTGTAGTTGCTCTGTCTCTCTCTGTTCCCAGTTCAGTGTGTAGTTGCTCTGTCTCTCTCTGTTCCCAGTTCAGTGTGCAGTTGCTCTGTCTCTCTCAGTTCCCAGTTCAGTGTGTAGTTGCTCTGTCTCTCTCTGTTCCCAGTTCAGTGTGTAGTTGCTCTGTCTCTCTCTGTTCCCAGTTCAGTGTGTCATTGTTCTGTCTCTCTCCCAGTTCCCAGGTCAGTGTGTAGTTGCTCTGTCTCTCTCCCTGTACCCAATTCAGTGTGTAGTTGCTCTGTCTCTCTCTGTTCCCAGTTCAGTGTGTAGTTGCTCTGTCTCTCTCTCTGTTCCCAGTTCAGGCTGTAGTTGCTCTGTCTCTCTCTCTGTTCCCAGTTCAGTGTGTAGTTGCTCTGTCTCTCTCTCTGTTCTCAGTTCAGTGTGTAGTTGCTCTGTCTCTCTCTCTGTTCCCAGGTCAGTGTGTAGTTGCTCTGTCTCTCTCTGTTCCCAGTTCAGTGTGTAGTGGTTCTGTCTCTCTCTGTTCCCAGTTCAGTGTGTAGTTGCTCTGTCTCTCTCTCTGTTCCCAGTTCAGTGTGTAGTTACTCTGTCTCTCTGTTCCCAGGTCAGTGTGTAGTTGCTCTGTCTCTCTCTGTTCCCAGTTCAGTGTGCAGTTGCTCTGTCTCTCTCAGTTCCCAGTTCAGTGTGTAGTTGCTCTGTCTCCCTCTGTTCCCAGTTCAGTGTGTAGTTGCTCTGTCTCTCTCTTTTCCAAGTTCAACGTATTGTTGCTCTGTCTCTCTCTCTCTCTGTTCCCAGGTCAGTGTGTAGTTCCTCTGTCTCTCTCTGTTCCAAGTTCAACGTATAGTTGCTCTGTCTCTCTCTCTGTTCCCAGTTCAGTGTGTAGTTGCTCTGACTCTCTCTCTCTGTGCCCAGTTCAGTGTATAGTTGCTCTGTCTCTCTCTGTTCCCAGTTCAGTGTGTAGTTGCTCTGTCTCTCTCTGTTCCCAGTTCCGTGTGTAGTTGCTCTGTCTCTCTCTGTTCCAAGTTCAATGTATAGTTGCTCTGTCTCTCTCTCTGTTCCCAGTTCAGTGTGTAGTTGCTCTGACTCTCTCTCTCTGTTCCCAGTTCAGTGTGTAGTTGCTCTGTCTCTCTCTCTTTTCCCAGTTCAGTGTGTAGTTGCTCTGTCTCTCTCTCTGTTCCCAGTTCAGTGTGTCATTGCTCTGTCTCTCTCCCTGTTCCCAGGTCAGTGTGTAGTTGCTCTGACTCCCTCTCTCTGTTCCCAGTTCAGTGTGTAGTTGCTCTGTCTCTCTCTCTGTTTCCAGTTCAGTGTGTAGTTGCTCTGTCTCTCTCTGTTCCCAGTTCAGTGTGTAGTTGCTCTGTCTCTCTCCCTGTTCCCAGTTCAGTGTGTAGTTTCTCTGTCTCTCTCTCTGTTCCCAGTTCAGTGTGTAGTTGCTCTGTCTCTCTCTGTTCACAGTTCAGTGTGTAGTTGCTCTGTCTCTCTCGGTTCCCAGTTCAGTGTGTAGTTGCTTTGTCTCTCTCTTTTCACAGTTCAGTGTGTAGTTGCTCTCTCTATCTCTGTTCCCAGTTCAGTGTGTCATTGTTCTGTCTCTCTCCCAGTTCCCAGGTCAGTGTGTAGTTGCTCTGTCTCTCTCTGTTCCCAGTACAGTGTGTAGTTGCTCTGTCTCATTCTGTTCCCAGTTAAATGTATAGTTGCTCAGTCTCTCTCTGTTCACAGTTCAGAGTGTAGTTGCTCTGTCTCTCTCTGTTCCCAGTTCAGTGTGTAGTTGCTCTGTCTCTCTCTCTGTTCCCAGTTCAGTGTGTAGTTGCTCTATCTCTCTCTCTGTTCCCAGTTCAGTGTGTAGTTGCTCTGTCTCTCTCTGTTGCCAGGTCAGTGTGTAGTTGCTCTGTCTCTCTCCCTGTACCCAATTCAGTGTGTAGTTGCTCTGTCTCTCTCTGTTCCCAGTTCAGTGTGTAGTTGCTCTGTCTCTCTCTGTTCCCAGTACAGTGTGTAGTTGCTCTGTCTCTCTCTGTTCCCAGTTCAGTGTGTAGTTGCTCTGTCTCTCTCTCTGTTCCCAGTTCAGTGTGTAGTTGTTCTGTCTCTCTCTCTGTTCCCAGTTCAGTGTGTAGTTGCTCTCTCTCTCCCTGTGCACAGTTCAGTGTGTAGTTGCTCTGTCTCTCTCTTATCCCAGTTCAGTGTGTTGTTGCTCTGTCTCCCTCTCTCTGTTCCCAGATCAGTGTGTAGTTGCTCTGTCTCTCTCTGTTCCCAGTTCAGTGTGTAGTTGCTCTGTCTCGCTCTCTGTTCCCAGGTCAGTGTGTAGTTGCTCTGACTCCCTCCCTCTGTTCCCAGTTCAGTGTGTAGTTGCTCTGTCTCTCTCTCTGTTTCCAGTTCAGTGTGTAGTTGCTCTGTCTCTCTCTGTTCCCAGTTCAGTGTGTAGTTGCTCTGTCTCTCTCCCTGTTCCCAGTTCAGTGTGTAGTTGCTCTGTCTCTCTCTCTCTGTTCCCAGTTCAGTGTGTAGTTGCTCTGTCTCTCTCTGTTCCCAGTTCAGTGTGTAGTTGCTCTCTCTATCTCTGTTCCCAGTTCAGTGTGCAGTTGCTCTGTCTCTCTCTCTCTGTTCCCAGTTCAGTGTGTCATTGTTCTGTCTCTCTCCCAGTTCCCAGGTCAGTGTGTAGTTGCTCTGTCTCTCTCCCTGTACCCAATTCAGTGTGTAGTTGCTCTGACTCTCTCTCTCTGTGCCCAGTTCAGTGTGTAGTTGCTCTGTCTCTCTCTCTCTCTGTTCCCAGTTCAGTGTGTAGTTGCTCTGTCTCTCTCTGTTCCAAGTTCAACGTATAGTTGCTCTGTCTCTCTCTCTGTTCCCAGTTCAGTGTGTAGTTGCTCTGACTCTCTCTCTCTGTTCCCACTTCAGTGTGTAGTTGCTCTGTCTCTCTCTCTCTGTTCCCAGGTCAGTGTGTAGTTGCTCTGTCTCGCTCTGTTCCCAGTTCAGTGTGTAGTTGCTCTGTCTCTCTATGTTCCCAGTTCAGTGTGTAGTTGCTCTGTCTCTCTCTCTGTTCCCAGGTCAGTGTGTAGTTGCTCTGACTCCCTCTCTCTGTTCCCAGTTCAATGTGTAGTTGCTCTGTCTCTCTCTCTTTTCCCAGTTCAGTGTGTAGTTGCTCTGTCTCTCTCTCTGTTCCCAGTTCAGTGTGTCATTGCTCTGTCTCTCTCCCTGTTCCCAGGTCAGTGTGTAGTTGCTCTGACTCCCTCTCTCTGTTCCCAGTTCAGTGTGTAGTTGCTCTGTCTCTCTCTCTGTTTCCAGTTCAGTGTGTAGTTGCTCTGTCTCTCTCTGTTCCCAGTTCAGTGTGTAGTTGCTCTGTCTCTCTCTGTTCCAAGTTCAATGTATAGTTGCTCTGTCTCTCTCTCTGTTCCCAGTTCAGTGTGTAGTTGCTCTGACTCTCTCTCTCTGTGCCCAGTTCAGTGTGTAGTTGCTCTGTCTCTCTCTCTCTCTCTGTTCCCAGTTCAGTGTGTAGTTGCTCTGTCTCTCTCTGTTCCAAGTTCAACGTATAGTTGCTCTGTCTCTCTCTCTGTTCCCAGTTCAGTGTGTAGTTGCTCTGACTCTCTCTCTCTGTTCCCACTTCAGTGTGTAGTTGCTCTGTCTCTCTCTCTCTGTTCCCAGGTCAGTGTGTAGTTGCTCTGTCTCGCTCTGTTCCCAGTTCAGTGTGTAGTTGCTCTGTCTCTCTATGTTCCCAGTTCAGTGTGTAGTTGCTCTGTCTCTCTCTCTGTTCCCAGGTCAGTGTGTAGTTGCTCTGACTCCCTCTCTCTGTTCCCAGTTCAGTGTGTAGTTGCTCTGTCTCTCTCTCTTTTCCCAGTTCAGTGTGTAGTTGCTCTGTCTCTCTCTCTGTTCCCAGTTCAGTGTGTCATTGCTCTGTCTCTCTCCCTGTTCCCAGGTCAGTGTGTAGTTGCTCTGACTCCCTCTCTCTGTTCCCAGTTCAGTGTGTAGTTGCTCTGTCTCTCTCTCTGTTTCCAGTTCAGTGTGTAGTTGCTCTGTCTCTCTCTCTGTTCTCAGTTCAGTGTGTAGTTGCTCTGTCTCTCTCTCTGTTCTCAGTTCAGTGTGTAGTTGCTCTGTCTCTCTCTCTGTTCCCAGGTCAGTGTGTAGTTGCTCTGTCTCTCTCTGTTCCCAGTTCAGTGTGTAGTGGTTCTGTCTCTCTCTGTTCCCAGTTCAGTGTGTAGTTGCTCTGTCTCTCTCTCTGTTCCCAGTTCAGTGTGTAGTTACTCTGTCTCTCTGTTCCCAGGTCAGTGTGTAGTTGCTCTGTCTCTCTCTGTTCCCAGTTCAGTGTGCAGTTGCTCTGTCTCTCTCAGTTCCCAGTTCAGTGTGTAGTTGCTCTGTCTCCCTCTGTTCCCAGTTCAGTGTGTAGTTGCTCTGTCTCTCTCTTTTCCAAGTGCAACGTATTGTTGCTCTGTCTCTCTCTCTCTCTGTTCCCAGGTCAGTGTGTAGTTCCTCTGTCTCTCTCTGTTCCAAGTTCAACGTATAGTTGCTCTGTCTCTCTCTCTGTTCCCAGTTCAGTGTGTAGTTGCTCTGACTCTCTCTCTCTGTGCCCAGTTCAGTGTATAGTTGCTCTGTCTCTCTCTGTTCCCAGTTCAGTGTGTAGTTGCTCTGTCTCTCTCTGTTCCCAGTTCCGTGTGTAGTTGCTCTGTCTCTCTCTGTTCCAAGTTCAATGTATAGTTGCTCTGTCTCTCTCTCTGTTCCCAGTTCAGTGTGTAGTTGCTCTGACTCTCTCTCTGTTCCCAGGTCAGTGTGTAGTTGCTCTGACTCCCTCTCTCTGTTCCCAGTTCAATGTGTAGTTGCTCTGTCTCTCTCTCTTTTCCCAGTTCAGTGTGTAGTTGCTCTGTCTCTCTCTCTGTTCCCAGTTCAGTGTGTCATTGCTCTGTCTCTCTCCCTGTTCCCAGGTCAGTGTGTAGTTGCTCTGACTCCCTCTCTCTGTTCCCAGTTCAGTGTGTAGTTGCTCTGTCTCTCTCTCTGTTTCCAGTTCAGTGTGTAGTTGCTCTGTCTCTCTCTGTTCCCAGTTCAGTGTGTAGTTGCTCTGTCTCTCTCTGTTCCAAGTTCAATGTATAGTTGCTCTGTCTCTCTCTCTGTGCCCAGTTCAGTGTGTAGTTGCTCTGTCTCTCTCTCTCTCTCTGTTCCCAGTTCAGTGTGTAGTTGCTCTGTCTCTCTCTGTTCCAAGTTCAACGTATAGTTGCTCTGTCTCTCTCTCTGTTCCCAGTTCAGTGTGTAGTTGCTCTGACTCTCTCTCTCTGTTCCCACTTCAGTGTGTAGTTGCTCTGTCTCTCTCTCTCTGTTCCCAGGTCAGTGTGTAGTTGCTCTGTCTCGCTCTGTTCCCAGTTCAGTGTGTAGTTGCTCTGTCTCTCTATGTTCCCAGTTCAGTGTGTAGTTGCTCTGTCTCTCTCTCTGTTCCCAGGTCAGTGTGTAGTTGCTCTGACTCCCTCTCTCTGTTCCCAGTTCAGTGTGTAGTTGCTCTGTCTCTCTCTCTTTTCCCAGTTCAGTGTGTAGTTGCTCTGTCTCTCTCTCTGTTCCCAGTTCAGTGTGTCATTGCTCTGTCTCTCTCCCTGTTCCCAGGTCAGTGTGTAGTTGCTCTGACTCCCTCTCTCTGTTCCCAGTTCAGTGTGTAGTTGCTCTGTCTCTCTCTCTGTTCTCAGTTCAGTGTGTAGTTGCTCTGTCTCTCTCTCTGTTCTCAGTTCAGTGTGTAGTTGCTCTGTCTCTCTCTCTGTTCCCAGGTCAGTGTGTAGTTGCTCTGTCTCTCTCTGTTCCCAGTTCAGTGTGTAGTGGTTCTGTCTCTCTCTGTTCCCAGTTCAGTGTGTAGTTGCTCTGTCTCTCTCTCTGTTCCCAGTTCAGTGTGTAGTTACTCTGTCTCTCTGTTCCCAGGTCAGTGTGTAGTTGCTCTGTCTCTCTCTGTTCCCAGTTCAGTGTGCAGTTGCTCTGTCTCTCTCAGTTCCCAGTTCAGTGTGTAGTTGCTCTGTCTCCCTCTGTTCCCAGTTCAGTGTGTAGTTGCTCTGTCTCTCTCTTTTCCAAGTTCAACGTATTGTTGCTCTGTCTCTCTCTCTCTCTGTTCCCAGGTCAGTGTGTAGTTCCTCTGTCTCTCTCTGTTCCAAGTTCAACGTATAGTTGCTCTGTCTCTCTCTCTGTTCCCAGTTCAGTGTGTAGTTGCTCTGACTCTCTCTCTCTCTGTTCCCAGTTCAGTGTGTAGTTGCTCTGTCTCTCTCTGTTCACAGTTCAGTGTGTAGTTGCTCTGTCTCTCTCTTTTCCCAGTTCAGTGTGTAGTTGCTCTGTCTCTCTCTCTGTTCCCAGTTCAGTGTGTCATTGCTCTGTCTCTCTCCCTGTTCCCAGGTCAGTGTGTAGTTGCTCTGACTCCCTCTCTCTGTTCCCAGTTCAGTGTGTAGTTGCTCTGTCTCTCTCTCTGTTTCCAGTTCAGTGTGTAGTTGCTCTGTCTCTCTCTCTGTTCTCAGTTCAGTGTGTAGTTGCTCTGTCTCTCTCTCTGTTCTCAGTTCAGTGTGTAGTTGCTCTGTCTCTCTCTCTGTTCCCAGGTCAGTGTGTAGTTGCTCTGTCTCTCTCTGTTCCCAGTTCAGTGTGTAGTGGTTCTGTCTCTCTCTGTTCCCAGTTCAGTGTGTAGTTGCTCTGTCTCTCTCTGTTCCCAGTCCAGTGTGCAGTTGCTCTGTCTCTCTCAGTTCCCAGTTCAGTGTGTAGTTGCTCTGTCTCCCTCTGTTCCCAGTTCAGTGTGTAGTTGCTCTGTCTCTCTCTTTTCCAAGTTCAACGTATTGTTGCTCTGTCTCTCTCTCTCTCTGTTCCCAGGTCAGTGTGTAGTTCCTCTGTCTCTCTCTGTTCCAAGTTCAACGTATAGTTGCTCTGTCTCTCTCTCTGTTCCCAGTTCAGTGTGTAGTTGCTCTGACTCTCTCTCTCTGTGCCCAGTTCAGTGTATAGTTGCTCTGTCTCTCTCTGTTCCCAGTTCAGTGTGTAGTTGCTCTGTCTCTCTCTGTTCCCAGTTCCGTGTGTAGTTGCTCTGTCTCTCTCTGTTCCAAGTTCAATGTATAGTTGCTCTGTCTCTCTCTCTGTTCCCAGTTCAGTGTGTAGTTGCTCTGACTCTCTCTCTCTGTGCCCAGTTCAGTGTGTAGTTGCTCTGTCTCTCTCTCTCTCTCTGTTCCCAGTTCAGTGTGTAGTTGCTCTGTCTCTCTCTGTTCCAAGTTCAACGTATAGTTGCTCTGTCTCTCTCTCTGTTCCCAGTTCAGTGTGTAGTTGCTCTGACTCTCTCTCTCTGTTCCCACTTCAGTGTGTAGTTGCTCTGTCTCTCTCTCTCTGTTCCCAGGTCAGTGTGTAGTTGCTCTGTCTCGCTCTGTTCCCAGTTCAGTGTGTAGTTGCTCTGTCTCTCTATGTTCCCAGTTCAGTGTGTAGTTGCTCTGTCTCTCTCTCTGTTCCCAGGTCAGTGTGTAGTTGCTCTGACTCCCTCTCTCTGTTCCCAGTTCAGTGTGTAGTTGCTCTGTCTCTCTCTCTTTTCCCAGTTCAGTGTGTAGTTGCTCTGTCTCTCTCTCTGTTCCCAGTTCAGTGTGTCATTGCTCTGTCTCTCTCCCTGTTCCCAGGTCAGTGTGTAGTTGCTCTGACTCCCTCTCTCTGTTCCCAGTTCAGTGTGTAGTTGCTCTGTCTCTCTCTCTGTTTCCAGTTCAGTGTGTAGTTGCTCTGTCTCTCTCTGTTCCCAGTTCAGTGTGTAGTTGCTCTGTCTCTCTCCCTGTTCCCAGTTCAGTGTGTAGTTTCTCTGTCTCTCTCTCTGTTCCCAGTTCAGTGTGTAGTTGCTCTGTCTCTCTCTGTTCACAGTTCAGTGTGTAGTTGCTCTGTCTCTCTCTTTTCCCAGTTCAGTGTGTAGTTGCTCTGTCTCTCTCTCTGTTCCCAGTTCAGTGTGTCATTGCTCTGTCTCTCTCCCTGTTCCCAGGTCAGTGTGTAGTTGCTCTGACTCCCTCTCTCTGTTCCCAGTTCAGTGTGTAGTTGCTCTGTCTCTCTCTCTGTTTCCAGTTCAGTGTGTAGTTGCTCTGTCTCTCTCTCTGTTCTCAGTTCAGTGTGTAGTTGCTCTGTCTCTCTCTGTTCCCAGTTCAGTGTGTAGTTGCTCTGTCTCTCTCTGTTCCCAGGTCAGTGTGTAGTTGCTCTGTCTCTCTCTGTTCCCAGTTCAGTGTGTAGTGGTTCTGTCTCTCTCTGTTCCCAGTTCAGTGTGTAGTTGCTCTGTCTCTCTCTCTGTTCCCAGTTCAGTGTGTAGTTACTCTGTCTCTCTGTTCCCAGGTCAGTGTGTAGTTGCTCTGTCTCTCTCTGTTCCCAGTTCAGTGTGCAGTTGCTCTGTCTCTCTCAGTTCCCAGTTCAGTGTGTAGTTGCTCTGTCTCCCTCTGTTCCCAGTTCAGTGTGTAGTTGCTCTGTCTCTCTCTTTTCCAAGTTCAATGTATTGTTGCTCTGTCTCTCTCTCTCTCTGTTCCCAGGTCAGTGTGTAGTTCCTCTGTCTCTCTCTGTTCCAAGTTCAACGTATAGTTGCTCTGTCTCTCTCTCTGTTCCCAGTTCAGTGTGTAGTTGCTCTGACTCTCTCTCTCTGTGCCCAGTTCAGTGTATAGTTGCTCTGTCTCTCTCTGTTCCCAGTTCAGTGTGTAGTTGCTCTGTCTCTCTCTGTTCCCAGTTCCGTGTGTAGTTGCTCTGTCTCTCTCTGTTCCAAGTTCAATGTATAGTTGCTCTGTCTCTCTCTCTGTTCCCAGTTCAGTGTGTAGTTGCTCTGACTCTCTCTCTCTGTGCCCAGTTCAGTGTGTAGTTGCTCTGTCTCTCTCTCTGTTCCCAGTTCAGTGTGTAGTTGCTCTGTCTCTCTCTCTGTTCCCAGTTCAGTGTGTAGTTGCTCTGTCTCTCTCTCTCTGTTCCCAGTTCAGTGTGTAGTTGCTCTGTCTCTCTCTGTTCCCAGTTCAGTGTGTAGTTGCTCTCTCTATCTCTGTTCCCAGTTCAGTGTGCAGTTGCTCTGTCTCTCTCTCTCTGTTCCCAGTTCAGTGTGTCATTGTTCTGTCTCTCTCCCAGTTCCCAGGTCAGTGTGTAGTTGCTCTGTCTCTCTCCCTGTACCCAATTCAGTGTGTAGTTGCTCTGACTCTCTCTCTCTGTGCCCAGTTCAGTGTGTAGTTGCTCTGTCTCTCTCTCTCTCTGTTCCCAGTTCAGTGTGTAGTTGCTCTGTCTCTCTCTGTTCCCAGTTCAGTGTGTAGTTGCTCTCTCTATCTCTGTTCCCAGTTCAGTGTGCAGTTGCTCTGTCTCTCTCTCTCTGTTCCCAGTTCAGTGTGTCATTGCTCTGTCTCTCTCTCTCTGTTCCCAGTTCAGTGTGTCATTGTTCTGTCTCTCTCCCAGTTCCCAGGTCAGTGTGTAGTTGCTCTGTCTCTCTCCCTGTACCCAATTCAGTGTGTAGTTGCTCTGACTCTCTCTCTCTGTGCCCAGTTCAGTGTGTAGTTGCTCTGTCTCTCTCTCTCTCTGTTCCCAGTTCAGTGTGTAGTTGCTCTGTCTCTCTCTGTTCCAAGTTCAACGTATAGTTGCTCTGTCTCTCTCTCTGTTCCCAGTTCAGTGTGTAGTTGCTCTGACTCTCTCTCTCTGTTCCCACTTCAGTGTGTAGTTGCTCTGTCTCTCTCTCTCTGTTCCCAGGTCAGTGTGTAGTTGCTCTGTCTCGCTCTGTTCCCAGTTCAGTGTGTAGTTGCTCTGTCTCTCTATGTTCCCAGTTCAGTGTGTAGTTGCTCTGTCTCTCTCTCTGTTCCCAGGTCAGTGTGTAGTTGCTCTGACTCCCTCTCTCTGTTCCCAGTTCAGTGTGTAGTTGCTCTGTCTCTCTCTCTTTTCCCAGTTCAGTGTGTAGTTGCTCTGTCTCTCTCTCTGTTCCCAGTTCAGTGTGTCATTGCTCTGTCTCTCTCCCTGTTCCCAGGTCAGTGTGTAGTTGCTCTGACTCCCTCTCTCTGTTCCCAGTTCAGTGTGTAGTTGCTCTGTCTCTCTCTCTGTTTCCAGTTCAGTGTGTAGTTGCTCTGTCTCTCTCTGTTCCCAGTTCAGTGTGTAGTTGCTCTGTCTCTCTCTGTTCCAAGTTCAATGTATAGTTGCTCTGTCTCTCTCTCTGTTCCCAGTTCAGTGTGTAGTTGCTCTGACTCTCTCTCTCTGTGCCCAGTTCAGTGTGTAGTTGCTCTGTCTCTCTCTCTCTCTCTGTTCCCAGTTCAGTGTGTAGTTGCTCTGTCTCTCTCTGTTCCAAGTTCAACGTATAGTTGCTCTGTCTCTCTCTCTGTTCCCAGTTCAGTGTGTAGTTGCTCTGACTCTCTCTCTCTGTTCCCACTTCAGTGTGTAGTTGCTCTGTCTCTCTCTCTCTGTTCCCAGGTCAGTGTGTAGTTGCTCTGTCTCGCTCTGTTCCCAGTTCAGTGTGTAGTTGCTCTGTCTCTCTATGTTCCCAGTTCAGTGTGTAGTTGCTCTGTCTCTCTCTCTGTTCCCAGGTCAGTGTGTAGTTGCTCTGACTCCCTCTCTCTGTTCCCAGTTCAGTGTGTAGTTGCTCTGTCTCTCTCTCTTTTCCCAGTTCAGTGTGTAGTTGCTCTGTCTCTCTCTCTGTTCCCAGTTCAGTGTGTCATTGCTCTGTCTCTCTCCCTGTTCCCAGGTCAGTGTGTAGTTGCTCTGACTCCCTCTCTCTGTTCCCAGTTCAGTGTGTAGTTGCTCTGTCTCTCTCTCTGTTTCCAGTTCAGTGTGTAGTTGCTCTGTCTCTCTCTGTTCCCAGTTCAGTGTGTAGTTGCTCTGTCTCTCTCTGTTCCAAGTTCAATGTATAGTTGCTCTGTCTCTCTCTCTGTTCCCAGTTCAGTGTGTAGTTGCTCTGACTCTCTCTCTCTGTGCCCAGTTCAGTGTGTAGTTGCTCTGTCTCTCTCTCTCTCTCTGTTCCCAGTTCAGTGTGTAGTTGCTCTGTCTCTCTCTGTTCCAAGTTCAACGTATAGTTGCTCTGTCTCTCTCTCTGTTCCCAGTTCAGTGTGTAGTTGCTCTGACTCTCTCTCTCTGTTCCCACTTCAGTGTGTAGTTGCTCTGTCTCTCTCTCTCTGTTCCCAGGTCAGTGTGTAGTTGCTCTGTCTCGCTCTGTTCCCAGTTCAGTGTGTAGTTGCTCTGTCTCTCTATGTTCCCAGTTCAGTGTGTAGTTGCTCTGTCTCTCTCTCTGTTCCCAGGTCAGTGTGTAGTTGCTCTGACTCCCTCTCTCTGTTCCCAGTTCAGTGTGTAGTTGCTCTGTCTCTCTCTCTTTTCCCAGTTCAGTGTGTAGTTGCTCTGTCTCTCTCTCTGTTCCCAGTTCAGTGTGTCATTGCTCTGTCTCTCTCCCTGTTCCCAGGTCAGTGTGTAGTTGCTCTGACTCCCTCTCTCTGTTCCCAGTTCAGTGTGTAGTTGCTCTGTCTCTCTCTCTGTTTCCAGTTCAGTGTGTAGTTGCTCTGTCTCTCTCTCTGTTCTCAGTTCAGTGTGTAGTTGCTCTGTCTCTCTCTCTGTTCTCAGTTCAGTGTGTAGTTGCTCTGTCTCTCTCTCTGTTCCCAGGTCAGTGTGTAGTTGCTCTGTCTCTCTCTGTTCCCAGTTCAGTGTGTAGTGGTTCTGTCTCTCTCTGTTCCCAGTTCAGTGTGTAGTTGCTCTGTCTCTCTCTCTGTTCCCAGTTCAGTGTGTAGTTACTCTGTCTCTCTGTTCCCAGGTCAGTGTGTAGTTGCTCTGTCTCTCTCTGTTCCCAGTTCAGTGTGCAGTTGCTCTGTCTCTCTCAGTTCCCAGTTCAGTGTGTAGTTGCTCTGTCTCCCTCTGTTCCCAGTTCAGTGTGTAGTTGCTCTGTCTCTCTCTTTTCCAAGTTCAACGTATTGTTGCTCTGTCTCTCTCTCTCTCTGTTCCCAGGTCAGTGTGTAGTTCCTCTGTCTCTCTCTGTTCCAAGTTCAACGTATAGTTGCTCTGTCTCTCTCTCTGTTCCCAGTTCAGTGTGTAGTTGCTCTGACTCTCTCTCTCTGTGCCCAGTTCAGTGTATAGTTGCTCTGTCTCTCTCTGTTCCCAGTTCAGTGTGTAGTTGCTCTGTCTCTCTCTGTTCCCAGTTCCGTGTGTAGTTGCTCTGTCTCTCTCTGTTCCAAGTTCAATGTATAGTTGCTCTGTCTCTCTCTCTGTTCCCAGTTCAGTGTGTAGTTGCTCTGACTCTCTCTCTCTGTGCCCAGTTCAGTGTGTAGTTGCTCTGTCTCTCTCTCTCTCTCTGTTCCCAGTTCAGTGTGTAGTTGCTCTGTCTCTCTCTGTTCCAAGTTCAACGTATAGTTGCTCTGTCTCTCTCTCTGTTCCCAGTTCAGTGTGTAGTTGCTCTGACTCTCTCTCTCTGTTCCCACTTCAGTGTGTAGTTGCTCTGTCTCTCTCTCTCTGTTCCCAGGTCAGTGTGTAGTTGCTCTGTCTCGCTCTGTTCCCAGTTCAGTGTGTAGTTGCTCTGTCTCTCTATGTTCCCAGTTCAGTGTGTAGTTGCTCTGTCTCTCTCTCTGTTCCCAGATCAGTGTGTAGTTGCTCTGACTCCCTCTCTCTGTTCCCAGTTCAGTGTGTAGTTGCTCTGTCTCTCTCTCTTTTCCCAGTTCAGTGTGTAGTTGCTCTGTCTCTCTCTCTGTTCCCAGTTCAGTGTGTCATTGCTCTGTCTCTCTCCCTGTTCCCAGGTCAGTGTGTAGTTGCTCTGACTCCCTCTCTCTGTTCCCAGTTCAGTGTGTAGTTGCTCTGTCTCTCTCTCTGTTTCCAGTTCAGTGTGTAGTTGCTCTGTCTCTCTCTGTTCCCAGTTCAGTGTGTAGTTGCTCTGTCTCTCTCCCTGTTCCCAGTTCAGTGTGTAGTTTCTCTGTCTCTCTCTCTGTTCCCAGTTCAGTGTGTAGTTGCTCTGTCTCTCTCTGTTCACAGTTCAGTGTGTAGTTGCTCTGTCTCTCTCGGTTCCCAGTTCAGTGTGTAGTTGCTTTGTCTCTCTCTTTTCACAGTTCAGTGTGTAGTTGCTCTCTCTATCTCTGTTCCCAGTTCAGTGTGTCATTGTTCTGTCTCTCTCCCAGTTCCCAGGTCAGTGTGTAGTTGCTCTGTCTCTCTCCCTGTACCCAATTCAGTGTGTAGTTGCTCTGTCTCTCTCTGTTCCCAGTTCAGTGTGTAGTTGCTCTGTCTCTCTCTGTTCCCAGTTCAGTGTGTAGTTGCTCTGTCTCTCTCTGTTCCCAGTTCAGTGTGTAGTTGCTCTGTCTCTCTCTCTGTTCCCAGTTCAGTGTGTAGTTGTTCTGTCTCTCTCTCTGTTCCCAGTTCAGTGTGTAGTTGCTCTCTCTCTCCCTGTGCACAGTTCAGTGTGTAGTTGCTCTGTCTCTCTCTTATCCCAGTTCAGTGTGTTGTTGCTCTGTCTCCCTCTCTCTGTTCCCAGATCAGTGTGTAGTTGCTCTGTCTCTCTCTGTTCCCAGTTCAGTGTGTAGTTGCTCTGTCTCGCTCTCTGTTCCCAGGTCAGTGTGTAGTTGCTCTGACTCCCTCCCTCTGTTCCCAGTTCAGTGTGTAGTTGCTCTGTCTCTCTCTCTGTTTCCAGTTCAGTGTGTAGTTGCTCTGTCTCTCTCTGTTCCCAGTTCAGTGTGTAGTTGCTCTGTCTCTCTCCCTGTTCCCAGTTCAGTGTGTAGTTGCTCTGTCTCTCTCTCTCTGTTCCCAGTTCAGTGTGTAGTTGCTCTGTCTCTCTCTGTTCCCAGTTCAGTGTGTAGTTGCTCTCTCTATCTCTGTTCCCAGTTCAGTGTGCAGTTGCTCTGTCTCTCTCTCTCTGTTCCCAGTTCAGTGTGTCATTGTTCTGTCTCTCTCCCAGTTCCCAGGTCAGTGTGTAGTTGCTCTGTCTCTCTCCCTGTACCCAATTCAGTGTGTAGTTGCTCTGACTCTCTCTCTCTGTGCCCAGTTCAGTGTGTAGTTGCTCTGTCTCTCTCTCTCTCTGTTCCCAGTTCAGTGTGTAGTTGCTCTGTCTCTCTCTGTTCCAAGTTCAACGTATAGTTGCTCTGTCTCTCTCTCTGTTCCCAGTTCAGTGTGTAGTTGCTCTGACTCTCTCTCTCTGTTCCCACTTCAGTGTGTAGTTGCTCTGTCTCTCTCTCTCTGTTCCCAGGTCAGTGTGTAGTTGCTCTGTCTCGCTCTGTTCCCAGTTCAGTGTGTAGTTGCTCTGTCTCTCTATGTTCCCAGTTCAGTGTGTAGTTGCTCTGACTCTCTCTCTGTTCCCAGGTCAGTGTGTAGTTGCTCTGACTCCCTCTCTCTGTTCCCAGTTCAGTGTGTAGTTGCTCTGTCTCTCTCTCTTTTCCCAGTTCAGTGTGTAGTTGCTCTGTCTCTCTCTCTGTTCCCAGTTCAGTGTGTCATTGCTCTGTCTCTCTCCCTGTTCCCAGGTCAGTGTGTAGTTGCTCTGACTCCCTCTCTCTGTTCCCAGTTCAGTGTGTAGTTGCTCTGTCTCTCTCTCTGTTTCCAGTTCAGTGTGTAGTTGCTCTGTCTCTCTCTGTTCCCAGTTCAGTGTGTAGTTGCTCTGTCTCTCTCTGTTCCAAGTTCAATGTATAGTTGCTCTGTCTCTCTCTCTGTTCCCAGTTCAGTGTGTAGTTGCTCTGACTCTCTCTCTCTGTGCCCAGTTCAGTGTGTAGTTGCTCTGTCTCTCTCTCTCTCTCTCTGTTCCCAGTTCAGTGTGTAGTTGCTCTGTCTCTCTCTGTTCCAAGTTCAACGTATAGTTGCTCTGTCTCTCTCTCTGTTCCCAGTTCAGTGTGTAGTTGCTCTGACTCTCTCTCTCTGTTCCCACTTCAGTGTGTAGTTGCTCTGTCTCTCTCTCTCTGTTCCCAGGTCAGTGTGTAGTTGCTCTGTCTCGCTCTGTTCCCAGTTCAGTGTGTAGTTGCTCTGTCTCTCTATGTTCCCAGTTCAGTGTGTAGTTGCTCTGTCTCTCTCTCTGTTCCCAGGTCAGTGTGTAGTTGCTCTGACTCCCTCTCTCTGTTCCCAGTTCAGTGTGTAGTTGCTCTGTCTCTCTCTCTTTTCCCAGTTCAGTGTGTAGTTGCTCTGTCTCTCTCTCTGTTCCCAGTTCAGTGTGTCATTGCTCTGTCTCTCTCCCTGTTCCCAGGTCAGTGTGTAGTTGCTCTGACTCCCTCTCTCTGTTCCCAGTTCAGTGTGTAGTTGCTCTGTCTCTCTCTCTGTTTCCAGTTCAGTGTGTAGTTGCTCTGTCTCTCTCTGTTCCCAGTTCAGTGTGTAGTTGCTCTGTCTCTCTCCCTGTTCCCAGTTCAGTGTGTAGTTTCTCTGTCTCTCTCTCTGTTCCCAGTTCAGTGTGTAGTTGCTCTGTCTCTCTCTGTTCACAGTTCAGTGTGTAGTTGCTCTGTCTCTCTCCCTGTACCCAATTCAGTGTGTAGTTGCTCTGACTCTCTCTCTCTGTGCCCAGTTCAGTGTGTAGTTGCTCTGTCTCTCTCTCTCTCTGTTCCCAGTTCAGTGTGTAGTTGCTCTGTCTCTCTCTGTTCCAAGTTCAACGTATAGTTGCTCTGTCTCTCTCTCTGTTCCCAGTTCAGTGTGTAGTTGCTCTGACTCTCTCTCTCTGTTCCCACTTCAGTGTGTAGTTGCTCTGTCTCTCTCTCTCTGTTCCCAGGTCAGTGTGTAGTTGCTCTGTCTCGCTCTGTTCCCAGTTCAGTGTGTAGTTGCTCTGTCTCTCTATGTTCCCAGTTCAGTGTGTAGTTGCTCTGTCTCTCTCTCTGTTCCCAGGTCAGTGTGTAGTTGCTCTGACTCCCTCTCTCTGTTCCCAGTTCAGTGTGTAGTTGCTCTGTCTCTCTCTCTTTTCCCAGTTCAGTGTGTAGTTGCTCTGTCTCTCTCTCTGTTCCCAGTTCAGTGTGTCATTGCTCTGTCTCTCTCCCTGTTCCCAGGTCAGTGTGTAGTTGCTCTGACTCCCTCTCTCTGTTCCCAGTTCAGTGTGTAGTTGCTCTGTCTCTCTCTCTGTTTCCAGTTCAGTGTGTAGTTGCTCTGTCTCTCTCTGTTCCCAGTTCAGTGTGTAGTTGCTCTGTCTCTCTCTGTTCCAAGTTCAATGTATAGTTGCTCTGTCTCTCTCTCTGTTCCCAGTTCAGTGTGTAGTTGCTCTGACTCTCTCTCTCTGTGCCCAGTTCAGTGTGTAGTTGCTCTGTCTCTCTCTCTCTCTCTGTTCCCAGTTCAGTGTGTAGTTGCTCTGTCTCTCTCTGTTCCAAGTTCAACGTATAGTTGCTCTGTCTCTCTCTCTGTTCCCAGTTCAGTGTGTAGTTGCTCTGACTCTCTCTCTCTGTTCCCACTTCAGTGTGTAGTTGCTCTGTCTCTCTCTCTCTGTTCCCAGGTCAGTGTGTAGTTGCTCTGTCTCGCTCTGTTCCCAGTTCAGTGTGTAGTTGCTCTGTCTCTCTATGTTCCCAGTTCAGTGTGTAGTTGCTCTGTCTCTCTCTCTGTTCCCAGGTCAGTGTGTAGTTGCTCTGACTCCCTCTCTCTGTTCCCAGTTCAGTGTGTAGTTGCTCTGTCTCTCTCTCTTTTCCCAGTTCAGTGTGTAGTTGCTCTGTCTCTCTCTCTGTTCCCAGTTCAGTGTGTCATTGCTCTGTCTCTCTCCCTGTTCCCAGGTCAGTGTGTAGTTGCTCTGACTCCCTCTCTCTGTTCCCAGTTCAGTGTGTAGTTGCTCTGTCTCTCTCTCTGTTTCCAGTTCAGTGTGTAGTTGCTCTGTCTCTCTCTGTTCCCAGTTCAGTGTGTAGTTGCTCTGTCTCTCTCCCTGTTCCCAGTTCAGTGTGTAGTTTCTCTGTCTCTCTCTCTGTTCCCAGTTCAGTGTGTAGTTGCTCTGTCTCTCTCTGTTCACAGTTCAGTGTGTAGTTGCTCTGTCTCTCTCGGTTCCCTGTTCAGTGTGTAGTTGCTTTGTCTCTCTCTTTTCACAGTTCAGTGTGTAGTTGCTCTCTCTATCTCCGTTCCCAGTTCAGTGTGCAGTTGCTCTGTCTCTCTCTCTCTGTTCCCAGTTCAGTGTGTCATTGTTCTGTCTCTCTCCCAGTTCCCAGGTCAGTGTGTAGTTGCTCTGTCTCTCTCCCTGTACCCAAATCAGTGTGTAGTTGCTCTGTCTCTCTCTGTTCCCAGTTCAGTGTGTAGTTGCTCTGTCTCTCTCTGTTCCCAGTTCAGTGTGTAGTTGCTCTGTCTCTCTCTGTTCCCAGTTCAGTGTGTAGTTGCTCTGTCTCTCTCTCTGTTCCCAGTTCAGTGTGTAGTTGTTCTGTCTCTCTCTCTGTTCCCAGTTCAGTGTGTAGTTGCTCTCTCTCTCCCTGTGCACAGTTCAGTGTGTAGTTGCTCTGTCTCTCTCTTATCCCAGTTCAGTGTGTTGTTGCTCTGTCTCCCTCTCTCTGTTCCCAGATCAGTGTGTAGTTGCTCTGTCTCTCTCTGTTCCCAGTTCAGTGTGTAGTTGCTCTGTCTCGCTCTCTGTTCCCAGGTCAGTGTGTAGTTGCTCTGACTCCCTCCCTCTGTTCCCAGTTCAGTGTGTAGTTGCGCTGTCTCTCTCTCTGTTTCCAGTTCAGTGTGTAGTTGCTCTGTCTCTCTCTGTTCCCAGTTCAGTGTGTAGTTGCTCTGTCTCTCTCCCTGTTCCCAGTTCAGTGTGTAGTTCATCTGTCTCTCTCTCTCTGTTCCCAGTTCAGTGTGTAGTTGCTCTGTCTCTCTCGGTTCCCAGTTCAGTGTGTAGTTGCTCTCTCTATCTCTGTTCCCAGTTCAGTGTGCAGTTGCTCTGTCTCTCTCTCTCTGTTCCCAGTTCAGTGTGTCATTGTTCTGTCTCTCTCCCAGTTCCCAGGTCAGTGTGTAGTTGCTCTGTCTCTCTCCCTGTACCCAATTCAGTGTGTAGTTGCTCTGTCTCCCTCTCTCTGTTCCCAGTTCAGCGTGTAGTTGCTCTGTCTCTCTCTCTCTGTTCCCAGTTCAGTGTGTCATTGCTCTGTCTCTCTCCCTGTTCCCAGGTCAGTGTGTAGTTGCTCTGTCTCTCTCTGTTCCCAGTTCAGTGTGTAGTTGCTCTGTCTCTCTCTGTTCCCAGTTCAGTGTGTAGTTGCTTTGTCTCTCTCTGTGCCCAGTTCAGTGTGTAGTTGCTCAGTCTCTCTCTGTTCACAGTTCAGTGTGTCGTTGCTCTGTTTCTCTCTCTGTTCCCAGTTCAGTGTGCAGTTGCTCTGTCTCTCTCTGTTCCCAGTTCAGTGTGTAGTTGCTCTGTCTCCCTCTCTCTGTTCCCAGTTCTGTGTGTAGTTGCTCTGTCTCTCTCTCTGTTCCCAGTTCAGTGTGTAGTTGCTCTGTCTCTCTCTGTTCCCAGTTCAGGGTGTAGTTGCTCTGTCTCTCTCTGTTCCCAGTTCAGTGTGTAGTTGCTCTGTCTCTCTCTCTGTACCCAGTTCAGTGTGTAGTTGCTCTGTCTCCCTCTGTTCCCAGTTCAGTGTGTAGTTGCTCTGTCTCTCTCTTTTCCAAGTTCAACGTATAGTTGCTCTGTCTCTCTCTCTCTGTTCCCAGTTCAGTGTGTAGTTGCTCTGTCTCTCTCTCTCTGTTCCCAGTTCAGTGTGTAGTTGCTCTGTCTCTCTCTCTGTACCCAGTTCAGTGTGTAGTTGCTCTGTCTCCCTCTGTTCCCAGTTCAGTGTGTAGTTGCTCTGTCTCTCTCTTTTCCAAGTTCAATGTATAGTTGCTCTGTCTCTCTCTGTTCCCAGTTCAGTGTGTAGTTGCTCTGTCTCTCTCTGTTCCCAGTTCAGTGTGTAGTTGCTCTGTCTCTCTCTGTTCCAAGTTCAACGTATAGTTGCTCTGTCTCTCTCTCTGTTCCCAGTTCAGTGTGTAGTTGCTCTGACTCTCTCTCTGTGCCCAGTTCAGTGTGTAGTTGCTCTGTCTCTCTCTCTCTCTCTGTTCCCAGGTCAGTGTGTAGTTGCTCTGTCTCTCTCTGTTCCCAGTTCAGTGTGTAGTTGCTCTGTCTCTCTCTGTTCCAAGTTCAACGTATAGTTGCTCTGTCTCTCTCTCTGTTCCCAGTTCAATGTGTAGTTGCTCTGACTCTCTCTCTCTCTGTTCCCAGTTCAGTGTGTAGTTGCTCTGTCTCTCTCTCTCTGTTCCCAGGTCAGTGTGTAGTTGCTCTGTCTCTCTCTGTTCCCAGTTCAGTGTGTAGTTGCTCTGTCTATCTATGTTCCCAGTTCAGTGTGTAGTTGCTCTGTCTCTCTCTCTGTTCCCAGTTTAGTGTGTAGTTGCTCTGTCTCTCTCTGTTCCCAGTTCAGTGTGTAGTTGCTCAGTCTCTCCCTGTTCCCAGTTCAGTGTGTAGTTGCTCTGTCTCTCTCTGTTCCCAGTTCAGTGTGTAGTTGCTCTGTCTCTCTCTCTCTGTTCCCAGTTCAGTGTGTAGTGGTTCTGTCTCTCTCTGTTCCCAGTTCAGTGTGTAGTTGCTCTGTCTCTCTCTCCGTGTTCCCAGTTCAGCGTGTAGTTGCTCTGTCTCTCTCTCTGTTCCCAGTTCAGTGTGTCATTGCTCTGTCTCTCTCCCTGTTCCCAGGTCAGTGTGTAGTTGCTCTGACTCCCTCTCTCTGTTCCCAGTTCAGTGTGTAGTTGCTCTGTCTCTCTCTCTGTTTCCAGTTCAGTGTAGTTGCTCTGTCTCTCTCTGTTCCCAGTTCAGTGTGTAGTTGCTCTGTCTCTCTCTGTTCCAAGTTCAACGTATAGTTGCTCTGTCTCTCTCTCTGTTCCCAGTTCAATGTGTAGTTGCTCTGACTCTCTCTCTCTCTGTTCCCAGTTCAGTGTGTAGTTGCTCTGTCTCTCTCTCTCTGTTCCCAGGTCAGTGTGTAGTTGCTCTGTCTCTCTCTGTTCCCAGTTCAGTGTGTAGTTGCTCTGTCTATCTATGTTCCCAGTTCAGTGTGTAGTTGCTCTGTCTCTCTCTCTGTTCCCAGTTTAGTGTGTAGTTGCTCTGTCTCTCTCTGTTCCCAGTTCAGTGTGTAGTTGCTCAGTCTCTCCCTGTTCCCAGTTCAGTGTGTAGTTGCTCTGTCTCTCTCTGTTCCCAGTTCAGTGTGTAGTTGCTCTGTCTCTCTCTCTCTGTTCCCAGTTCAGTGTGTAGTGGTTCTGTCTCTCTCTGTTCCCAGTTCAGTGTGTAGTTGCTCTGTCTCTCTCTCCGTGTTCCCAGTTCAGCGTGTAGTTGCTCTGTCTCTCTCTCTGTTCCCAGTTCAGTGTGTCATTGCTCTGTCTCTCTCCCTGTTCCCAGGTCAGTGTGTAGTTGCTCTGACTCCCTCTCTCTGTTCCCAGTTCAGTGTGTAGTTGCTCTGTCTCTCTCTCTGTTTCCAGTTCAGTGTAGTTGCTCTGTCTCTCTCTGTTCCCAGTTCAGTGTGTAGTTGCTCTGTCTCTCTCCCTGTTCCCAGTTCAGTGTGTAGTTGCTCTGTCTCTCTCTCTGTTCCCAGTTCAGTGTGTAGTTGCTCTGTCTCTCTCTGTTCACAGTTCAGTGTGTAGTTGCTCTGTCTCTCTCGGTTCCCAGTTCAGTGTGTAGTTGCTCTGTCTCTCTCTGTTCCCAGTTCAGTATGCAGTTGCTCTGTCTCTCTCTCTCTGTTCCCAGTTCAGTGTGTCATTGTTCTGTCTCTCTCCCAGGTCCCAGGTCAGTGTGTAGTTGCTCTGTCTCTCTCCCTGTACCCAATTCAGTGTGTAGTTGCTCTGTCTCCCTCTCTCTGTTCCCAGTTCAGTGTGTAGTTGCTCTGTCTCCCTCTCTCTGTTCCCAGTTCAGTGTGTAGTTGCTCTGTCTCTCTCTCTGTGTTCCCAGTTCAGCGTGTAGTTGCTCTGTCTCTCTCTGTTCCCAGTTCAGTGTGTCATTGCTCTGTCTCTCTCCCTGTTCCCAGGTCAGTATGTCGTTGCTCAGTCTCTCTCTGTTCCCAGTTCAGTGTGTAGTTGCTCTGTCTCTCTCTGTTCCCAGTTCAGTGGGTAGTTGCTTTGTCTCTCTCTGTGCCCAGTTCAGTGTGTAGTTGCTCAGTCTCTCTCTGTTCACAGTTCAGTGTGTAGTTGCTCTGTTTCTCTCTCTGTTCCCAGTTCAGTGTGCAGTTGCTCTGTCTCTCTCTGTTCCCAGTTCTGTGTGTAGTTGCTCTGTCTCTCTCTGTCCCAGTTCAGTGTGTAGTTGCTCTGTCTCTCTGATCCCAGTTCAGTGTATAGTTGCTCTGTCTCTCTCTCTCTGTTCCCAGTTCAGTGTGCAGTTGCTCTGTCTCTCTCTGATCCCAGTTCAGTGTGTAGTTGCTTTGTCTCTCTCTGTGCCCAGTTCAGTGTGTAGTTGCTCTGTCTATCTCTCTGTTCCCAGTTCTGTGTGTAGTTGCTCTGTCTCTCTCTGTCCCAGTTCAGTGTGTAGTTGCTCTGTCTCTCTGATCCCAGTTCAGTGTATAGTTGCTCTGTCTCTCTCTCTGTTCCCAGTTCAGTGTGCAGTTGCTCTGTCTCTCTCTGTTCCCAGTTCAGTGTGTAGTTGCTTTGTCTCTCTCTGTGCCCAGTTCAGTGTGTAGTTGCTCAGTCTCTCTCTGTTCACAGTTCAGTGTGTCGTTGCTCTGTTTCTCTCTCTGTTCCCAGTTCAGTGTGCAGTTGCTCTGTCTCTCTCTGTTCCCAGTTCAGTGTGTAGTTGCTCTGTCTCCCTCTCTCTGTTCCCAGTTCTGTGTGTAGTTGCTCTGTCTCTCTCTCTGTTCCCAGTTCAGTGTGTAGTTGCTCTGTCTCTCTCTGTTCCCAGTTCAGGGTGTAGTTGCTCTGTCTCTCTCTGTTCCCAGTTCAGTGTATAGTTGCTCTGTCTCTCTCTGTTCCCAGTTCTGTGTGTAGTTGCTCTGTCTCTCTCTCTGTACCCAGTTCAGTGTGTAGTTGCTCTGTCTCTCTCTGTTCCCAGTTCAGTGTGTAGTTGCTCTGTCTCTCTCTCTCTGTTCCCAGTTCTGTGTGTAGTTGCTCTGTCTCTCTCTCTGTTCCCAGTTCAGTGTGTAGTTGCTCTGTCTCTCTCTGTTCCCAGTTCAGGGTGTAGTTGCTCTGTCTCTCTCTGTTCCCAGTTCAGTGTATAGTTGCTCTGTCTCTCTCTGTTCCCAGTTCTGTGTGTAGTTGCTCTGTCTCTCTCTCTGTTCCCAGTTCAGTGTGTAGTTGCTCTGTCTCTCTCTGTTCCCAGTTCTGTGTGTAGTTGCTCTGTCTCTCTCTCTGTACCCAGTTCAGTGTGTAGTTGCTCTGTCTCCCTCTGTTCCCAGTTCAGTATGTAGTTGCTCTGTTTCTCTCTCTGTTCCCAGTTCAGTGTGTAGTTGCTCTGTCTCTCTCTTTTCCAAGTTCAACGTATAGTTGCTCTGTCTCTCTCTCTGTTCCCAGTTCAGTGTGTAGTTGCTCTGTCTCTCTCTCTCTGTTCCCAGTTCAGTGTGTAGTTGCTCTGTCTCTCTCTCTGTACCCAGTTCAGTGTGTAGTTGCTCTGTCTCCCTCTGTTCCCAGTTCAGTGTGTAGTTGCTCTGTCTCTCTCTTTTCCAAGTTCAATGTATAGTTGCTCTGTCTCTCTCTGTTCCCAGTTCAGTGTGTAGTTGCTCTGTCTCTCTCTGTTCCCAGTTCAGTGTGTAGTTGCTCTGTCTCTCTCTGTTCCAAGTTCAACGTATAGTTGCTCTGTCTCTCTCTCTGTTCCCAGTTCAGTGTGTAGTTGCTCTGACTCTCTCTCTGTGCCCAGTTCAGTGTGTAGTTGCTCTGTCTCTCTCTCTCTCTCTCTGTTCCCAGGTCAGTGTGTAGTTGCTCTGTCTCTCTCTGTTCCCAGTTCAGTGTGTAGTTGCTCTGTCTCTCTCTGTTCCCAGTTCAGTGTGTAGTTGCTCTGTCTCTCTCTGTTCCCAGTTCAGTGTGTAGTTGCTCTGTCTCTCTCTGTTCCAAGTTCAACGTATAGTTGCTCTGTCTCTCTCTCTGTTCCCAGTTCAGTGTGTAGTTGCTCTGACTCTCTCTCTGTGCCCAGTTCAGTGTGTAGTTGCTCTGTCTCTCTCTCTCTCTCTGTTCACAGTTCAGTGTGTAGTTGCTCTGTCTCTCTCGGTTCCCAGTTCAGTGTGTAGTTGCTCTGTCTCTCTCTGTTCCCAGTTCAGTGTGTAGTTGCTCTGTCTCTCTCTGTTCCAAGTTCAACGTATAGTTGCTCTGTCTCTCTCTCTGTTCCCAGTTCAATGTGTAGTTGCTCTGACTCTCTCTCTCTCTGTTCCCAGTTCAGTGTGTAGTTGCTCTGTCTCTCTCTCTCTGTTCCCAGGTCAGTGTGTAGTTGCTCTGTCTCTCTCTGTTCCCAGTTCAGTGTGTAGTTGCTCTGTCTATCTATGTTCCCAGTTCAGTGTGTAGTTGCTCTGTCTCTCTCTCTGTTCCCAGTTTAGTGTGTAGTTGCTCTGTCTCTCTCTGTTCCCAGTTCAGTGTGTAGTTGCTCAGTCTCTCCCTGTTCCCAGTTCAGTGTGTAGTTGCTCTGTCTCTCTCTGTTCCCAGTTCAGTGTGTAGTTGCTCTGTCTCTCTCTCTCTGTTCCCAGTTCAGTGTGTAGTGGTTCTGTCTCTCTCTGTTCCCAGTTCAGTGTGTAGTTGCTCTGTCTCTCTCTCCGTGTTCCCAGTTCAGCGTGTAGTTGCTCTGTCTCTCTCTCTGTTCCCAGTTCAGTGTGTCATTGCTCTGTCTCTCTCCCTGTTCCCAGGTCAGTGTGTAGTTGCTCTGACTCCCTCTCTCTGTTCCCAGTTCAGTGTGTAGTTGCTCTGTCTCTCTCTCTGTTTCCAGTTCAGTGTAGTTGCTCTGTCTCTCTCTGTTCCCAGTTCAGTGTGTAGTTGCTCTGTCTCTCTCCCTGTTCCCAGTTCAGTGTGTAGTTGCTCTGTCTCTCTCTCTGTTCCCAGTTCAGTGTGTAGTTGCTCTGTCTCTCTCTGTTCACAGTTCAGTGTGTAGTTGCTCTGTCTCTCTCGGTTCCCAGTTCAGTGTGTAGTTGCTCTGTCTCTCTCTGTTCCCAGTTCAGTGTGCAGTTGCTCTGTCTCTCTCTCTCTGTTCCCAGTTCAGTGTGTCATTGTTCTGTCTCTCTCCCAGGTCCCAGGTCAGTGTGTAGTTGCTCTGTCTCTCTCCCTGTACCCAATTCAGTGTGTAGTTGCTCTGTCTCCCTCTCTCTGTTCCCAGTTCAGTGTGTAGTTGCTCTGTCTCCCTCTCTCTGTTCCCAGTTCAGTGTGTAGTTGCTCTGTCTCTCTCTCTGTGTTCCCAGTTCAGCGTGTAGTTGCTCTGTCTCTCTCTGTTCCCAGTTCAGTGTGTCATTGCTCTGTCTCTCTCCCTGTTCCCAGGTCAGTGTGTCGTTGCTCTGTCTCTCTCTGTTCCCAGTTCAGTGTGTAGTTGCTCTGTCTCTCTCTGTTCCCAGTTCAGTGGGTAGTTGCTTTGTCTCTCTCTGTGCCCAGTTCAGTGTGTAGTTGCTCAGTCTCTCTCTGTTCACAGTTCAGTGTGTAGTTGCTCTGTTTCTCTCTCTGTTCCCAGTTCAGTGTGCAGTTGCTCTGTCTCTCTCTGTTCCCAGTTCAGTGTGTAGTTGCTCTGTCTATCTCTCTGTTCCCAGTTCTGTGTGTAGTTGCTCTGTCTCTCTCTGTCCCAGTTCAGTGTGTAGTTGCTCTGTCTCTCTGATCCCAGTTCAGTGTATAGTTGCTCTGTCTCTCTCTCTGTTCCCAGTTCAGTGTGCAGTTGCTCTGTCTCTCTCTGATCCCAGTTCAGTGTGTAGTTGCTCTGTCTCTCTCTCTGTTCCCAGTTCAGTGTGTAGTTGCTCTGTCTCTCTCTGTTCCCAGTTCAGTGTGTAGTTGCTCTGTCTCCCTCTCTCTGTTCCCAGTTCAGTGCGTAGTTGCTCTGTCTCTCTCTCTGTTCCCAGTTCAGTGTGTAGTTGCTCTGTCTCTCTCTGTTCCCAGTTCAGGGTGTAGTTGCTCTGTCTCTCTCTGTTCCCAGTTCAGTGTGTAGTTGCTCTGTCTCTCTCTCTCTACCCAGTTCAGTGTGTAGTGGTTCTGTCTCTCTCTATTTCCAGTTCAGTGTGTAGTTGCTCTGTCTCTCTCTCTATTCCCAGTTCAGTGTGTAGTGGTTCTGTCTCTCTCTGTTCCCAGTTCAGTGTGTAGTTGCTCTGTCTCTCTCTCTGTTCCCAGTTCAGTGTGTAGTTGCTCTGTCTCTCTCTGTTCCCAGTTCAGTGTGTAGTTGCTCTGTCTCTCTCTGTTCCCAGTTCAGTGTGTAGTTGCTCTGTCTCTCTCTCTGTTCCCAGTTCAGTGTGTAGTTGTTCTGTCTCTCTCTCTGTTCCCAGTTCAGTGTGTAGTTGCTCTCTCTCTCCCTGTGCACAGTTCAGTGTGTAGTTGCTCTGTCTCTCTCTTATCCCAGTTCAGTGTGTTGTTGCTCTGTCTCCCTCTCTCTGTTCCCAGATCAGTGTGTAGTTGCTCTGTCTCTCTCTGTTCCCAGTTCAGTGTGTAGTTGCTCTGTCTCGCTCTCTGTTCCCAGGTCAGTGTGTAGTTGCTCTGACTCCCTCTCTCTGTTCCCAGTTCAGTGTGTAGTTGCTCTGTCTCTCTCTCTGTTTCCAGGTCAGTGTGTAGTTGCTCTGTCTCTCTCTGTTCCCAGTTCAGTGTGTAGTTGCTCTGTCTCTCTCCCTGTTCCCAGTTCAGTGTGTAGTTGCTCTGTCTCTCTCTGTTCACAGTTCAGTGTGTAGTTGCTCTGTTTCTCTCGGTTCCCAGTTCAGTGTGTAGTTGCTCTCTCTATCTCTGTTCCCAGTTCAGTGTGCAGTTGCTCTGTCTCTCTCTCTCTGTTCCCAGTTCAGTGTGTCATTGTTCTGTCTCTCTCCCAGTTCCCAGGTCAGTGTGTAGTTGCTCTGTCTCTCTCCCTGTACCCAATTCAGTGTGTAGTTGCTCTGTCTCCCTCTCTCTGTTCCCAGTTCAGCGTGTAGTTGCTTTGTCTCTCTCTCTCTGTTCCCAGTTCAGTGTGTCATTGCTCTGTCTCTCTCCCTGTTCCCAGGTCAGTGTGTCGTTGCTCTGTCTCTCTCTGTTCCCAGTTCAGTGTGTAGTTGCTCTGTCTCTCTCTGTTCCCAGTTCAGTGTGTAGTTGCTTTGTCTCTCTCTGTGCCCAGTTCAGTGTGTAGTTGCTCAGTCTCTCTCTGTTCACAGTTCAGTGTGTAGTTGCTCTGTTTCTCTCTCTGTTCCCAGTTCAGTGTGCAGTTGCTCTGTCTCTCTCTGTTCCCAGTTCAGTGTGTAGTTGCTCTGTCTATCTCTCTGTTCCCAGTTCTGTGTGTAGTTGCTCTGTCTCTCTCTGTCCCAGTTCAGTGTGTAGTTGCTCTGTCTCTCTGATCCCAGTTCAGTGTATAGTTGCTCTGTCTCTCTCTCTGTTCCCAGTTCAGTGTGCAGTTGCTCTGTCTCTCTCTGATCCCAGTTCAGTGTGTAGTTGCTCTGTCTCTCTCTCTGTTCCCAGTTCAGTGTGTAGTTGCTCTGTCTCTCTGTTCCCAGTTCAGTGTGTAGTTGCTCTGTCTCCCTCTCTCTGTTCCCAGTTCAGTGCGTAGTTGCTCTGTCTCTCTCTCTGTTCCCAGTTCAGTGTGTAGTTGCTCTGTTTCTCTCTCTGTTCCCAGTTCAGTGTGCAGTTGCTCTGTCTCTCTCTGTTCCCAGTTCAGTGTGTAGTTGCTCTGTCTCCCTCTCTCTGTTCCCAGTTCTGTGTGTAGTTGCTCTGTCTCTCTCTCTGTTCCCAGTTCAGTGTGTAGTTGCTCTGTCTCTCTCTGTTCCCAGTTCAGGGTGTAGTTGCTCTGTCTCTCTCTGTTCCCAGTTCAGTGTGTAGTTGCTCTGTCTCTCTCTCTCTGTACCCAGTTCAGTGTGTAGTTGCTCTCTCTCCCTGTTCCCAGGTCAGTGTGTAGTTGTTCTGTCTCTCTCTCTCTGTTCCCAGTTCAGTGTGTAGTTGCTCTGTCTCTCTCTCTCTGTTCCCAGTTCAGTGTGTAGTTGCTCTGTCTCTCTCCCTGTTCACAGTTCTGTGTGTAGTTGCTCTGTCTAGCTCTTATCCCAGTTCAGTGTGTAGTTGCTCTGTCTCCCTCTCTCTGTTCCCAGTTTAGTGTGTAGTTGCTCTGTCTCTCTGATCCCAGTTCAGTGTATAGTTGCTCTGTCTCTCTCTCTGTTCCCAGTTCAGTGTGCAGTTGCTCTGTCTCTCTCTGATCCCAGTTCAGTGTGTAGTTGCTCTGTCTCTCTCTCTGTTCCCAGTTCAGTGTGTAGTTGCTCTGTCTCTCTCTGTTCCCAGTTCAGTGTGTAGTTGCTCTGTCTCCCTCTCTCTGTTCCCAGTTCAGTGCGTAGTTGCTCTGTCTCTCTCTCTGTTCCCAGTTCAGTGTGTAGTTGCTCTGTCTCTCTCTGTTCCCAGTTCAGGGTGTAGTTGCTCTGTCTCCCTCTGTTCCCAGTTCAGTGTGTAGTTGCTCTGTCTCTCTCTCTACCCAGTTCAGTGTGTAGTGGTTCTGTCTCTCTCTATTTCCAGTTCAGTGTGTAGTTGCTCTGTCTCTCTCTCTATTCCCAGTTCAGTGTGTAGTGGTTCTGTCTCTCTCTGTTCCCAGTTCAGTGTGTAGTTGCTCTGTCTCTCTCTCTGTTCCCAGTTCAGTGTGTAGTTGCTCTGTCTCTCTCTGTTCCCAGTTCAGTGTGTAGTTGCTCTGTCTCTCTCTGTTCCCAGTTCAGTGTGTAGTTGCTCTGTCTCTCTCTCTGTTCCCAGTTCAGTGTGTAGTTGTTCTGTCTCTCTCTCTGTTCCCAGTTCAGTGTGTAGTTGCTCTCTCTCTCCCTGTGCACAGTTCAGTGTGTAGTTGCTCTGTCTCTCTCTTATCCCAGTTCAGTGTGTTGTTGCTCTGTCTCCCTCTCTCTGTTCCCAGATCAGTGTGTAGTTGCTCTGTCTCTCTCTGTTCCCAGTTCAGTGTGTAGTTGCTCTGTCTCGCTCTCTGTTCCCAGGTCAGTGTGTAGTTGCTCTGACTCCCTCTCTCTGTTCCCAGTTCAGTGTGTAGTTGCTCTGTCTCTCTCTCTGTTTCCAGGTCAGTGTGTAGTTGCTCTGTCTCTCTCTGTTCCCAGTTCAGTGTGTAGTTGCTCTGTCTCTCTCCCTGTTCCCAGTTCAGTGTGTAGTTGCTCTGTCTCTCTCTGTTCACAGTTCAGTGTGTAGTTGCTCTGTCTCTCTCGGTTCCCAGTTCAGTGTGTAGTTGCTCTCTCTATCTCTGTTCCCAGTTCAGTGTGCAGTTGCTCTGTCTCTCTCTCTCTCTGTTCCCAGTTCAGTGTGTCATTGTTCTGTCTCTCTCCCAGTTCCCAGGTCAGTGTGTAGTTGCTCTGTCTCTCTCCCTGTACCCAATTCAGTGTGTAGTTGCTCTGTCTCCCTCTCTCTGTTCCCAGTTCAGTGTGTAGTTGCTTTGTCTCTCTCTCTCTGTTCCCAGTTCAGTGTGTCATTGCTCTGTCTCTCTCCCTGTTCCCAGGTCAGTGTGTAGTTGCTCTGTCTCTCTCCCTGTTCCCAGTTCAGTGTGTAGTTGCTCTGTCTCTCTCTGTTCACAGTTCAGTGTGTAGTTGCTCTGTCTCTCTCGGTTCCCAGTTCAGTGTGTAGTTGCTCTCTCTATCTCTGTTCCCAGTTCAGTGTGCAGTTGCTCTGTCTCTCTCTCTCTGTTCCCAGTTCAGTGTGTCATTGTTCTGTCTCTCTCCCAGTTCCCAGGTCAGTGTGTAGTTGCTCTGTCTCTCTCCCTGTACCCAATTCAGTGTGTAGTTGCTCTGTCTCCCTCTCTCTGTTCCCAGTTCAGCGTGTAGTTGCTTTGTCTCTCTCTCTCTGTTCCCAGTTCAGTGTGTCATTGCTCTGTCTCTCTCCCTGTTCCCAGGTCAGTGTGTCGTTGCTCTGTCTCTCTCTGTTCCCAGTTCAGTGTGTAGTTGCTCTGTCTCTCTCTGTTCCCAGTTCAGTGTGTAGTTGCTTTGTCTCTCTCTGTGCCCAGTTCAGTGTGTAGTTGCTCAGTCTCTCTCTGTTCACAGTTCAGTGTGTAGTTGCTCTGTTTCTCTCTCTGTTCCCAGTTCAGTGTGCAGTTGCTCTGTCTCTCTCTGTTCCCAGTTCAGTGTGTAGTTGCTCTGTCTATCTCTCTGTTCCCAGTTCTGTGTGTAGTTGCTCTGTCTCTCTCTGTCCCAGTTCAGTGTGTAGTTGCTCTGTCTCTCTGATCCCAGTTCAGTGTATAGTTGCTCTGTCTCTCTCTCTGTTCCCAGTTCAGTGTGCAGTTGCTCTGTCTCTCTCTGATCCCAGTTCAGTGTGTAGTTGCTCTGTCTCTCTCTCTGTTCCCAGTTCAGTGTGTAGTTGCTCTGTCTCTCTCTGTTCCCAGTTCAGTGTGTAGTTGCTCTGTCTCCCTCTCTCTGTTCCCAGTTCAGTGCGTAGTTGCTCTGTCTCTCTCTCTGTTCCCAGTTCAGTGTGTAGTTGCTCTGTTTCTCTCTCTGTTCCCAGTTCAGTGTGCAGTTGCTCTGTCTCTCTCTGTTCCCAGTTCAGTGTGTAGTTGCTCTGTCTCCCTCTCTCTGTTCCCAGTTCTGTGTGTAGTTGCTCTGTCTCTCTCTCTGTTCCCAGTTCAGTGTGTAGTTGCTCTGTCTCTCTCTGTTCCCAGTTCAGGGTGTAGTTGCTCTGTCTCTCTCTGTTCCCAGTTCAGTGTGTAGTTGCTCTGTCTCTCTCTCTCTGTACCCAGTTCAGTGTGTAGTTGCTCTCTCTCCCTGTTCCCAGGTCAGTGTGTAGTTGTTCTGTCTCTCTCTCTCTGTTCCCAGTTCAGTGTGTAGTTGCTCTGTCTCTCTCTCTCTGTTCCCAGTTCAGTGTGTAGTTGCTCTGTCTCTCTCCCTGTTCACAGTTCTGTGTGTAGTTGCTCTGTCTAGCTCTTATCCCAGTTCAGTGTGTAGTTGCTCTGTCTCCCTCTCTCTGTTCCCAGTTTAGTGTGTAGTTGCTCTGTCTCTCTGATCCCAGTTCAGTGTATAGTTGCTCTGTCTCTCTCTCTGTTCCCAGTTCAGTGTGCAGTTGCTCTGTCTCTCTCTGATCCCAGTTCAGTGTGTAGTTGCTCTGTCTCTCTCTCTGTTCCCAGTTCAGTGTGTAGTTGCTCTGTCTCTCTCTGTTCCCAGTTCAGTGTGTAGTTGCTCTGTCTCCCTCTCTCTGTTCCCAGTTCAGTGCGTAGTTGCTCTGTCTCTCTCTCTGTTCCCAGTTCAGTGTGTAGTTGCTCTGTCTCTCTCTGTTCCCAGTTCAGGGTGTAGTTGCTCTGTCTCCCTCTGTTCCCAGTTCAGTGTGTAGTTGCTCTGTCTCTCTCTCTACCCAGTTCAGTGTGTAGTGGTTCTGTCTCTCTCTATTTCCAGTTCAGTGTGTAGTTGCTCTGTCTCTCTCTCTATTCCCAGTTCAGTGTGTAGTGGTTCTGTCTCTCTCTGTTCCCAGTTCAGTGTGTAGTTGCTCTGTCTCTCTCTCTGTTCCCAGTTCAGTGTGTAGTTGCTCTGTCTCTCTCTGTTCCCAGTTCAGTGTGTAGTTGCTCTGTCTCTCTCTGTTCCCAGTTCAGTGTGTAGTTGCTCTGTCTCTCTCTCTGTTCCCAGTTCAGTGTGTAGTTGTTCTGTCTCTCTCTCTGTTCCCAGTTCAGTGTGTAGTTGCTCTCTCTCTCCCTGTGCACAGTTCAGTGTGTAGTTGCTCTGTCTCTCTCTTATCCCAGTTCAGTGTGTTGTTGCTCTGTCTCCCTCTCTCTGTTCCCAGATCAGTGTGTAGTTGCTCTGTCTCTCTCTGTTCCCAGTTCAGTGTGTAGTTGCTCTGTCTCGCTCTCTGTTCCCAGGTCAGTGTGTAGTTGCTCTGACTCCCTCTCTCTGTTCCCAGTTCAGTGTGTAGTTGCTCTGTCTCTCTCTCTGTTTCCAGGTCAGTGTGTAGTTGCTCTGTCTCTCTCTGTTCCCAGTTCAGTGTGTAGTTGCTCTGTCTCTCTCCCTGTTCCCAGTTCAGTGTGTAGTTGCTCTGTCTCTCTCTGTTCACAGTTCAGTGTGTAGTTGCTCTGTCTCTCTCGGTTCCCAGTTCAGTGTGTAGTTGCTCTCTCTATCTCTGTTCCCAGTTCAGTGTGCAGTTGCTCTGTCTCTCTCTCTCTCTGTTCCCAGTTCAGTGTGTCATTGTTCTGTCTCTCTCCCAGTTCCCAGGTCAGTGTGTAGTTGCTCTGTCTCTCTCCCTGTACCCAATTCAGTGTGTAGTTGCTCTGTCTCCCTCTCTCTGTTCCCAGTTCAGTGTGTAGTTGCTTTGTCTCTCTCTCTCTGTTCCCAGTTCAGTGTGTCATTGCTCTGTCTCTCTCCCTGTTCCCAGGTCAGTGTGTCGTTGCTCTGTCTCTCTCTGTTCCCAGTTCAGTGTGTAGTTGCTCTGTCTCTCTCTGTTCCCAGTTCAGTGTGTAGTTGCTTTGTCTCTCTCTGTGCCCAGTTCAGTGTGTAGTTGCTCAGTCTCTCTCTGTTCACAGTTCAGTGTGTAGTTGCTCTGTTTCTCTCTCTGTTCCCAGTTCAGTGTGCAGTTGCTCTGTCTCTCTCTGTTCCCAGTTCAGTGTGTAGTTGCTCTGTCTCCCTCTCTCTGTTCCCAGTTCTGTGTGTAGTTGCTCTGTCTCTCTCTCTGTTCCCAGTTCAGTGTGTAGTTGCTCTGTCTCTCTCTGTTCCCAGTTCAGGGTGTAGTTGCTCTGTCTCTCTCTGTTCCCAGTTCAGTGTGTAGTTGCTCTGTCTCTCTCTCTGTACCCAGTTCAGTGTGTAGTTGCTCTCTCTCCCTGTTCCCAGGTCAGTGTGTAGTTGTTCTGTCTCTCTCTCTCTGTTCCCAGTTCAGTGTGTAGTTGCTCTGTCTCTCTCTCTCTGTTCCCAGTTCAGTGTGTAGTTGCTCTGTCTCTCTCCCTGTTCACAGTTCTGTGTGTAGTTGCTCTGTCTAGCTCTTATCCCAGTTCAGTGTGTAGTTGCTCTGTCTCCCTCTCTCTGTTCCCAGTTTAGTGTGTAGTTGCTCTGTCTCTCTCTCTGTACCCAGTTCAGTGTGTAGTTGCTCTCTCTCCCTGTTCCCAGGTCAGTGTGTAGTTGTTCTGTCTCTCTCTCCCTTATCCCAGTTCAGTGTGTAGTTGCTCTGTCTCCCTCTCTCTGTTCCCAGTTTAGTGTGTAGTTGCTATGTCTCTCTCTGTTCCCAGTTCAGTGTGTAGTTGCTCTGTCTCTCTCACTGTTCCCAGTTCAGTGTGTCATTGCTCTGTCTCTCTCCCTGTTCCCAGGTCAGTGTGTAGTTGCTCTGTCTCTCTCTGTTCCCAGTTCTGTGTGTAGTTGCTCTGTCTCTCTCTTATCCCAGTTCTGTGTGTAGTTGCTCTATCTCTCTCTTATCCCAGTTCAGTGTGTAGTTGCTCTGTCTCTCTCTGTTCCCAGTTCAGTGTGTAGTTGCTCTGTCTCGCTCTGTTCCCAGTTCAGTGTTTAGTTGCTCTGTCTCTCTCTGTTCCCAGTTCAGTGTGTAGATTCTGACTCTCTCTGTTCCCAGTTCAGTGTGTAGTTGCTCTGTCTCTCTGTTCCCAGTTCAATGTGTAGTGGCTCTGTCTCTCTCTCTGTTCCCAGTTCAGTGTGTAGCTGCTCTGTCTCTCTCACTCTCTGTTCACACAGTTCAGTGTGCAGTTTCTCTGTCTCTCTCTGTACCCAGTTCAGTGTGTAGTTGCTCTCTCTCCCTGTTCCCAGGTCAGTGTGTAGTTGTTCTGTCTCTCTCTCTCTGTTCCCAGTTCAGTGTGTAGTTGCTCTGTCTCTCTCTCTCTGTTCCCAGGTCAGTGTGTAGTTGCTCTGTCTCTCTCTGTTCCCAGTTCAGTGTGTAGTTCCTCTGTCTCTCTCTGTTCCAAGTTCAACGTATAGTTGCTCTGTCTCTCTCTCTGTTCCCAGTTCAGTGTGTAGTTGCTCTGACTCTCTCTCTCTGTGCCCAGTTCAGTGTATAGTTGCTCTGTCTCTCTCTGTTCCCAGTTCAGTGTGTAGTTGCTCTGTCTCTCTCTGTTCCCAGTTCAGTGTGTAGTTGCTCTGTCTCTCTCTGTTCCAAGTTGAACGTATAGTTGCTCTGTCTCTCTCTCTGTTCCCAGTTCAGTGTGTAGTTGCTCTGACTCTCTCTCTGTGCCCAGTTCAGTGTGTAGTTGCTCTGTCTCTCTCTCTCTCTCTGTTCCCAGGTCAGTGTGTAGTTGCTCTGTCTCTCTCTGTTCCCAGTTCAGTGTGTAGTTGCTCTGTCTCTCTCTGTTCCCAGTTCAGTGTGTAGTTGCTCTGTCTCTCTCTGTTCCAAGTTCAACGTATAGTTGCTCTGTCTCTCTCTCTCTGTTCCCAGTTCAGTGTGTAGTTGCTCTGACTCTCTCTCTCTGTGCCCAGTTCAGTGTGTAGTTGCTCTGTCTCTCTCTCTCTGTTCCCAGGTCAGTGTGTAGTTGCTCTGTCTCTCTCTGTTCCCAGTTCAGTGTGTAGTTGCTCTGTCTATCTATGTTCCCAGTTCAGTGTGTAGTTGCTCTGTCTCTCTCTCTGTTCCCAGTTTAGTGTGTAGTTGCTCTGTCTCTCTCTGTTCCCAGTTCAGTGTGTAGTTGCTCAGTCTCTCCCTGTTCCCAGTTCAGTGTGTAGTTGCTCTGTCTCTCTCTGTTCCCAGTTCAGTGTGTAGTTGCTCTGTCTCTCTCTCTCTGTTCCCAGTTCAGTGTGTAGTGGTTCTGTCTCTCTCTGTTCCCAGTTCAGTGTGTAGTTGCTCTGTCTCTCTCTCCGTGTTCCCAGTTCAGCGTGTAGTTGCTCTGTCTCTCTCTCTGTTCCCAGTTCAGTGTGTAGTTGCTCTGTCTCTCTCCCTGTTCCCAGGTCAGTGTGTAGTTGCTCTGACTCCCTCTCTCTGTTCCCAGTTCAGTGTGTAGTTGCTCTGTCTCTCTCTCTGTTTCCAGTTCAGTGTAGTTGCTCTGTCTCTCTCTGTTCCCAGTTCAGTGTGTAGTTGCTCTGTCTCTCTCCCTGTTCCCAGTTCAGTGTGTAGTTGCTCTGTCTCTCTCTCTCTGTTCCCAGTTCAGTGTGTAGTTGCTCTGTCTCTCTCTGTTCACAGTTCAGTGTGTAGTTGCTCTGTCTCTCTCGGTTCCCAGTTCAGTGTGTAGTTGCTCTGTCTCACTCTGTTCACAGTTCAGTGTGTAGTTGCTCTCTCTATCTCTGTTCCCAGTTCAGTGTGTCATTGTTCTGTCTCTCTCCCAGTTCCCAGGTCAGTGTGTAGTTGCTCTGTCTCTCTCCCTGTACCCAGGTCAGTGTGTAGTTGCTCTGTCTCTCTCCCTGTACCCAATTCAGTGTGTAGTTGCTCTGTCTCCCTCTCTCTGTTCCCAGTTCAGTGTGTAGTTGCTCTGTCTCCCTCTCTGTGTTCCCAGTTCAGTGTGTAGTTGCTCTGTCTCTCTCTCTGTGGTCCCAGTTCAGCGTGTAGTTGCTCTGTCTCTCTCTCTGTTCCCAGTTCAGTGTGTCATTGCTCTGTCTCTCTCCCTGTTCCCAGGTCAGTGTGTCGTTGCTCTGTCTCTCTCTGTTCCCAGTTCAGTGTGTAGTTGCTCTGTCTCTCTCTGTTCCCAGTTCAGTGGGTAGTTGCTTTGTCTCTCTCTGTGCCCAGTTCAGTGTGTAGTTGCTCAGTCTCTCTCTGTTCACAGTTCAGTGTGTAGTTGCTCTGTTTCTCTCTCTGTTCCCAGTTCAGTGTGCAGTTGCTCTGTCTCTCTCTGTTCCCAGTTCAGTGTGTAGTTGCTCTGTCTCCCTCTCTCTGTTCCCAGTTCTGTGTGTAGTTGCTCTGTCTCTCTCTGTCCCAGTTCAGTGTGTAGTTGCTCTGTCTCTCTGATCCCAGTTCAGTGTATAGTTGCTCTGTCTCTCTCTCTGTTCCCAGTTCAGTGTGCAGTTGCTCTGTCTCTCTCTCTCTACCCAGTTCAGTGTGTAGTGGTTCTGTCTCTCTCTGTTCCCAGTTCAGTGTGTAGTTGCTCTGTCTCTCTCTCTGTTCCCAGTTCAGTGTGTAGTTGCTCTGTCTCTCTCTGTTCCCAGTTCAGTGTGTAGTTGCTCTGTCTCTCTCTGTTCCCAGTTCAGTGTGTAGTTGCTCTGTCTCTCTCTCTGTTCCCAGTTCAGTGTGTAGTTGTTCTGTCTCTCTCTCTGTTCCCAGTTCAGTGTGTAGTTGCTCTCTCTCTCCCTGTGCACAGTTCAGTGTGTAGTTGCTCTGTCTCTCTCTTATCCCAGTTCAGTGTGTTGTTGCTCTGTCTCCCTCTCTCTGTTCCCAGATCAGTGTGTAGTTGCTCTGTCTCTCTCTGTTCCCAGTTCAGTGTGTAGTTGCTCTGTCTCGCTCTCTGTTCCCAGGTCAGTGTGTAGTTGCTCTGACTCCCTCTCTCTGTTCCCAGTTCAGTGTGTAGTTGCTCTGTCTCTCTCTCTGTTTCCAGGTCAGTGTGTAGTTGCTCTGTCTCTCTCTGTTCCCAGTTCAGTGTGTAGTTGCTCTGTCTCTCTCCCTGTTCCCAGTTCAGTGTGTAGTTGCTCTGTCTCTCTCTGTTCACAGTTCAGTGTGTAGTTGCTCTGTCTCTCTCGGTTCCCAGTTCAGTGTGTAGTTGCTCTCTCTATCTCTGTTCCCAGTTCAGTGTGTCATTGTTCTGTCTCTCTCCCAGTTCCCAGGTCAGTGTGTAGTTGCTCTGTCTCTCTCCCTGTACCCAATTCAGTGTGTAGTTGCTCTGTCTCCCTCTCTCTGTTCCCAGTTCAGTGTGTAGTTGCTTTGTCTCTCTCTCTCTGTTCCCAGTTCAGTGTGTCATTGCTCTGTCTCTCTCCCTGTTCCCAGGTCAGTGTGTCGTTGCTCTGTCTCTCTCTGTTCCCAGTTCAGTGTGTAGTTGCTCTGTCTCTCTCTGTTCCCAGTTCAGTGTGTAGTTGCTTTGTCTCTCTCTGTGCCCAGTTCAGTGTGTAGTTGCTCAGTCTCTCTCTGTTCACAGTTCAGTGTGTAGTTGCTCTGTTTCTCTCTCTGTTCCCAGTTCAGTGTGCAGTTGCTCTGTCTCTCTCTGTTCCCAGTTCAGTGTGTAGTTGCTCTGTCTCCCTCTCTCTGTTCCCAGTTCTGTGTGTAGTTGCTCTGTCTCTCTCTCTGTTCCCAGTTCAGTGTGTAGTTGCTCTGTCTCCCTCTCTCTGTTCCCAGTTCAGTGTGTAGTTGCTCTGTCTCCCTCTCTCTGTTCCCAGTTCAGTGTGTAGTTGCTCTGTCTCTCTCTCTGTGTTCCCAGTTCAGCGTGTAGTTGCTCTGTCTCTCTCTGTTCCCAGTTCAGTGTGTCATTGCTCTGTCTCTCTCCCTGTTCCCAGGTCAGTGTGTCGTTGCTCTGTCTCTCTCTGTTCCCAGTTCAGTGTGTAGTTGCTCTGTCTCTCTCTGTTCCCAGTTCAGTGGGTAGTTGCTTTGTCTCTCTCTGTGCCCAGTTCAGTGTGTAGTTGCTCAGTCTCTCTCTGTTCACAGTTCAGTGTGTAGTTGCTCTGTTTCTCTCTCTGTTCCCAGTTCAGTGTGCAGTTGCTCTGTCTCTCTCTGTTCCCAGTTCAGTGTGTAGTTGCTCTGTCTATCTCTCTGTTCCCAGTTCAGCGTGTAGTTGCTCTGTCTCTCTGTCCCAGTTCAGTGTGTAGTTGCTCTGTCTCTCTGATCCCAGTTCAGTGTATAGTTGCTCTGTCTCTCTCTCTGTTCCCAGTTCAGTGTGCAGTTGCTCTGTCTCTCTCTGATCCCAGTTCAGTGTGTAGTTGCTCTGTCTCTCTCTCTGTTCCCAGTTCAGTGTGTAGTTGCTCTGTCTCTCTCTGTTCCCAGTTCAGTGTGTAGTTGCTCTGTCTCCCTCTCTCTGTTCCCAGTTCAGTGCGTAGTTGCTCTGTCTCTCTCTCTGTTCCCAGTTCAGTGTGTAGTTGCTCTGTCTCTCTCTGTTCCCAGTTCAGGGTGTAGTTGCTCTGTCTCTCTCTGTTCCCAGTTCAGTGTGTAGTTGCTCTGTCTCTCTCTCTCTACCCAGTTCAGTGTGTAGTGGTTCTGTCTCTCTCTATTTCCAGTTCAGTGTGTAGTTGCTCTGTCTCTCTCTCTATTCCCAGTTCAGTGTGTAGTGGATCTGTCTCTCTCTGTTCCCAGTTCAGTGTGTAGTTGCTCTGTCTCTCTCTCTGTTCCCAGTTCAGTGTGTAGTTGCTCTGTCTCTCTCTGTTCCCAGTTCAGTGTGTAGTTGCTCTGTCTCTCTCTGTTCCCAGTTCAGTGTGTAGTTGCTCTGTCTCTCTCTCTGTTCCCAGTTCAGTGTGTAGTTGTTCTGTCTCTCTCTCTGTTCCCAGTTCAGTGTGTAGTTGCTCTCTCTCTCCCTGTGCACAGTTCAGTGTGTAGTTGCTCTGTCTCTCTCTTATCCCAGTTCAGTGTGTCGTTGCTCTGTCTCCCTCTCTCTGTTCCCAGATCAGTGTGTAGTTGCTCTGTCTCTCTCTGTTCCCAGTTCAGTGTGTAGTTGCTCTGTCTCGCTCTCTGTTCCCAGGTCAGTGTGTAGTTGCTCTGACTCCCTCTCTCTGTTCCCAGTTCAGTGTGTAGTTGCTCTGTCTCTCTCTCTGTTTCCAGTTCAGTGTGTAGTTGCTCTGTCTCTCTCTGTTCCCAGTTCAGTGTGTAGTTGCTCTGTCTCTCTCCCTGTTCCCAGTTCAGTGTGTAGTTGCTCTGTCTCTCTCTCTGTTCCCAGTTCAGTGTGTAGTTGCTCTGTCTCTCTCTGTTCACAGTTCAGTGTGTAGTTGCTCTGTCTCTCTCGGTTCCCAGTTCA
The DNA here is from genome assembly GCF_037043375.1 of Chiloscyllium plagiosum. Lineage (NCBI taxonomy): Eukaryota > Metazoa > Chordata > Chondrichthyes > Orectolobiformes > Hemiscylliidae > Chiloscyllium > Chiloscyllium plagiosum. Next base: position 77,722,348 of record NW_028270152.1, on the reverse strand, counting down.
GTGTGTAGTTGCTCTCTCTATCTCTGTTCCCAGTTCAGTGTGCAGTTGCTCTGTCTCTCTCTCTCTGTTCCCAGTTCAGTGTGTCATTGTTCTGTCTCTCTCCCAGTTCCCAGATCAGTGTGTAGTTGCTCTGTCTCTCTCCCTGTACCCAATTCAGTGTGTAGTTGCTCTGTCTCCCTCTCTCTGTTCCCAGTTCAGCGTGTAGTTGCTTTGTCTCTCTCTCTCTGTTCCCAGTTCAGTGTGTCATTGCTCTGTCTCTCTCCCTGTTCCCAGGTCAGTGTGTCGTTGCTCTGTCTCTCTCTGTTCCCAGTTCAGTGTGTAGTTGCTCTGTCTCTCTCTGTTCCCAGTTCAGTGTGTAGTTGCTTTGTCTCTCTCTGTGCCCAGTTCAGTGTGTAGTTGCTCAGTCTCTCTCTGTTCACAGTTCAGTGTGTAGTTGCTCTGTTTCTCTCTCTGTTCCCAGTTCAGTGTGCAGTTGCTCTGTCTCTCTCTGTTCCCAGTTCAGTGTGTAGTTGCTCTGTCTCCCTCTCTCTGTTCCCAGTTCTGTGTGTAGTTGCTCTGTCTCTCTCTCTGTTCCCAGTTCAGTGTGTAGTTGCTCTGTCTCTCTCTGTTCCCAGTTCAGGGTGTAGTTGCTCTGTCTCTCTCTGTTCCCAGTTCAGTGTGTAGTTGCTCTGTCTCCCTCTCTCTGTTCCCAGTTCTGTGTGTAGTTGCTCTGTCTCTCTCTCTGTTCCCAGTTCAGTGTGCAGTTGCTCTGTCTCTCTCTGTTCCCAGTTCAGTGTGTAGTTGCTCTGTCTCCCTCTCTCTGTTCCCAGTTCTGTGTGTAGTTGCTCTGTCTCTCTCTCTGTTCCCAGTTCAGTGTGTAGTTGCTCTGTCTCTCTCTGTTCCCAGTTCAGGGTGTAGTTGCTCTGTCTCTCTCTGTACCCAGTTCAGTGTGTAGTTGCTCTCTCTCCCTGTTCCCAGGTCAGTGTGTAGTTGTTCTGTCTCTCTCTCTCTGTTCCCAGTTCAGTGTGTAGTTGCTCTGTCTCTCTCTCTCTGTTCCCAGTTCAGTGTGTAGTTGCTCTGTCTCTCTCCCTGTTCACAGTTCTGTGTGTAGTTGCTCTGTCTAGCTCTTATCCCAGTTCAGTGTGTAGTTGCTCTGTCTCCCTCTCTCTGTTCCCAGTTTAGTGTGTAGTTGCTCTGTCTCTCTCTCTGTACCCAGTTCAGTGTGTAGTTGCTCTCTCTCCCTGTTCCCAGGTCAGTGTGTAGTTGTTCTGTCTCTCTCTCTCTTATCCCAGTTCAGTGTGTAGTTGCTCTGTCTCCCTCTCTCTGTTCCAAGTTCAACGTATAGTTGCTCTGTCTCTCTCTCTGTTCCCAGTTCAGTGTGTAGTTGCTCTGTCTCTCTCACTGTTCCCAGTTCAGTGTGTCATTGCTCTGTCTCTCTCCCTGTTCCCAGGTCAGTGTGTAGTTGCTCTGTCTCTCTCTGTTCCCAGTTCTGTGTGTAGTTGCTCTGTCTCTCTCTTATCCCAGTTCTGTGTGTAGTTGCTCTATCTCTCTCTTATCCCAGTTCAGTGTGTAGTTGCTCTGTCTCTCTCTGTTCCCAGTTCAGTGTTTAGTTGCTCTGTCTCTCTCTGTTCCCAGTTCAGTGTGTAGATTCTGACACTCTCTGTTCCCAGTTCAGTGTGTAGTTGCTCTGTCTCTCTCTGTTCCCAGTTCAATGTGTAGTGGCTCTGTCTCTCTCTCTGTTCCCAGTTCAGTGTGTAGCTGCTCTGTCTCTCTCACTCTCTGTTCCCACAGTTCAGTGTGCAGTTTCTCTGTCTCTCTCTGTACCCAGGTCAGTGTGTAGTTGCTCTCTCTCCCTGTTCCCAGGTCAGTGTGTAGTTGTTCTGTCTCTCTCTCTCTGTTCCCAGTTCAGTGTGTAGTTGCTCTGTCTCTCTCTCTCTGTTCCCAGGTCAGTGTGTAGTTGCTCTGTCTCTCTCTGTTCCCAGTTCAGTGTGTAGTTCCTCTGTCTCTCTCTGTTCCCAGTTCAACGTATAGTTGCTCTGTCTCTCTCTCTGTTCCCAGTTCAGTGTGTAGTTGCTCTGACTCTCTCTCTCTGTGCCCAGTTCAGTGTATAGTTGCTCTGTCTCTCTCTGTTCCCAGTTCAGTGTGTAGTTGCTCTGTCTCTCTCTGTTCCCAGTTCAGTGTGTAGTTGCTCTGTCTCTCTCTGTTCCAAGTTGAACGTATAGTTGCTCTGTCTCTCTCTCTGTTCCCAGTTCAGTGTGTAGTTGCTCTGACTCTCTCTCTGTGCCCAGTTCAGTGTGTAGTTGCTCTGTCTCTCTCTCTCTCTCTGTTCCCAGGTCAGTGTGTAGTTGCTCTGTCTCTCTCTGTTCCCAGTTCAGTGTGTAGTTGCTCTGTCTCTCTCTGTTCCCAGTTCAGTGTGTAGTTGCTCTGTCTCTCTCTGTTCCAAGTTCAACGTATAGTTGCTCTGTCTCTCTCTGTTCCCAGTTCAGTGTGTAGTTGCTCTGACTCTCTCTCTCTGTGCCCAGTTCAGTGTGTAGTTGCTCTGTCTCTCTCTCTCTGTTCCCAGGTCAGTGTGTAGTTGCTCTGTCTCTCTCCGTTCCCAGTTCAGTGTGTAGTTGCTCTGTCTATCTATGTTCCCAGTTCAGTGTGTAGTTGCTCTGTCTCTCTCTCTGTTCCCAGTTTAGTGTGTAGTTGCTCTGTCTCTCTCTGTTCCCAGTTCAGTGTGTAGTTGCTCAGTCTCTCCCTGTTCCCAGTTCAGTGTGTAGTTGCTCTGTCTCTCTCTGTTCCCAGTTCAGTGTGTAGTGGTTCTGTCTCTCTCTGTTCCCAGTTCAGTGTGTAGTTGCTCTGTCTCTCTCTCCGTGTTCCCAGTTCAGCGTGTAGTTGCTCTGTCTCTCTCTCTGTTCCCAGTTCAGTGTGTCATTGCTCTGTCTCTCTCCCTGTTCCCAGGTCAGTGTGTAGTTGCTCTGACTCCCTCTCTCTGTTCCCAGTTCAGTGTGTAGTTGCTCTGTCTCTCTCTCTGTTTCCAGTTCAGTGTAGTTGCTCTGTCTCTCTCTGTTCCCAGTTCAGTGTGTAGTTGCTCTGTCTCTCTCCCTGTTCCCAGTTCAGTGTGTAGTTGCTCTGTCTCTCTCTCTCTGTTCCCAGTTCAGTGTGTAGTTGCTCTGTCTCTCTCTGTTCACAGTTCAGTGTGTAGTTGCTCTGTCTCTCTCGGTTCCCAGTTCAGTGTGTAGTTGCTCTGTCTCTCTCTGTTCACAGTTCAGTGTGTAGTTGCTCTGTCTCCCTCTCTCTGTTCCCAGTTCAGTGTGTAGTTGCTCTGTCTCTCTCTGTGTTCCCAGTTCAGCGTGTAGTTGCTCTGTCTCTCTCTCTGTTCACAGTTCAGTGTGTCATTGCTCTGTCTCTCTCCCTGTTCCCAGGTCAGTGTGTCGTTGCTCTGTCTCTCTCTGTTCCCAGTTCAGTGTGTAGTTGCTCTGTCTCTCTCTGTTCCCAGTTCAGTGGGTAGTTGCTTTGTCTCTCTCTGTGCCCAGTTCAGTGTGTAGTTGCTCAGTCTCTCTCTGTTCACAGTTCAGTGTGTAGTTGCTCTGTTTCTCTCTCTGTTCCCAGTTCAGTGTGCAGTTGCTCTGTCTCTCTCTGTTCCCAGTTCAGTGTGTAGTTGCTCTGTCTATCTCTCTGTTCCCAGTTCTGTGTGTAGTTGCTCTGTCTCTCTCTGTCCCAGTTCAGTGTGTAGTTGCTCTGTCTCTCTGATCCCAGTTCAGTGTATAGTTGCTCTGTCTCTCTCTCTGTTCCCAGTTCAGTGTGCAGTTGCTCTGTCTCTCTCTGATCCCAGTTCAGTGTGTAGTTGCTCTGTCTCTCTCTCTGTTCCCAGTTCAGTGTGTAGTTGCTCTGTCTCTCTCTGTTCCCAGTTCAGTGTGTAGTTGCTCTGTCTCCCTCTCTCTGTTCCCAGTTCAGTGTGTAGTTGCTCTGTCTCTCTCTCTGTTCCCAGTTCAGTGTGTAGTTGCTCTGTCTCTCTCTGTTCCCAGTTCAGGGTGTAGTTGCTCTGTCTCTCTCTGTTCCCAGTTCAGTGTGTAGTTGCTCTGTCTCTCTCTCTGTACCCAGTTCAGTGTGTAGTGGTTCTGTCTCTCTCTATTTCCAGTTCAGTGTGTAGTTGCTCTGTCTCTCTCTCTCTTCCCAGTTCAGTGTGTAGTGGTTCTGTCTCTCTCTGTTCCCAGATCAGTGTGTAGTTGCTCTGTCTCTCTCTCTATTCCCAGTTCAGTGTGTAGTTGCTCTGTCTCTCTCTGTTCCCAGTTCAGTGTGTAGTTGCTCTGTCTCCCTCTCTCTGTTCCCAGTTCAGTGCGTAGTTGCTCTGTCTCTCTCTCTGTTCCCAGTTCAGTGTGTAGTTGTTCTGTCTCTCTCTCTGTTCCCAGTTCAGTGTGTAGTTGCTCTCTCTCTCCCTGTGCACAGTTCAGTGTGTAGTTGCTCTGTCTCTCTCTTATCCCAGTTCAGTGTGTTGTTGCTCTGTCTCCCTCTCTCTGTTCCCAGATCAGTGTGTAGTTGCTCTGTCTCTCTCTGTTCCCAGTTCAGTGTGTAGTTGCTCTGTCTCGCTCTCTGTTCCCAGGTCAGTGTGTCGTTGCTCTGACTCCCTCTCTCTGTTCCCAGTTCAGTGTGTAGTTGCTCTGTCTCTCTCTGTTCCCAGTTCAGTGTGTAGTTGCTCTGTCTCTCTCCCTGTTCCCAGTTCAGTGTGTAGTTGCTCTGTCTCTCTCTCTGTTCCCAGTTCAGTTTGTAGTTGCTCTGTCTCTCTCTGTTCACAGTTCAGTGTGTAGTTGCTCTGTCTCTCTCTGTTCCCAGTTCAGTGTGTAGTTGCTCTCTCTATCTCTGTTCCCAGTTCAGTGTGCAGTTGCTCTGTCTCTCTCTCTCTGTTCCCAGTTCAGTGTGTCATTGTTCTGTCTCTCTCCCAGTTCCCTGGTCAGTGTGTAGTTGCTCTGTCTCTCTCCCTGTACCCAATTCAGTGTGTAGTTGCTCTGTCTCCCTCTCTCTGTTCCCAGTTCAGTGTGTAGTGGTTCTGTCTCTCCCTGTTCCCAGTTCAGTGTGTAGTTGCTCTGTCTCTCTCTCCGTGTTCCCAGTTCAGCGTGTAGTTGCTCTGTCTCTCTCTCTGTTCCCAGTTCAGTGTGTCATTGCTCTGTCTCTCTCCCTGTTCGCAGGTCAGTGTGTAGTTGCTCTGACTCCCTCTCTCTGTTCCCAGTTCAGTGTGTAGTTGCTCTGTCTCTCTCTCTGTTTCCAGTTCAGTGTAGTTGCTCTGTCTCTCTCTGTTCACAGTTCAGTGTGTAGTTGCTCTCTCTATCTCTGTTCCCAGTTCAGTGTGCAGTTGCTCTGTCTCTCTCTCTCTGTTCCCAGTTCAGTGTGTCATTGTTCTGTCTCTCTCCCAGGTCCCAGGTCAGTGTGTAGTTGCTCTGTCTCTCTCCCTGTACCCAATTCAGTGTGTAGTTGCTCTGTCTCCCTCTCTCTGTTCCCAGTTCAGTGTGTAGTTGCTCTGTCTCCCTCTCTCTGTTCCCAGTTCAGTGTGTAGTTGCTCTGTCTCTCTCTGTGTTCCCAGTTCAGCGTGTAGTTGCTCTGTCTCTCTCTGTTCCCAGTTCAGTGTGTCATTGCTCTGTCTCTCTCCCTGTTCCCAGGTCAGTGTGTCGTTGCTCTGTCTCTCTCTGTTCCCAGTTCAGTGTGTAGTTGCTCTGTCTCTCTCTGTTCCCAGTTCAGTGGGTAGTTGCTTTGTCTCTCTCTGTGCCCAGTTCAGTGTGTAGTTGCTCAGTCCCTCTCTGTTCACAGTTCAGTGTGTAGTTGCTCTGTTTCTCTCTCTGTTCCCAGTTCAGTGTGCAGTTGCTCTGCCTCTCTCTGTTCCCAGTTAAGTGTGTAGTTGCTCTGTCTATCTCTCTGTTCCCAGTTCTGTGTGTAGTTGCTCTGTCTCTCTCTGTCCCAGTTCAGTGTGTAGTTGCTCTGTCTCTCTGATCCCAGTTCAGTGTATAGTTGCTCTGTCTCTCTCTCTGTTCCCAGTTCAGTGTGCAGTTGCTCTGTCTCTCTCTGATCCCAGTTCAGTGTGTAGTTGCTCTGTCTCTCTCTCTGTTCCCAGTTCAGTGTGTAGTTGCTCTGTCTCTCTCTGTTCCCAGTTCAGTGTGTAGTTGCTCTGTCTCCCTCTCTCTGTTCCCAGTTCAGTGTGTAGTTGCTCTGTCTCTCTCTCTGTTCCCAGTTCAGTGTGTAGTTGCTCTGTCTCTCTCTGTTCCCAGTTCAGGGTGTAGTTGCTCTGTCTCTCTCTGTTCCCAGTTCAGTGTGTAGTTGCTCTGTCTCTCTCTCTCTACCCAGTTCAGTGTGTAGTGGTTCTGTCTCTCTCTATTTCCAGTTCAGTGTGTAGTTGCTCTGTCTCTCTCTCTCTATTCCCAGTTCAGTGTGTAGTGGTTCTGTCTCTCTCTGTTCCCAGTTCAGTGTGTAGTTGCTCTGTCTCTCTCTCTGTTCCCAGTTCAGTGTGTAGTTGCTCTGTCTCTCTCTGTTCCCAGTTCAGTGTGCAGTTGCTCTGTCTCTCTCTGTTCCCAGTTCAGTGTGTAGTTGCTCTGTCTCTCTCTCTGTTCCCAGTTCAGTGTGTAGTTGTTCTGTCTCTCTCTCTGTTCCCAGTTCAGTGTGTAGTTGCTCTCTCTCTCCCTGTGCACAGTTCAGTGTGTAGTTGCTCTGTCTCTCTCTTATCCCAGTTCAGTGTGTTGTTGCTCTGTCTCCCTCTCTCTGTTCCCAGATCAGTGTGTAGTTGCTCTGTCTCTCTCTGTTCCCAGTTCAGTGTGTAGTTGCTCTGTCTCGCTCTCTGTTCCCAGGTCAGTGTGTCGTTGCTCTGACTCCCTCTCTCTGTTCCCAGTTCAGTGTGTAGTTGCTCTGTCTCTCTCTCTGTTTCCAATTCAGTGTGTAGTTGCTCTGTCTCTCTCTGTTCCCAGTTCAGTGTGTAGTTGCTCTGTCTCTCTCCCTGTTCCCAGTTCAGTGTGTAGTTGCTCTGTCTCTCTCTCTGTTCCCAGTTCAGTGTGTAGTTGCTCTGTCTCTCTCGGTTCCCAGTTCAGTGTGTAGTTGCTCTCTCTATCTCTGTTCCCAGTTCAGTGTGCAGTTGCTCTGTCTCTCTCTCTCTGTTCCCAGTTCAGTGTGTCATTGTTCTGTCTCTCTCCCAGTTCCCAGGTCAGTGTGTAGTTGCTCTGTCTCTCTCCCTGTACCCAATTCAGTGTGTAGTTGCTCTGTCTCCCTCTCTCTGTTCCCAGTTCAGTGTGTAGTTGCTCTGTCTCTCTCTCTGTGTTCCCAGTTCAGCGTGTAGTTGCTTTGTCTCTCTCTCTCTGTTCCCAGTTCAGTGTGTCATTGCTCTGTCTCTCTCCCTGTTCCCAGGTCAGTGTGTCGTTGCTCTGTCTCTCTCTGTTCCCAGTTCAGTGTGTAGTTGCTCTGTCTCTCTCTGTTCCCAGATCAGTGTGTAGTTGCTTTGTCTCTCTCTGTGCCCAGTTCAGTGTGTAGTTGCTCAGTCTCTCTCTGTTCACAGTTCAGTGTGTAGTTGCTCTGTTTCTCTCTCTGTTCCCAGTTCAGTGTGCAGTTGCTCTGTCTCTCTCTGTTCCCAGTTCAGTGTGTAGTTGCTCTGTCTCCCTCTCTCTGTTCCCAGTTCTGTGTGTAGTTGCTCTGTCTCTCTCTCTGTTCCCAGTTCAGTGTGTAGTTGCTCTGTCTCTCTCTGTTCCCAGTTCAGGGTGTAGTTGCTCTGTCTCTCTCTTTTCCCAGTTCAGTGTGTAGTTGCTCTGTCTCTCTCTCTGTACCCAGTTCAGTGTGTAGTTGCTCTCTTTCCCTGTTCCCAGGTCAGTGTGTAGTTGTTCTGTCTCTCTCTCTCTGTTCCCAGTTCAGTGTGTAGTTGCTCTGTCTCTCTCTCTCTGTTCTCAGTTCAGTGTGTAGTTGCTCTGTCTCTCTCCCTGTTCACAGTTCTGTGTGTAGTTGCTCTGTCTCTCTCTTATCCCAGTTCAGTGTGTAGTTGCTCTGTCTCCCTCTCTCTGTTCCCAGTTTAGTGTGTAGTTGCTCTGTCTCTCTCACTGTTCCCAGTTCAGTGTTTAGTTGCTCTGTCTCTCTCTTATCCCAGTTCAGTGTGTAGTTGCTCTGTCTCCCTCTCTCTGTTCCCAGTTTAGTGTGTAGTTGCTATGTCTCTCTCTGTTCCCAGTTCAGTGTGTAGTTGCTCTGTCTCTCTCACTGTTCCCAGTTCAGTGTGTCATTGCTCTGTCTCTCTCCCTGTTCCCAGGTCAGTGTGTAGTTGCTCTGTCTCTCTCTGTTCCCAGTTCTGTGTGTAGTTGCTCTGTCTCTCTCTTATCCCAGTTCTGTGTGTAGTTGCTCTGTCTCTCTCTTATCCCAGTTCAGTGTGTAGTTGCTCTGTCTCTCTCTGTTCCCAGTTCAGTGTTTAGTTGCTCTGTCTCTCTCTGTTCCCAGTTCAGTGTGTAGATTCTGACTCTCTCTGTTCCCAGTTCAATGTGTAGTGGCTCTGTCTCTCTCTCTGTTCCCAGTTCAGTGTGTAGCTGCTCTGTCTCTCTCACTCTCTGTTCCCACAGTTCAGTGTGCAGTTTCTCTGTCTCTCTCTGTACCCAGTTCAGTGTGTAGTTGCTCTCTCTCCCTGTTCCCAGGTCAGTGTGTAGTTGTTCTGTCTCTCTCTCTCTGTTCCCAGTTCAGTGTGTAGTTGCTCTGTCTCTCTCTCTCTGTTCCCAGGTCAGTGTGTAGTTGCTCTGTCTCTCTCTGTTCCCAGTTCAGTGTGTAGTTCCTCTGTCTCTCTCTGTTCCCAGTTCAGTGTGTAGTTGCTCTGTCTCTCTCTGTTCCCAGTTCAGTGTGTAGTTCCTCTGTCTCTCTCTGTTCCCAGGTCAGTGTGTAGTTGCTCTGTCTCTCGCTGTTCCCAGTTCAGTGTGTAGTTCCTCTGTCTCTCTCTGTTCCCAGTTCAGTGTGTAGTTGCACTGTCTCTCTCTGTTCCAAGTTCAACGTATAGTTGCTCTGTCTCTCTCTCTGTTCCCAGTTCAGTGTGTAGTTGCTCTGACTCTCTCTCTCTGTGCCCAGTTCAGTGTATAGTTGCTCCGTCTCTCTCTGTTCCCAGTTCAGTGTGTAGTTGCTCTGTCTCTCTCTGTTCCAAGTTCAACGTATAGTTGCTCTGTCTCTCTCTCTGTTCCCAGTTCAGTGTGTAGTTGCTCTGTCTCTCTCTGTTCCCAGTTCAGTGTGTAGTTGCTCTGTCTCTCTCTCTGTTCCCAGTTCAGTGTGTAGTTGCTCTGTCTCTCTCTCTCTGTTCCCAGTTCAGTGTGTAGTTGCTCTGTCTCTCTCTCTGTTCCCAGTTCCGTGTGTAGTTGCTCTGTCTCTCTCTCTCTGTTCCCAGTTCAGTGTGTAGTTGCTCTGTCTCTCTCTCTGTTCCCAGTTCAGGGTGTAGTTGCTCTGTCTCTCTCTCTGTTCCCAGTTCAGCGTGTAGTTGCTCTGTCTCTCTCTCTGTTCCCAGTTCAGTGTGTAGTTCCTCTGTCTCTCTCTCTGTTCCCAGTTCAGTGTGTAGTTGCTCTGTCTCTCTCTCTGTTTCCAGTTCAGTGTGTAGTTGCTCTGTCTCTCTCTGTTTCCAGTTCAGTGTGTAGTTGCTCTGTCTCTCTCTCTCTGTACCCAGTTCAGTGTGTAGTTGCTCTGCCTCTCTCTGTTCCCAGTTCAGTGTGTAGTTGCTCTGTCTCTGTGATCCCAGTTCAGTGTATAGTTGCTATGTCTCTCTCTGTTCGCAGTTCAGTGTGTAGTTGCTCTGTCTCTCTCTCTGTTCCCAGTTCAGTGTGTAGTTGCTCTGTCTCTCTCTGTTCCCAGTTCAGTGTGTAGTTGCTCTGTCTCTCTCTCTCTGTTCCCAGTTCAGTGTGTAGTTGCTCTGTCTCTCTCTGTTCCCAGTTCAGTGGGTAGTTGCTCTGTCTCTCTCTCTGTTCCCAGTTCAGTGTGTTGGTGCTCTGTCTCTCTCTCTCTGTTCCCAGTTCAGTGTGTAGTTGCTCTGTCTCTCTCTGTTCCCAGTTCAGTGTGTAGTTGCTCTGTCTCTCTCTCTGTTCCCAGTTCAGTGTGTAGTTGCTCTGTCTCTCTCTGTTCCCAGTTCAGTGTGTAGTTGCTCTGTCTCTCTCTGTTCCCAGTTCAGTGGGTAGTTGCTCTGTCTCTCTTTCTGTTCCCAGTTCAGTGTGTAGTTGCTCTGTCTCTCTCTGTTCCCAGTTCAGTGTGTAGTTGCTCTGTCTCTCTCTCTGTTCCCAGTTCAGTGTGTAGTTGCTCTGTCTCTCTCTGTTCCCAGTTCAGTGTGTAGTTGCTCTGTCTCTCTCTCTGTTCCCAGTTCAGTGTGTAGTTGCTCTGTCTCTCTCTGTTCCCAGTTCAGTGTGTAGTTGCTCTGTCTCTCTCTGTTCCCAGTTCAGTGTGTAGTTGCTCTGTCTCTCTCTCTGTTCCCAGTTCAGTGTGTAGTTGCTCTGTCTCTCTCTGTTCCCAGTTCAGTGTGTAGTTGCTCTGTCTCTCTCTCTGTTCCCAGTTCAGTGTGTAGTTGCTCTGTCTCTCTCTGTTCCCAGTTCAGTGTGTAGTTGCTCTGTGTCTCTCTCTGTTCCCAGGTCAGTGTGTAGTTTCTCTGTCTCTCTCTGTTCCCAGTTCAGTGTGTAGTTGTTCTGTCTCTCTCTCTGTTCCCAGTTCAGTGTGTAGTTGCTCTGTCTCTCTCTCTCTGTTCCCAGTTCAGCGTGTAGTTGCTCTGTCTCTCTCTCTGTTCCCAGTTCAGTGTGTAGTTCCTCTGTCTCTCTCTCTGTTCCCAGTTCAGTGTGTAGTTGCTCTGTCTCTCTCTCTGTTTCCAGTTCAGTGTGTAGTTGCTCTGTCTCTCTCTGTTCCCAGTTCAGTATGTAGTTGCTCTGTCTCTCTCTGTTCCCAGTTCAGTGTGTAGTTGCTCTGTCTGTCTCTGTTCCCAGTTCAGTGTGTAGTTGCTCTGTCTCTCTCTCTCTGTTCCCAGTTCAATGTGTAGTTGCTCTGTCTCTCTCTGTTCCCAGGTCAGTGTGTAGTTGTTCTGTCTCTCTCTCTGTTCCCAGTTCAGTGTGTAATTGCTCTGTCTCTCTCTGTGCCCAGTTCAGTGTGTAGTTGCTCTGTCTCTCTCTCTGTTCCCAGTTCAATGTATAGTTGCTCAGTCTCTCTCTGTTCCCAGTTCAGAGTGTAGTTGCTCTGTCTCTCTCTCTCTGTTCCCAGTTCAGTGTGCAGTTGCTCTGTCTCCTTCTCTCTGTTCCCAGTTCAGTGTGTAGTTGCTTTGTCTCTCTCTCTGTTCCCAGTTCAGTGTGCAGTTGCTCTGTCTCTCTCTCTCTGTTCCCAGTTCAGTGTGTCGTTGCTCTGTCTCTCTCTGTTCCCAGTTCAGTGTGTAGTTGCTCTCTCTCTCTCTCTCTGTTCCCAGTTCAGTGTGTCGTTGCTCTGTCTCTCTCTGTTCCCAGTTCAGTGTGTAGTTGCTCTGTCTCTCTCTGTTCACAGTTCAGAGTGTAGTTGCTCTGTCTCTCTCTCTGTTCCCAGTTCAGTGTGTTGGTGCTCTGTCTCTCTCTCTCTGTTCCCAGTTCAGTGTGTAGTTGCTCTGTCTCTCTCTGTTCCCAGTTCAGTGTGTAGTTGCTCTGTCTCTCTCTCTGTTCCCAGTTCAGTGTGTAGTTGCTCTGTCTCTCTCTGTTCCCAGTTCAGTGTGTAGTTGCTCTGTCTCTCTCTGTTCCCAGTTCAGTGGGTAGTTGCTCTGTCTCTCTTTCTGTTCCCAGTTCAGTGTGTAGTTGCTCTGTCTCTCTCTGTTCCCAGTTCAGTGTGTAGTTGCTCTGTCTCTCTCTCTGTTCCCAGTTCAGTGTGTAGTTGCTCTGTCTCTCTCTGTTCCCAGTTCAGTGTGTAGTTGCTCTGTCTCTCTCTCTGTTCCCAGTTCAGTGTGTAGTTGCTCTGTCTCTCTCTGTTCCCAGTTCAGTGTGTAGTTGCTCTGTCTCTCTCTGTTCCCAGTTCAGTGTGTAGTTGCTCTGTCTCTCTCTCTGTTCCCAGTTCAGTGTGTAGTTGCTCTGTCTCTCTCTGTTCCCAGTTCAGTGTGTAGTTGCTCTGTCTCTCTCTCTGTTCCCAGTTCAGTGTGTAGTTGCTCTGTCTCTCTCTGTTCCCAGTTCAGTGTGTAGTTGCTCTGTCTCTCTCTCTGTTCCCAGGTCAGTGTGTAGTTGCTCTGTCTCTCTCTGTTCCCAGTTCAGTGTGTAGTTGTTCTGTCTCTCTCTCTGTTCCCAGTTCAGTGTGTAGTTGCTCTGTCTCTCTCTCTCTGTTCCCAGTTCAGCGTGTAGTTGCTCTGTCTCTCTCTCTGTTCCCAGTTCAGTGTGTAGTTCCTCTGTCTCTCTCTCTGTTCCCAGTTCAGTGTGTAGTTGCTCTGTCTCTCTCTCTGTTTCCAGTTCAGTGTGTAGTTGCTCTGTCTCTCTCTGTTCCCAGTTCAGTATGTAGTTGCTCTGTCTCTCTCTGTTCCCAGTTCAGTGTGTAGTTGCTCTGTCTGTCTCTGTTCCCAGTTCAGTGTGTCGTTGCTCTGTCTCTCTCTGTTCCCAGTTCAGTGTGTAGTTGCTCTGTCTCTCTCCCTGTTCCCAGTTCAGTGTGTCATTGCTCTGTCTCTCTCTGTTCCCAGTTCAGTGTGTAGTTGCTCTGTCTCTCTCTGTTCCCAGTTCAATGTATAGTTACTCAGTCTCTCTCTGTTCACAGTTCAGAGTGTAGTTGCTCTGTCTCTCTCTCTGTTCCCAGTTCAGTGTGCAGTTGCTCTGTCTCTCTCTGTTCCCAGTTCAGTGTGTAGTTGCTCTGTCTCTCTCCCTGTTCCCAGTTCAGTGTGTAGTTGCTCTGTATCTCTCTGTTCCCAGTTCAGTGAGTAGTTGCTCTGTCTCTCTCTGTTCACAGTTCAGAGTGTAGTTGCTCTTGCTCTCTCCCTGTTCCCAGTTCAGTGTGTCGTTGCTCTGTCTCTCTCTGTTCCCAGTTCAGTGTGCAGTTGCTCTGTCTCTCTCTCTGTTCCCAGTTCAGTGTGTCATTGTTCTGTCTCTCTCGGTTCCCAGTTCAGTGTGCAGTTTCTCTGTCTCTCTCTGTTCCCAGTTCAGTGTGTAGTTGCTCTGTCTCTCTCTGTTCCCAGTTCAGTGTTTAGTTGCTCTGTCTCTCTCTGTTCCCAGTTCAGTGTGTAGTTGCTCTGTCTCTCTCTGTTCCTAGTTCAATGTGTAGTTGCTCTGTCTCTCTCTCTGTTCCCAGTTCAGTGTGTAGTTGCTCTGTCTCTCTCACTCTCTGTTCCCACAGTTCAGTGTGCAGTTTCTCTGTCTCTCTCTGTTCCCAGTTCAGTGTGTAGTTGCTCTGTCTCTCTCTCTGATCCCAGTTCAGTGTCATTGCTCTGTCTCTCTCTGTTCCCAGTTCAGTGTGTAGTTGCTCTGTCTCTCTCTGTTCCCAGTTCAATGTATAGTTACTCAGTCTCTCTCTGTTCACAGTTCAGAGTGTAGTTGCTCTGTCTCTCTCTCTGTTCCCAGTTCAGTGTGTAGTTGCTCTGTCTCTCTCTGTTCCCAGTTCAGTGTGTAGTTCCTCTGGCTCTCTCCCTGTTCCCAGGTCAGTGTGTCGTTGCTCTGTCTCTCTCTGTTCCCAGTTCAGTGTGTAGTTGCTCTGTTTCTCTCTGTTCCCAGTTCAGTGTGTAGTTGTTCTGTCTCTCTCTCTGTTCCCAGTTCAGTGTGTAGTTGCTCTGTCTCTCTCTGTTCCCAGTTCAGTGTGTAGTTGCTCTGTCTCTCTCTGTTCCCAGTTCAGTGGGTAGTTGCTCTGTCTCTCTCTCTGTTCCCAGGTCAGTGTGTAGTTGCTCTGTCTCTCTGTTCCCAGTTCAGTGTGTAGTTGTTCTGTCTCTCTCTCTCTGTTCCCAGTTCAGTGTGTAGTTGCTCTGTCTCTCTCTCTGTTCCCAGTTCAGTGTGTAGTTGCTCTGTCTCTCTCTCTGTTCCCAGGTCAGTGTGTAGTTGCTCTGTCTCTCTCTGTTCCCAGTTCAGTGTGTAGTTGTTCTGTCTCTCTCTCTGTTCCCAGTTCAGTGTGTAGTTGCTCTGTCTCTCTCTCTCTGTTCCCAGTTCAGTGTGTAGTTGCTCTGTCTCTCTCTCTGTTCCCAGTTCCGTGTGTAGTTGCTCTGTCTCTCTCTCTCTGTTCCCAGTTCAGTGTGTAGTTGCTCTGTCTCTCTCTCTGTTCCCAGTTCAGGGTGTAGTTGCTCTGTCTCTCTCTCTGTTCCCAGTTCAGCGTGTAGTTGCTCTGTCTCTCTCTCTCTGTTCCCAGTTCAATGTGTAGTTGCTCTGTCTCTCTCTGTTCCCAGGTCAGTGTGTAGTTGTTCTGTCTCTCTCTCTGTTCCCAGTTCAGTGTGTAATTGCTCTGTCTCTCTCTGTGCCCAGTTCAGTGTGTAGTTGCTCTGTCTCTCTCTCTGTTCCCAGTTCAATGTATAGTTGCTCAGTCTCTCTCTGTGCCCAGGTCAGTGTGTAGTTGTTCTGTCTCTCTCTCTGTTCCCAGTTCAGTGTGTAATTGCTCTGTCTCTCTCTGTGCCCAGTTCAGTGTGTAGTTGTTCTGTCTCTCTCTCTCTGTTCCCAGTTCAGTGTGCAGTTGCTCTGTCTCCTTCTCTCTGTTCCCAGTTCAGTGTGTAGTTGCTCTGTCTCTCTCTCTGTTCCCAGTTTAGTGTGCAGTTGCTCTGTCTCTCTCTGTTCCCAGTTCAGTGTGTAGTTGCTCTGTCTCTCTCTGTTCCCAGTTCAGTGTGTAGTTGCTCTCTCTCTCTCTCTCTGTTCCCAGCTCAGTGTGTCGTTGCTCTGTCTCTCTCTGTTCCCAGTTCAGTGTGTAGTTGCTCTGTCTCTCTCTGTTCCCAGTTCAGTGTGTAGTTGCTCTGTCTCTCTCTGTTCACAGTTCAGAGTGTAGTTGCTCTGTCTCTCTCCGTTCCCAGTTCAGTGTGTAGTGGCTCTGTCTCTCTCTGTTCACAGTTCAGTGAGTAGTTGCTCTGTCTCTCTCTGTTCACAGTTCAGTGTGTAGTTGCTCTGTCTCTCTCTGTTCCCAGTTCAGTGTGTAGTTGCTCTGTCTCTCTACCTGTTCCCAGTTCAGTGTGTCGTTGCTCTGTCTCTCTCTGTTCCCAGTTCAGTGTGTAGTTGCTCTGTCTCTCTGCGGGTTCCCAGTTCAGTGTGTCATTGCTCTGTCTCTCTCTGTTCCCAGTTCAGTGTGTAGTTGCTCTGTCTCTCTCTGTTCCCAGTTCAATGTATAGTTACTCAGTCTCTCTCTGTTCACAGTTCAGTGTGTAGTTGCTCTGTCTCTCTCTGTTCCTAGTTCAATGTGTAGTTGCTCTGTCTCTCTCTCTGTTCCCAGTTCAGTGTGTAGTTGCTCTGTCTCTCTCACTCTCTGTTCCCACAGTTCAGTGTGCAGTTTCTCTGTCTCTCTCTGTTCCCAGTTCAGTGTGTAGTTGCTCTGTCTCTCTCTCTGTTCCCAGGTCAGTGTGTCGTTGCTCTGTCTCTCTCTGTTCCCAGTTCAGTGTGTAGTTGCTCTGTCTCTCTCTGTTCCCAGTTCAGTGTGTAGTTGCTCTGTCTGTCTCTGTTCCCAGTTCAGTGTGTAGTTGCTCTGTCTCTCTCTCTCTGTTCCCAGTTCAATGTGTAGTTGCTCTGTCTCTCTCTGTTCCCAGGTCAGTGTGTAGTTGTTCTGTCTCTCTCTCTGTTCCCAGTTCAGTGTGTAATTGCTCTGTCTCTCTCTGTGCCCAGTTCAGTGTGTAGTTGCTCTGTCTCTCTCTCTGTTCCCAGTTCAATGTATAGTTGCTCAGTCTCTCTCTGTTCCCAGTTCAGAGTGTAGTTGCTCTGTCTCTCTCTCTCTGTTCCCAGTTCAGTGTGCAGTTGCTCTGTCTCCTTCTCTCTGTTCCCAGTTCAGTGTGTAGTTGCTCTGTCTCTCTCTGTTCCCAGTTCAGTGTGCAGTTGCTCTGTCTCTCTCTGTTCCCAGTTCAGTGTGTAGTTGCTCTGTCTCTCTCTGTTCCCAGTTCAGTGTGTAGTTGCTCTCTCTCTCTCTCTCTGTTCCCAGTTCAGTGTGTCGTTGCTCTGTCTCTCTCTGTTCCCAGTTCAGTGTGTAGTTGCTCTGTCTCTCTCTGTTCACAGTTCAGAGTGTAGTTGCTCTGTCTCTCTCTCTGTTCCCAGTTCAGTGTGCAGTTGCTCCGTCTCTCTCTGTTCCCAGTTCAATGTATAGTTACTCAGTCTCTCTCTGTTCACAGTTCAGAGTGTAGTTGCTCTGTCTCTCTCTGTTCCCAGTTCAGTGTGTAGTTGCTCTGTCTCTCTCTGTTCCCAGTTCAGTGTGTAGTTGCTCTGTCTCTCTCACTCTCTGTTCCCACAGTTCAGTGTGCAGTTTCTCTGTCTCTCTCTGTTCCCAGTTCAGTGTGTAGTTGCTCTGTCTCTCTCTCTGTTCCCAGTTCAGTGTGTCGTTGCTCTGTCTCTCTCTGTTCCCAGTTCAGTGTGTAGTTGCTCTGTCTCTCTCTGTTCCCAGTTCAATGTATAGTTACTCAGTCTCTCTCTGCTCACAGTTCAGAGTGTAGTTGCTCTGTCTCTCTCTCTGTTCCCAGTTCAGTGTGTAGTTGCTCTGTCTCTCTCTGTTCCCAGTTCAGTGTGTAGTTGCTCTGTCTCTCTCCCTGTTCCCAGTTCAGTGTGTAGTTGCTCTGTATCTCTCTGTTCCCAGTTCAGTGAGTAGTTGCTCTGTCTCTCTCTGTTCACAGTTCAGAGTGTAGTTGCTCTGTCTCTCTCCCTGTTCCCAGTTCAGTGTGTAGTTGCTCTGTATCTCTCTGTTCCCAGTTCAGTGAGTAGTTGCTCTGCCTCTCTCTGTTCACAGTTCAGTGTGTAGTTACTCTGGCTCTCTCCCTGTTCCCAGTTCAGTGTGTCGTTGCTCTGTCTCTCTCTGTTCCCAGTTCAGTGTGTAGTTGCTCTGTCTCTCTCTGTTCCCAGTTCAGTGTGTAGTTGCTCTGTCTCTCTCTGTTCCCAGTTCAGTGTGTAGTTGCTCTGTCTCTCTCTCTGTTTCCAGTTCAGTGTGTAGTTGCTCTGTCTCTCTCTGTTCCCAGTTCAGTGTGTAGTTGCTCTGTCTCTCTCCCTGTTCCCAGTTCAGTGTGTAGTTGCTCTGTATCTCTCTGTTCCCAGTTCAGTGAGTAGTTGCTCTGTCTCTCTCTGTTCCCAGTTCAGAGTGTAGTTGCTCTTGCTCTCTCCCTGTTCCCAGTTCAGTGTGTCGTTGCTCTGTCTCTCACTGTTCCCATTTCAGTGTGTAGTTGCTCTGTCTCTTTCTGTTCCCAGTTCAGAGTGTAGTTGCTCTGGCTCTCTCCCTGTTCCCAGATCAGTGTGTAGTTGCTCTGTCTCTCTCTGTTCCCAGTTCAGTGTGTCGTTGCTCTGTCTCTCTCTGTTCACAGTTCAGAGTGTAGTTGCTCTGTCTCTCTCTGTTCACAGTTCAGAGTGTAGTTGCTCTGGCTCTCTCCCTGTTCCCAGATCAGTGTGTAGTTGCTCTGTCTCTCTCTGTTCCCAGTTCAGTGTGTCGTTGCTCTGTCTCGCTCTGTTCCCAGTTCAGTGTGTAGTTGCTCTGTCTCTCTCTGTTCCCAGTTCAATGTATAGTTACTCTGTATCTCTCTGTTCCCAGTTCAGTGAGTAGTTGCTCTGTCTCTCTCTGTTCACAGTTCAGAGTGCAGTTGCTCTTGCTCTCTCCCTGTTCCCAGTTCAGTGTGTCGTTGCTCTGTCTCTCTCTGTTCCCAGTTCAGTGTGTAGTTGCTCTGTCTCTCTCTGTTCCCAGTTCAGTGTGTAGTTGCTCTGTCTCTCTCTGTTCCCAGTTCAGTGTGTAGTTGCTTTGTCTCTCTCTGTTCCCAGTTCAGTGTGTAGTTGCTCTGTCTCTCTCTCTGTTCCCAGTTCAGTGTGTAGTTGCGCAGTCTCTCTCTGTTCCCAGTTCAGTGTGTAGTTGCTCTCTCTCTCTCTCTGTTCCCAGTTCAGTGTGTAGTTGCTCTGTCTCTCTCTGTTCCCAGTTCAGTGTGTAGTTGCTCTGTCTCTCTCTGTTCCCAGTACAGTGTGTAGTTGCTCTGTCTCATTCTGTTCCCAGTTCAATGTATAGTTGCTCAGTCTCTCTCTGTTCACAGTTCAGAGTGTAGTTGCTCTGTCTCTCTCTGTTCCCAGTTCAGTGTGTAGTTGCTCTGTCTCTCTCTGTTCCCAGTTCAGTGTGTCGTTGCTCTATCTCTCTCTCTGTTCCCAGTTCAGTGTGTAGTTGCTCTGTCTCTCTCTGTTCCCAGTTCAGTGTGTAGTTGCTCTGTCTCTCTCTCTGTTCCCAGGTCAGTGTGTAGTTGCTCTGTCTCTCTCTGTTCCCAGTTCAGTGTGTAGTTGCTCTGTCTCTCTCTCTGTTCCCAGTTCAGTGTGTAGTTGCTCTGTCTCTCTCTGTTCCCAGTTCAGTGTGTAGTTGCTCTGTCTCTCTCTCTGTTCCCAGTTCAGTGTGTAGTTGTTATGTCTCTCTCTCTGTTCCCAGTTCAGTGTGTAGTTGCTCTGTCTCTCTCTGTTCCCAGTTCAGTGTGTAGTTGCTCTCTCTCTCACCCTGTGCCCAGTTCAGTGTGTAGTTGCCCTGTCTCTCTCTTATCCCAGTTCTGTGTGTAGTTGCTCTGTTTCACTCTCTCTGTTCCCAGATCAGTGTGTAGTTGCTCTGTCTCTCCCTGTTCCCAGTTCAGAGTGTAGTTGCTCTGTCTCTCTCTCTGTTCCCAGGTCAGTGTGTAGTTGCTCTGTCTCCCTCTCTCTGTTCCCAGTTCAGTGTGTAGTTGCTCTGTCTCTCTCTCTGTTCCCAGTTCAGTGTGTAGTTGCTCTGTCTCTCACCCTGTGCCCAGTTCAGTGTGTAGTTGCTCCGTCTCTCTCCCTGTTCCCAGGTCAGTGTGTAGTTGCTCTGTCTCTCTCTCTGTTCCCAGTTCAGTGTGTAGTTGCTCTGTCTCTCTCTCTGTTCCCAGTTCAGTGTGTAGTTGCTCTGTCTCTCTCTCTGTTCCCAGTTCAGTGTGTCATTGTTCTGTCTCTCTCTCTGTTCCCAGTTCAGTGTGTAGTTGCTCTGTCTCTCTCTCTCTGTTCCCAGTTCAGTGTGTAGTTGCTCTGTCTCTCTCTCTGTTCCCAGTTCAGTGTGTAGTTGCTCAGTCTCTCTCTGTTCCCAGTTCAGTGTGTAGTTGCTCCGTCTCTGTTCCCAGTTCAGTGTGTAGTTGCTCTGTCTCTCTCTCTGTTCCCAGTTCAGTGTGTCATTGTTCTGTCTCTCTCTCTGTTCCCAGTTCAGTGTGTAGTTGCTCTGTCTCTCTCTGTTCACAGTTCAGTGTGTAGTTGCTCTGTCTCTCTCTGTTCCCAGTTCAGTATGTAGTTGCTCTGTCTCTCTCTGTTCCCAGTTCAGTGTGTAGTTGCTCTGTCTCTCTCTGTTCCCAGATCAGTGTGTAGTTGCTCTGTCTCTCTCTGTTCCCAGTTCAGTGTGTAGTTGCTCTGTGTCTCTCTGTTCCCAGATCAGTGTGTAGTTGCTCTCTCTCTCTCTCTGTTCCCAGTTCAGTGTGTAGTTGCTTTGTCTCTCTCTTATCCCAGTTCTGTGTGTAGTTGCTCTGTTTCCCTCTCTCTGTTCCCAGATCAGGGTGTAGTTGCTCTGTCTCTTCCTGTTCCCAGTTCAGTGTGCAGTTGCTCTGACTCTCTCTCTGTTCCCAGGTCAGTGTGTAGTTGCTCTGTCTCCCTCTCTCTGTTCCCAGTTCAGTGTGTAGTTGCTCTGTCTCTCTCTCTGTTCCCAGTTCAGTGTGTAGTTGCTCTGTCTCTCTCTGTTCACAGTTCAGTGTGTAGTTGCTCTGTCTCTCTCTGTTCCCAGTTCAGTATGTAGTTGCTCTGTCTCTCTCTCTGTTCCCAGTTCAGTGTGTAGTTGCTCTGTCTCTCTCTGTTCACAGTTCAGTGTGTAGTTGCTCTGTCTCTCTCTGTTCCCAGTTCAGTATGTAGTTGCTCTGTCTCTCTCTGTTCCCAGTTCAGTGTGTAGTTGCTCTGTCTCTCTCTGTTCCCAGATCAGTGTGTAGTTGCTCTGTCTCTCTCTGTTCCCAGTTCAGTGTGTAGTTGCTCTGTGTCTCTCTGTTCCCAGATCAGTGTGTAGTTGCTCTCTCTCTCTCTCTGTTCCCAGTTCAGTGTGTAGTTGCTTTGTCTCTCTCTTATCCCAGTTCTGTGTGTAGTTGCTCTGTTTCCCTCTCTCTGTTCCCAGATCAGGGTGTAGTTGCTCTGTCTCTTCCTGTTCCCAGTTCAGTGTGTAGTTGCTCTGTCTCTCTCTCTGTTCCCAGTTCAGTGTGTAGTTGCTCTGTCTCTCTCTCTGTTCCCAGTTCAGTGTGTCATTGTTCTGTCTCTCTCTCTGTTCCCAGTTCAGTGTGTAGTTGCTCTGTCTCTCTCTGTTCACAGTTCAGTGTGTAGTTGCTCTGTCTCTCTCTGTTCCCAGTTCAGTATGTAGTTGCTCTGTCTCTCCCTGTTCCCAGTTCAGTGTGTAGTTGCTCTGTCTCTCTCTGTTCCCAGATCAGTGTGTAGTTGCTCTGTCTCTCTCTGTTCCCAGTTCAGTGTGTAGTTGCTCTGTCTATCTCTGTTCCCAGATCAGTGTGTAGTTGCTCTGTCTCTCTCTCTGTTCCCAGTTCAGTGTGTAGTTGCTCTGCCTCTCTCTCTGTTCCCAGTTCAGTGTGTAGTTGCTCTGTCTCTCTCTGTTCCCAGATCAGTGTGTAGTTGCTCTGTCTCTCTCTGTTCCCAGTTCAGTGTGTAGTTGCTTTGTCTCTCTCTGTTCCCAGTTCAGTGTGTAGTTGCTCTGTCTCTCTCTCTGTTCCCAGTTCAGTGTGTAGTTGTTCTGTCTCTCTCTCTGTTCCCAGTTCAGTGTGTCGTTGCTCTGTCTCTCTCTGTTCCCAGGTCAGTGTGCAGTTGCTCTGTCTCTCTCTCTGTTCCCAGTTCAGTGTGTAGTTGTTCTGTCTCTCTCTCTGTTCCCAGTTCAGTGTGTAGTTGCTCTGTCTCTCTCTCTGTTCCCAGTTCAGTGTGTAGTTGCTCTGTCTCTCTCTGTTCCCAGTTCAGTGTGTAGTTGCTCTGTCTCTCTCTGTTCCCAGGTCAGTGTGTAGTTGCTTTGTCTCTCTCTGTTCCCAGTTCAGTGTGTAGTTGCTCTGTCTCTCTCTCTGTTCCCAGTTCAGTGTGTAGTTGCTCACTCTCTCACCCTGTGCCCAGTTCAGTGTGTAGTTGCCCTGTCTCTCTCTTATCCCAGTTCTGTGTGTAGTTGCTCTGTTTCCCTCTCTCTGTTCCCAGATCAGGGTGTAGTTGCTCTGTCTCTCCCTGTTCCCAGTTCAGAGTGTAGTTGCTCTGTCTCTCTCTCTGTTCCCAGTTCAGTGTGTAGTTGCTCTGTCTCTCTCTCTCTGTTCCCAGTTCAGTGTGTAGTTGCTCTGTCTCTCTCTCTGCTCCCAGTTCAGTGTGTCATTGTTCTGTCTCTCTCTGTTCCCAGTTCAGTCTGTCATTGCTCTGTCTCTCCCTGTTCCCAGTTCAGAGTGTAGTTGCTCTGTCTCTCTCCCTGTTCCCAGTTCAGAGTGTAGTTGCTCTGTCTCTCTCTCTGTTCCCAGTTCAGTGTGTAGTTGCTCTGTCTCTCTCTCTCTGTTCCCAGTTCAGTGTGTAGTTGCTCTGTCTCTCTCTCTGTTCCCAGTTCAGTGTGTCATTGTTCTGTCTCTCTCTCTGTTCCCAGTTCAGCGTGTAGTTGCTCTGTCTCTCTCTGTTCCCAGTTCAGTGTGTAGTTGCTCTGTCTCTCTCTGTTCCCAGATCAGTGTGTAGTTGCTCTGTCTTTCTCTGTTCCCAGTTCAGTGTGTAGTTGCTTTGTCTCTCTCTGTTCCCAGTTCAGTGTGTAGTTGCTCTGTCTCTCTCTCTGTTCCCAGTTCAGTGTGTAGTTGTTCTGTCTCTCTCTCTGTTCCCAGTTCAGTGTGTAGTTGCTCTGTCTCTCTCTCTGTTCCCAGTTCAGTGTGTAGTTGCTTTGTCTCTCTCTGTTCCCAGTTCAGTGTGTTGTTGCTCTGTCTCTCTCTCTGTTCCCAGTTCTGTGTGTAGTTGCTCTCTCTCTCACCCTGTGCCCAATTCAGTGTGTAGTTGCCCTGTCTCTCTCTTATCCCAGTTCTGTGTGTAGTTGCTCTGTTTCACTCTCTCTGTTCCCATATCAGTGTGTAGTTGCTCTGTCTCTCCCTGTTCCCAGTTCAGTGTGTAGTTGCTCTGTCTCTCTCTCTGTTCCCTGGTCAGTGTGTAGTTGCTCTGTCTCCCTCTCTCTGTTCCCAGTTCAGTGTGTAGTTGCTCTGTCTCTCTCTCTGTTCCCAGTTCAGTGTGTAGTTGCTCTGTCTCTCACCCTGTGCCCAGTTCAGTGTGTAGTTGCTCCGTCTCTCTCCCTGTTCCCAGGTCAGTGTGTAGTTGCTCTGTCTCTCTCTCTGTTCCCAGTTCAGTGTGTCATTGTTCTGTCTCTCTCTCTGTTCCCAGTTCAGTGTGTAGTTGCTCTGTCTCTCTCTCTCTGTTCCCAGTTCAGTGTGTAGTTGCTCTGTCTCTCTCTCTGTTCCCAGTTCGGTGTGTCATTGTTCTGTCTCTCTCGGTTCCCAGTTCAGTGTGTAGTTGCTCTGTCTCTCTCTGTTCCCAGTTCAGTGTGTAGTTGCTTTGTCTCTCTCTGTTCCCAGTTCAGTGTGTAGTTGTTCTGTCTCTCTCTCTGTTCCCAGTTCAGTGTGTAGTTGCTCTGTCTCTCTCTCTGTTCCCAGTTCAGTGTGTAGTTGCTCTGTCTCTCTCTGTTCACAGTTCAGTGTGTCGTTGCTTTGTCTCTCTCTGTTCCCAGTTCAGTGTGTAGTTGTTCTGTCTCTCTCTCTGTTACCAGTTCAGTGTGTAGTTGCTCTGTCTCTCTCTGTTCACAGTTCAGTGTGTAGTTGCTCTGTCTCTCTCTGTTCCCAGATCAGTGTGTCGTTGCTCTGTCTCTCTCTGTTCCCAGTTCAGTGTGTAGTTGCTCTGTCTCTCTCTCTGTTCCCAGTTCAGTGTGTAGTTGCTCTCTCTCTCACCCTGTGCCCAGTTCAGTGTGTAGTTGCCCTGTCTCTCTCTTATCCCAGTTCTGTGTGTAGTTGCTCTGTTTCCCTCTCTCTGTTCCCAGATCAGTGTGTAGTTGCTCTGTCTCTCCCTGTTCACAGTTCAGAGTGTAGTTGCTCTGTCTCTCTCTCTGTTCCCAGGTCAGTGTGTAGTTGCTCTGTCTCCCTCTCTCTGTTCCCAGTTCAGTGTGTAGTTGCTCTGTCTCTCTCTCTGTTCCCAGTTCAGTGTGTAGTTGCTCTGTCTCTCTCTCTGTTCCCTGGTCAGTGTGTAGTTGCTCTGTCTCTCACCCTGTGCCCAGTTCAGTGTGTAGTTGCTCCGTCTCTCTCCCTGTTCCCAGGTCAGTGTGTAGTTGCTCTGTCTCTCTCTCTGTTCCCAGTTCAGTGTGTAGTTGCTCTGTCTCTCTCTCTGTTCCCAGTTCAGTGTGTAGTTTCTCTGTCTCTCACCCTGTGCCCAGTTCAGTGTGTAGTTGCTCCGTCTCTCTCCCTGTTCCCAGGTCAGTGTGTAGTTGCTCTGTCTCTCTCTCTGTTCCCAGTTCAGTGTGTAGTTGCTCTGTCTCTCTCTCTGTTCCCAGTTCAGTGTGTCATTGTTCTGTCTCTCTCTCTGTTACCAGTTCAGTGTGTAGTTGCTCTGTCTCTCTCTCTCTGTTCCCAGTTCAGTGTGTAGTTGCTCTGTCTCTCTCTCTGTTCCCAGTTCAGTGTGTCATTGTTCTGTCTCTCTCGGTTCCCAGTTCAGTGTGTAGTTGCTCTGTCTCTCTCTGTTCCCAGATCAGTGTGTAGTTGCTCTGTCTCTCTCTGTTCCCAGTTCAGTGTGTAGTTGCTTTGTCTCTCTCTGTTCCCAGTTCAGTGTGTAGTTGCTCTGTCTCTCTCTCTCTGTTCCCAGTTCAGTGTGTCATTGTTCTGTCTCTCTCTCTGTTCCCAGTTCAGTGTGTAGTTGTTCTGTCTCTCTCTCTGTTCCCAGTTCAGTGTGTAGTTGCTCTGTCTCTCTCTGTTCACAGTTCAGTGTGTAGTTGCTCTGTCTCTCTCTGTTCCCAGTTCAGTGTGTAGTTGCTCTGTCTCTCTCTGTTCCCAGATCAGTGTGTCGTTGCTCTGTCTCTCTCTGTTCCCAGTTCAGTGTGTAGTTGCTCTGTCTCTCTCTCTGTTCCCAGTTCAGTGTGTAGTTGCTCTCTCTCTCACCCTGTGCCCAGTTCAGTCTGTAGTTGCCCTGTCTCTCTCTTATCCCAGTTCTGTGTGTAGTTGCTCTGTTTCCCTCTCTCTGTTCCCAGATCAGTGTGTAGTTGCTCTGTCTCTCCCTGTTCCCAGTTCAGAGTGTAGTTGCTCTGTCTCTCTCTCTGTTCCCAGGTCAGTGTGTAGTTGCTCTGTCTCCCTCTCTCTGTTCCCAGTTCAGTGTGTAGTTGGTCTGTCTCTCTCTCTGTTCCCAGTTCAGTGTGTAGTTGCTCTGTCTCTCTCTGTTCCCAGTTCAGTGTGTAGTTGCTCCGTCTCTCTCCCTGTTCCCAGGTCAGTGTGTAGTTGCTCTGTCTCTCTCTCTGTTCCCAGTTCAGTGTGTAGTTGCTCTGTCTCTCTCTCTGTTCCCAGTTCAGTGTGTCATTGTTCTGTCTCTCTCTCTGTTCCCAGTTCAGTGTGTAGTTGCTCTGTCTCTCTCTCTCTATTCCCAGTTCAGTGTGTAGTTGCTCTGTCTCTCTCTCTGTTCCCAGTTCAGTGTGTCATTGTTCTCTCTCTCTCTGTTCCCAGTTCAGTGTGTGGTTGCTCTGTCTCTCTCTGTTCCCAGATCAGTGTGTAGTTGCTCTGTCTCTCTCTGTTCCCAGTTCAGTGTGTAGTTCCTTTGTCTCTCTCTGTTCCCAGTTCAGTGTGTAGTTGCTCTGTCTCTCTCTCTTTTCCCAGTTCAGTGTGTCATTGTTCTGTCTCTCTCTCTGTTCCCAGTTCAGTGTGTAGTTGCTCTGTCTCTCTCTCTCTGTTCCCAGTTCAGTGTGTAGTTGCTCTGTCTCTCTCTCTCTGTTCCCAGTTCAGTGTGTCATTGTTCTGTCTCTCTCGGTTCCCAGTTCAGTGTGTAGTTGCTCTGTCTCTCCCTGTACCCAGTTCAGTGTGTAGTTGCTCTGTCTCTCTCTGTTCCCAGATCAGTGTGTAGTTGCTCTGTCTCTCTCTGTTCCCAGGTCAGTGTGTAGTTGTTCTGTCTCTCTCTCTGTTCCCAGTTCAGTGTGTAGTTGCTCTGTCTCTCTCTCACCCTGTGCCCAGTTCAGTGTGTAGTTGCTCTGTCTCTCTCTTATCCCAGTTCAGTGTGTAGTTGCTCCGTCTCTCTCCCTGTTCCCAGGTCAGTGTGTAGTTGCTCTGTCTCTCTCTCTGTTCCCAGTTCAGTGTGTAGTTGCTCTGTCTCTCTCTGTTCCCAGTTCAGTGTGTAGTTGCTCTGTCTCTCTCTCTGTTCCCAGTTCAGTGTGTAGTTGCTCTCTCTCACCCTGTGCCCAGTTCAGTGTGTCATTGTTCTGTCTCTCTCTCTGTTCCCAGTTCAGTGTGTAGTTGCTCTGTCTCTCTCTGTTCCCAGTTCAGTGTGTAGTTGCTCTGTCACTCTCTGTTCCCAGTTCAGTGTGTAGTTGCTCTGTCTCTGTCTCTCTGTTCCCAGTTCAGTGTGTCATTGTTCTGTCTCTCTCTCTGTTCCCAGTTCAGTGTGTAGTTGTTCTGTCTCTCTCTCTGTTCACAGTTCAGTGTGTAGTTGCTCTGTCTCTCTCTGTTCCCAGTTCACTGTGTAGTTGCTCTGTCTCTCTCTGTTCCCAGATCAGTGTGTCGTTGCTCTGTCTCTCTCTGTTCCCAGTTCAGTGTGTAGTTGCTCTCTCTCTCACCCTGTGCCCAGTTCAGTGTGTAGTTGCTCTGTCTCTCTCTTATCCCAGTTCTGTGTGTAGTTGCTCTGTTTCACTCTCTCTGTTCCCAGATCAGTGTGTAGTTGCTCTGTCTCTCCCTGTTCCCAGTTCAGAGTGTAGTTGCTCTGTCTCTCTCTCTGTTCCCAGGTCAGTGTGTAGATGCTCTGTCTCCCTCTCTCTGTTCCCAGTTCAGTGTGTAGTTGCTCTGTCTCTCTCTCTGTTCCCAGTTCAGTGTGTAGTTGCTCTGTCTCTCTCTGTTCCCAGTTCAGTGTGTAGTTGCTCCGTCTCTCTCCCTGTTCCCAGGTCAGTGTGTCATTGTTCTCTCTCTCTCTCTGTTTCCAGTTCAGTGTGTAGTTGCTCTGTCTCTCTCTCTCTATTCCCAGTTCAGTGTGTAGTTGCTCTGTCTCTCTCTCTGTTCCCAGTTCAGTGTGTCATTGTTCTGTCTCTCTCGGTTCCCAGTTCAGTGTGTAGTTGCTCTGTCTCTCTCTGTTCCCAGATCAGTGTGTAGTTGCTCTGTCTCTCTCTGTTCCCAGTTCAGTGTGTAGTTGCTTTGTCTCTCTCTGTTCCCAGTTCAGTGTGTAGTTGCTCTGTCTCTCTCTCTTTTCCCAGTTCAGTGTGTCATTGTTCTGTCTCTCTCTCTGTTCCCAGTTCAGTGTGTAGTTGCTCTGTCTCTCTCTCTCTGTTCCCAGTTCAGTGTGTAGTTGCTCTGTCTCTCTCTCTCTGTTCCCAATTCAGTGTGTCATTGTTCAGTCTCTCTCGGTTCCCAGTTCAGTGTGTAGTTGCTCTGTCTCTCTCTGTTCCCAAATCAGTGTGTAGTTGCTCTGTCTCTCTCTGTTCCCAGTTCAGTGTGTAGTTGTTCTGTCTCTCTCTCACCCTGTGCCCAGTTCAGTGTGTAGTTGCCCTGTCTCTCTCTTATCCCAGTTCAGTGTGTAGTTGCTCTGTCTCTCTCTGTTCCCAGTTCAGTGTGTAGTTGCTCGGTCTCTCTCCCTGTTGCCAGGTCAGTGTGTAGTTGCTCTGTCTCTCTCTCTGTTCCCAGGTCAGTGTGTAGTTGCTCTGTCTCCCTCTCTCTGTTCCCAGTTCAGTGTGTAGTTGCTCCGTCTCTCTCCCTGTTCCCAGGTCAGTGTGTAGTTGCTCTGTCTCTCTCTCTGTTCCCAGTTCAGTGTGTAGTTGCTCTGTCTCTCTCTCTGTTCCCAGTTCAGTGTGTCATTGTTCTGTCTCTCTCTCTGTTCCCAGTTCACTGTGTAGTTGCTCTGTCTCTCTCTGTACACAGTTCAGTGTGTAGTTGCTCTGTCTCTCTCTGTTCCCAGTTCAGTGTGTAGTTGCTCTGTCTCTCTCTGTTCCCAGATGAGTGTGTAGTTGCTCTGTCTCTCTCTGTTCCCAGATCAGTGTGTAGTTGCTCTGTCTCTCTCTGTTCCCAGTTCAGTGTGTAGTTGCTCTGTCTCTCTCTGTTCCCAGATCAGTGTGTAGTTGCTCTGTCTCTCTCTGTTCCCAGTTCAGTGTGTAGTTGCTTTGTCTCTCTCTGTTCCCAGTTCAGTGTGTAGTTGCTCTGTCTCTCTGTCTGTTCCCAGTTCAGTGTGTAGTTGCTCTGTCTCTCTCTCTGTTCCCAGTTCAGTGTGTAGTTGCTCTGTCTCTCTCTGTTCACAGTTCAGTGTGTAGTTGCTTTGTCTCTCTCTGTTCCCAGTTCAGTGTGTAGTTGCTCTGTCTCTCCCTCTGTTCCCAGTTCAGTGTGTAGTTGCTCTCTCTCTCACCCTGTGCCCAGTTCAGTGTGTAGTTGCCCTGTCTCTCTCTTATCCCAGTTCTGTGTGTAGTTGCTCTGTTTCCCTCTCTCTGTTCCCAGATCAGTGTGTAGTTGCTCTGTCTCTCCCTGTTCCCAGTTCAGAGTGTAGTTGCTCTGTCTCTCTCTCTGTTCCCAGGTCAGTGTGTAGTTGCTCTGTCTCCCTCTCTCTGTTCCCAGTTCAGTGTGTATTTGCTCTGTCTCTCTCTGTTCCCAGTTCAGTGTGTAGTTGCTCCGTCTCTCTCCCTGTTCCCAGGTCAGTGTGTAGTTGCTCTGTCTCTCTCTCTGTTCCCAGTTCAGTGTGCAGTTGCTCTGTCTCTCTCTCTGTTCCCAGTTGAGTGTGTCATTGTTCTGTCTCTCTCGGTTCCCAGTTCAGTGTGTAGTTGCTCTGTCTCTCTCTGTTCCCAGATCAGTGTGTCGTTGCTCTGTCTCTCTCTGTTCCCAGTTCAGTGTGTAGTTGCTCTGTCTCTCTCTCTGTTCCCAGTTCAGTGTGTCATTGTTCTGTCTCTCTCTCTGTTCCCAGTTCAGTGTGTAGTTGCTCTGTCTCTCTCTCTCTGTTCCCAGTTCAGTGTGTAGTTGCTTTGTCTCTCTCTCTGTTCATAGTTCAGTGTGTCATTGTTCTGTCTCTCTCTCTGTTCCCAGGACAGTGTGTAGTTGCTCTGTCTCTCTCTGTTCCCCGTTCAGTGTGTAGTTGCTCTGTCTCTCTCTGTTCCCAGGTCAGTGTGTAGTTGCTCTGTCTCTCTCTCTGTTCCCAGTTCAGTGTGTCATTGTTCTGTCTCTCTCTCTGTTCCCAGGTCAGTGTGTAGTTGCTCTGTCTCTCTCTCTGTTCCCAGTTCAGTGTGTAGTTGCTCTGTCTCTCTCTCTGTTCCCAGGTCAGTGTGTAGTTGCTCTGTCTCTCTCTCTGTTCCCAGTTCAGTGTGTCATTGTTCTGTCTCTCTCTCTGTTCCCAGGTCAGTGTGTAGTTGCTCTGTCTCTCTCCCTGTACCCAGTTCAGTGTGTAGTTGCTCTGTCTCTCTCTTTTCCCAGTTCAGTGTGTAGTTGCCCTGTCTCCCTCTCTGTTCCCAGTTCAGTATGTAGTTGCTCTGTCTCTCTCTCTGTGTTCCCAGTTCAGCGTGTAGTTGCTCTGTCTCTCTCTCTGTTCCCAGTTCAGTGTGTCATTGCTCTGTCTCTCTCTGTTCCCAGTTCAGTGTGTAGTTGCTCTGTCTCTCTCTGTTCCCAGTTCAGCGTGTCATTGCTCTGTCTCTCTCCGTGTTCCCAGATCAGTGTGTAGTTGCTCTGTCTCTCTCTCTGTTCCTAGTTCAGTGTGTCATTGCTCTGTCTCTCTCTGTTCCCAGTTCAGTGTGTCATTGCTCTGTCTCTCTCCGTGTTCCCAGGTCAGTGTGTAGTTGCTCTGTCTCTCTCTGTTCCCAGTTCAGTGTGTAGTTGCTCTGTCTCTCTCTCACCCTGTGCCCAGTTCAGTGTGTAGTTGCCCTGTCTCTCTCTTATCCCAGTTCTGTGTGTAGTTGCTCTGTTTCCCTCTCTCTGTTCCCTGATCAGTGTGTAGTTGCTCTGTCTCTCCCTGTTCCCAGTTCAGTGTGTAGTTGCTCTGTCTCTCTCTGTTCCCAGTTCAGTGTGTAGTTGCTCTGTCTCTCTCTGTTCCCAGTTCAGTGTGTAGTTGCTCTGTCTCTCTCTGTTCCCAGTTCAGTGTGCAGTTGCTCTGTCTCTCTCTGTTCCCAGTTCAGTGTGTAGTTGCTCTGTCTCTCTCTGTTCCCAGATCAGTGTGTAGTTGCTCTGTCTCTCTCTGTTCCCAGTTCAGTGTGCAGTTGCTCTGTCTCTCTCTGTTCCCAGTTCAGTGTGTAGTTGCTCCGTCTCTGTTCCCAGTTCAGTGTGTAGTTGCTCTGTCTCTCTCTCTGTTCCCAGTTCAGTGTGTCATTGTTCTGTCTCTCTCTCTGTTCCCAGTTCAGTGTGTAGTTGCTCTGTCTCTCTCTGTTCACAGTTCAGTGTGTCGTTGCTCTGACTCTCTCTGTTCCCAGTTCAGTGTGTAGTTGCTCTGTCTCTCTCTGTTCCCAGTTCAGTGTGTAGTTGCTCTGTCTCTCTCTGTTCCCAGTTCAGTGTGTAGTTGCTCTGTCTCTCTCTGTTCCCAGATCAGTGTGTAGTTGCTCTGTCTCTCTCTGTTCCCAGTTCAGTGTGTAGTTGCTTTGTCTCTCTCTGTTCCCAGTTCAGTGTGTCGTTGCTCTGTCTCTCTCTCTGTTCCCAGTTCAGTGTGTAGTTGTTCTGTCTCTCTCTCTGTTCCCAGTTCAGTGTGTAGTTGCTCTGTCTCTCTCTCTGTTCCCAGTTCAGTGTGTAGTTGTTCTGTCTCTCTCTCTGTTCCCAGTTCAGTGTGTAGTTGCTCTGTCTCTCTCTCTGTTCCCAGTTCAGTGTGTAGTTGCTCTGTCTCTCTCTCTGTTCCCAGTTCAGTGTGTAGTTTCTTTGTCTCTCTCTGTTCCCAGTTCAGTGTGTAGTTGCTCTGTCTCTCTCTCTGTTCCCAGTTCAGTGTGTAGTTGCTCTCTCTCTCACCCTGTGCCCAGTTCTGTGTGTAGTTGCTCTGTTTCCCTCTCTCTGTTCCCAGTTCAGTGTGTAGTTGCTTTGTCTCTCTCTGTTCCCAGTTCAGTGTGTTGTTGCTCTGTCTCTCTCTCTGTTCCCAGTTCAGTGTGTAGTTGTTCTGTCTCTCTCTCTGTTCCCAGTTCAGTGTGTAGTTGCTCTGTCTCTCTCTCTGTTCCCAGTTCAGTGTGTAGTTGCTCTGTCTCTCTCTCTGTTCCCAGTTCAGTGTGTAGTTGTTCTGTCTCTCGCTCTGTTCCCAGTTCAGTGTGTAGTTGCTCTGTCTCTCTCTCTCTGTTCCCAGTTCAGTGTGAGGTTGCTCTGTCTCTCTCTGTTCCCAGTTCAATGTGTAGTTGCTCTGTCTCTCTCTCACCCTGTGCCCAGTTCAGTGTGTAGTTGCCCTGTCTCTCTCTTATCCCAGTTCTGTGTGTAGTTGCTCTGTTTCCCTCTCTCTGTTCCCAGATCAGTGTGTAGTTGCTCTGTCTCTCCCTGTTCCCAGTTCAGTGTGTAGTTGCTCTGACTCTCTCTCTGTTCCCAGGTCAGTGTGTAGTTGCTCTGTCTCCTCTCTCTGTTCCCAGTTCAGTGTGTAGTTGCTCTGTCTCTCTCTGTTCCCAGTACAGTGTGTAGTTGCTCCGTCTCTGTTCCCAGTTCAGTGTGTAGTTGCTCTGTCTCTCTCTCTGTTCCCAGTTCAGTGTGTCATTGTTCTGTCTCTCTCTCTCTGTTCCCAGTTCAGTGTGTAGTTGCTCTGTCTCTCTCTGTTCACAGTTCAGTGTGTAGTTGCTCTGTCTCTCTCTGTTCCCAGTTCAGTGTGTAGTTGCTCTGTCTCTCTCTGTTCCCAGTTCAGTGTGTAGTTGCTCTGTCTCTCTCTGTTCCCAGATCAGTGTGTAGTTGCTCTGTCTCTCTCTGTTCCCAGTTCAGTGTGTAGTTGCTCTGTCTCTCTCTGTTCCCAGTTCAGTGTGTAGTTGCTTTGTCTCTCTCTGTTCCCAGTTCAGTGTGTAGTTGCTCTGTCTCTCTGTCTGTTCCCAGTTCAGTGTGTAGTTGTTCTGTCTCTCTCTCTGTTCCCAGTTCAGTGTGTCGTTGCTCTGTCTCTCTCTCTGTTCCCAGTTCAGTGTTTCATTGTTCTGTCTCTCTCTCTGTTCCCAGTTCAGTGTGTAGTTGCTCTGTCTCTCTCTCTCTGTTCCCAGTTCAGTGTGTAGTTGCTCTTTCTCTCACCCTGTGCCCAGTTCAGTGTGTAGTTGCCCTGTCTCTCTCTTATCCCAGTTCTGTGTGTACTTGCTCTGTTTCCCTCTCTCTGTTCCCAGATCAGTGTGTAGTTACTCTGTCTCTCCCTGTTCCCAGTTCAGAGTGTAGTTGCTCTGTCTCTCTCTCTGTTCCCAGTTCAGTGTGTAGTTGCTCTGTCTCTCTCTGTTCACAGTTCAGTGTGTAGTTGCTTTGTCTCTCTCTGTTCCCAGTTCAGTGTGTAGTTGCTCTGCCTCTCCCTCTGTTCCCAGTTCAGTGTGTAGTTGCTCTCTCTCTCACCCTGTACCCAGTTCAGTGTGTAGTTGCCCTGTCTCTCTCTTATCCCAGTTCTGTGTGTAGTTGCTCTGTTTCCCTCTCTCTGTTCCCAGATCAGTGTGTAGTTGCTCTGTCTCTCCCTGTTCCCAGTTCAGTGTGTAGTTGCTCCGTCTCTCTCCCTGTTCCCAGGTCAGTGTGTAGTTGCTCTGTCTCTCTCTTTGTTCCCAGTTCAGTGTGTAGTTGCTCTGTCTCTCTCTCTGTTCCCAGTTCAGTGTGTCATTGTTCTGTCTCTCTCTCTCTGTTCCCAGTTCAATGTGTAGTTGCTCTGTCTCTCTCTCTCTGTTCCCAGTTCAGTGTGCAGTTGCTCTGTCTCTCTCTCTGTTCCCAGTTCAGTGTGTCATTGTTCTGTCTCTCTCGGTTCCCAGTTCAGTGTGTAGTTGCTCTGTCTCTCTCTGTTCCCAGATCAGTGTGTCGTTGCTCTGTCTCTCTCTCTGTTCCCAGTTCAGTGTGTCATTGTTCTGTCTCTCTCTCTGTTCCCAGTTCAGTGTGTAGTTGCTCTGTCTCTCTCTCTCTGTTCCCAGTTCAGTGTGTAGTTGCTGTCTCTCTCTCTGTTCCCAGTTCAGTGTGTCATTGTTCTGTCTCTCTCTGTTCCCAGTTCAGTGTGTAGTTGCTCTGTCTCTCTCTGTTCCCAGATCAGTGTGTCGTTACTCTGTCTCTCTCTGTTCCCAGATCAGCGTGTAGTTGCTCTGTCTCTCTCTGTTCCCAGTTCAGTGTGTAGTTGCTTTGTCTCTCTCTCTGTTCACAGTTCAGTGTGTCATTGTTCTGTCTCTCTCTCTGTTCCCAGGACAGTGTGTAGTTGCTCTGTCTCTCTCTGTTCCCCGTTCAGTGTGTAGTTGCTCTGTCTCTCTCTGTTCCCAGTTCAGTGTGTAGTTGCTCTGTCTCTCTCTCTGTTCACAGTTCAGTGTGTCATTGTTCTGTCTCTCTCTCTGTTCCCAGGTCAGTGTGTAGTTGCTCTGTCTCTCTCTGTTCCCAGTTCAGTGTGTAGTTGCTCTGTCTCTCTCTCTGTTCCCAGGTCAGTGTGTAGTTGCTCTGTCTCTCTCTCTGTTCCCAGTTCAGTGTGTCATTGTTCTGTCTCTCTCTCTGTTCCCAGGTCAGTGTGTAGTTGCTCTGTCTCTCTCCCTGTACCCAGTTCAGTGTGTAGTTGCTCTGTCTCTCTCTTATCCCAGTTCAGTGTGTAGTTGCCCTGTCTCCCTCTCTCTGTTCCCAGTTCAGCGTGTAGTTGCTCTGTCTCTCTCTCTGTTCCCAGTTCAGTGTGTCATTGCTCTGTCTCTCTCTGTTCCCAGTTCAGTGTGTAATTGCTCTGTCTCTCTCTGTTCCCAGTTCAGCGTGTCATTGCTCTGTCTCTCTCCGTGTTCCCAGATCAGTGTGTAGTTGCTCTGTCTCTCTCTCTGTTCCTAGTTCAGTGTGTCATTGCTCTGTCTCTCTCTGTTCCCAGTTCAGCGTGTCATTGCTCTGTCTCTCTCCGTGTTCCCAGGTCAGTGTGTAGTTGCTCTGTCTCTCTCTTATCCCAGTTCAGTGTGTAGTTGCTCTGTCTCTCTCTCTGTTCCCAGTTCAGTGTTTAGTTGCTTTGTCTCTCTCCCTGTTCCCAGTTCAGTGTGTCGTTGCTCTGTCTCTCTCTCTGTTCCCAGTTCAGTGTTTAGTTGCTTTGTCTCTCTCCCTGTTCCCAGTTCAGTGTGTCGTTGCTCTGTCTCTCTCTCTGTTCCCAGTTCAGTGTGTAGTTGCTCTGTCTCTCTCTCTGTTCCCAGTTCAGTGTGTAGTTGCTCTGTCTCTCTCTGTTCCCAGTTCAGTGTGTAGTTGCTCTGTCTCTCTCTCACCCTGTGCCCAGTTCAGTGTGGTTGCCCTGTCTCTCTCTTATCCCAGTTCTGTGTGTAGTTGCTCTGTTTCCCTCTCTCTGTTCCCTGATCAGTGTGTAGTTGCTCTGTCTCTCCCTGTTCCCAGTTCAGTGTGTAGTTGCTCTGACTCTCTCTCTGTTCCCAGGTCAGTGTGTAGTTGCTCTGTCTCCCTCTCTCTGTTCCCAGTTCAGTGTGTAGTTGCTCTGTCTCTCTCTCTGTTCCCAGTTCAGTGTGTCATTGTTCTGTCTCTCTCTCTGTTCCCAGTTCAGTGTGTAGTTGCTCTGTCTCTCTCTGTTCACAGTTCAGTGTGTCGTTTCTCTGTCTCTCTCTCTGTTCCCAGTTCAGTGTGTAGTTGTTCTGTCTCTCTCTCTGTTCCCAGTTCAGTGTGTAGTTGCTCTGTCTCTCTCTCTGTTCCCAGTTCAGTGTGTAGTTGTTCTGTCTCTCTCTCTGTTCCCAGTTCAGTGTGTAGTTGCTCTGTCTCTCTCTGTTCGCAGTTCAGTGTGTAGTTGCTCTGTCTCTCTATCTGTTCCCAGTTCAGTGTGTAGTTGCTTTGTCTCTCTCTGTTCCCAGTTCAGTGTGTAGTTGCTCTGTCTCTCTCTCTGTTCCCAGTTCAGTGTGTAGTTGCTCTCTCTCTCACCCTGTGCCCAGTTCAGTGTGTAGTTGCCCTGTCTCTCTCTGTTCCCAGTTCAGTGTGTAGTTGCTTTGTCTCTCTCTGTTCCCAGTTCAGTGTGTTGTTGCTCTGTCTCTCTCTCTGTTCCCAGTTCAGTGTGTAGTTGTTCTGTCTCTCTCTCTGTTCCCAGTTCAATGTGTAGTTGCTCTGTCTCTCTCTCTGTTCCCAGTTCAGTGTGTAGTGTCTCTGTCTCTCTCTCTGTTCCCAGTTCAGTGTGTAGTTGTTCTGTCTCTCTCTCTGTTCCCAGTTCAGTGTGTAGTTGCTCTGTCTCTCTCTCTCTGTTCCCAGTTCAGTGTGTAGTTGCTCTGTCTCTCTCTGTTCCCAGTTCAATGTGTAGTTGCTCTGTCTCTCTCTCTCACCCTGTGCCCAGTTCAGTGTGTAGTTGCCCTGTCTCTCTCTTATCCCAGTTCTGTGTGTAGTTGCTCTGTTTCCCTCTCTCTGTTCCCAGATCAGTGTGTAGTTGCTCTGTCTCTCCCTGTTCCCAGTTCAGTGTGTAGTTGCTCTGACTCTCTCTCTGTTCCCAGGTCAGTGTGTAGTTGCTCTGTCTCCTCTCTCTGTTCCCAGTTCAGTGTGTAGTTGCTCTGTCTCTCTCTCTGTTCCCAGTTCAGTGTGTAGTTGCTCTGTCTCTCTCTGTTCCCAGTTCAGTGTGTAGTTGCTCCGTCTCTGTTCCCAGTTCAGTGTGTAGTTGCTCTGTCTCTCTCTCTGTTCCCAGTTCAGTGTGTAGTTGCTCTGTCTCTCTCTGTTCCCAGTACAGTGTGTAGTTGCTCCGTCTCTGTTCCCAGTTCAGTGTGTAGTTGCTCTGTCTCTCTCTCTGTTCCCAGTTCAGTGTGTCATTGTTCTGTCTCTCTCTCTGTTCCCAGTTCAGTGTGTAGTTGCTCTGTCTCTCTCTGTTCACAGTTCAGTGTGTAGTTGCTCTGTCTCTCTCTGTTCCCAGTTCAGTGTGTAGTTGCTCTGTCTCTCTCTGTTCCCAGTTCAGTGTGTAGTTGCTCTGTCTCTCTCTGTTCCCAGATCAGTGTGTAGTTGCTCTGTCTCTCTCTGTTCCCAGTTCAGTGTGTAGTTGCTCTGTCTCTCTCTGTTCCCAGTTCAGTGTGTAGTTGCTTTGTCTCTCTCTGTTCCCAGTTCAGTGTGTAGTTGCTCTGTCTCTCTGTCTGTTCCCAGTTCAGTGTGTAGTTGTTCTGTCTCTCTCTCTGTTCCCAGTTCAGTGTGTCGTTGCTCTGTCTCTCTCTCTGTTCCCAGTTCAGTGTTTCATTGTTCTGTCTCTCTCTCTGTTCCCAGTTCAGTGTGTAGTTGCTCTGTCTCTCTCTCTCTGTTCCCAGTTCAGTGTGTAGTTGCTCTTTCTCTCACCCTGTGCCCAGTTCAGTGTGTAGTTGCCCTGTCTCTCTCTTATCCCAGTTCTGTGTGTACTTGCTCTGTTTCCCTCTCTCTGTTCCCAGATCAGTGTGTAGTTACTCTGTCTCTCCCTGTTCCCAGTTCAGAGTGTAGTTGCTCTGTCTCTCTCTCTGTTCCCAGTTCAGTGTGTAGTTGCTCTGTCTCTCTCTGTTCACAGTTCAGTGTGTAGTTGCTTTGTCTCTCTCTGTTCCCAGTTCAGTGTGTAGTTGCTCTGCCTCTCCCTCTGTTCCCAGTTCAGTGTGTAGTTGCTCTCTCTCTCACCCTGTACCCAGTTCAGTGTGTAGTTGCCCTGTCTCTCTCTTATCCCAGTTCTGTGTGTAGTTGCTCTGTTTCCCTCTCTCTGTTCCCAGATCAGTGTGTAGTTGCTCTGTCTCTCCCTGTTCCCAGTTCAGTGTGTAGTTGCTCCGTCTCTCTCCCTGTTCCCAGGTCAGTGTGTAGTTGCTCTGTCTCTCTCTTTGTTCCCAGTTCAGTGTGTAGTTGCTCTGTCTCTCTCTCTGTTCCCAGTTCAGTGTGTCATTGTTCTGTCTCTCTCTCTCTGTTCCCAGTTCAATGTGTAGTTGCTCTGTCTCTCTCTCTCTGTTCCCAGTTCAGTGTGCAGTTGCTCTGTCTCTCTCTCTGTTCCCAGTTCAGTGTGTCATTGTTCTGTCTCTCTCGGTTCCCAGTTCAGTGTGTAGTTGCTCTGTCTCTCTCTGTTCCCAGATCAGTGTGTCGTTGCTCTGTCTCTCTCTCTGTTCCCAGTTCAGTGTGTCATTGTTCTGTCTCTCTCTCTGTTCCCAGTTCAGTGTGTAGTTGCTCTGTCTCTCTCTCTCTGTTCCCAGTTCAGTGTGTAGTTGCTGTCTCTCTCTCTGTTCCCAGTTCAGTGTGTCATTGTTCTGTCTCTCTCTGTTCCCAGTTCAGTGTGTAGTTGCTCTGTCTCTCTCTGTTCCCAGATCAGTGTGTCGTTACTCTGTCTCTCTCTGTTCCCAGATCAGCGTGTAGTTGCTCTGTCTCTCTCTGTTCCCAGTTCAGTGTGTAGTTGCTTTGTCTCTCTCTCTGTTCACAGTTCAGTGTGTCATTGTTCTGTCTCTCTCTCTGTTCCCAGGACAGTGTGTAGTTGCTCTGTCTCTCTCTGTTCCCCGTTCAGTGTGTAGTTGCTCTGTCTCTCTCTGTTCCCAGTTCAGTGTGTAGTTGCTCTGTCTCTCTCTCTGTTCACAGTTCAGTGTGTCATTGTTCTGTCTCTCTCTCTGTTCCCAGGTCAGTGTGTAGTTGCTCTGTCTCTCTCTGTTCCCAGTTCAGTGTGTAGTTGCTCTGTCTCTCTCTCTGTTCCCAGGTCAGTGTGTAGTTGCTCTGTCTCTCTCTCTGTTCCCAGTTCAGTGTGTCATTGTTCTGTCTCTCTCTCTGTTCCCAGGTCAGTGTGTAGTTGCTCTGTCTCTCTCCCTGTACCCAGTTCAGTGTGTAGTTGCTCTGTCTCTCTCTTATCCCAGTTCAGTGTGTAGTTGCCCTGTCTCCCTCTCTCTGTTCCCAGTTCAGCGTGTAGTTGCTCTGTCTCTCTCTCTGTTCCCAGTTCAGTGTGTCATTGCTCTGTCTCTCTCTGTTCCCAGTTCAGTGTGTAATTGCTCTGTCTCTCTCTGTTCCCAGTTCAGCGTGTCATTGCTCTGTCTCTCTCCGTGTTCCCAGATCAGTGTGTAGTTGCTCTGTCTCTCTCTCTGTTCCTAGTTCAGTGTGTCATTGCTCTGTCTCTCTCTGTTCCCAGTTCAGCGTGTCATTGCTCTGTCTCTCTCCGTGTTCCCAGGTCAGTGTGTAGTTGCTCTGTCTCTCTCTTATCCCAGTTCAGTGTGTAGTTGCTCTGTCTCTCTCTCTGTTCCCAGTTCAGTGTTTAGTTGCTTTGTCTCTCTCCCTGTTCCCAGTTCAGTGTGTCGTTGCTCTGTCTCTCTCTCTGTTCCCAGTTCAGTGTGTAGTTGCTCTGTCTCTCTCTGTTCCCAGTTCAGTGTGTAGTTGCTCTGTTTCCCTCTCTCTGTTCCCAGTTCAGTGTGTAGTTGCTCTGTCTCTCCCTGTTCCCAGTTCAGTGTGTAGTTGCTCTGACTCTCTCTCTGTTCCCAGGTCAGTGTGTAGTTGCTCTGTCTCCCTCTCTCTGTTCCCAGTTCAGTGTGCAGTTGCTCTGTCTCTCTCTCTGTTCCCAGTTCAGTGTGTCATTGTTCTGTCTCTCTCTCTGTTCCCAGTTCAGTGTGTAGTTGCTCTGTCTCTCTCTGTTCACAGTTCAGTGTGTCGTTTCTCTGTCTCTCTCTCTGTTCCCAGTTCAGTGTGTAGTTGTTCTGTCTCTCTCTCTGTTCCCAGTTCAGTGTGTAGTTGCTCTGTCTCTCTCTCTGTTCCCAGTTCAGTGTGTAGTTGTTCTGTCTCTCTCTCTGTTCCCAGTTCAGTGTGTAGTTGCTCTGTCTCTCTCTCTGTTCGCAGTTCAGTGTGTAGTTGCTCTGTCTCTCTATCTGTTCCCAGTTCAGTGTGTAGTTGCTTTGTCTCTCTCTGTTCCCAGTTCAGTGTGTAGTTGCTCTGTCTCTCTCTCTGTTCCCAGTTCAGTGTGTAGTTGCTCTCTCTCTCACCCTGTGCCCAGTTCAGTGTGTAGTTGCCCTGTCTCTCTCTGTTCCCAGTTCAGTGTGTAGTTGCTTTGTCTCTCTCTGTTCCCAGTTCAGTGTGTTGTTGCTCTGTCTCTCTCTCTGTTCCCAGTTCAGTGTGTAGTTGTTCTGTCTCTCTCTGTTCCCAGTTCAATGTGTAGTTGCTCTGTCTCTCTCTCTGTTCCCAGTTCAGTGTGTAGTGTCTCTGTCTCTCTCTCTGTTCCCAGTTCAGTGTGTAGTTGTTCTGTCTCTCTCTCTGTTCCCAGTTCAGTGTGTAGTTGCTCTGTCTCTCTCTCTCTGTTCCCAGTTCAGTGTGTAGTTGCTCTGTCTCTCTCTGTTCCCAGTTCAATGTGTAGTTGCTCTGTCTCTCTCTCACCCTGTGCCCAGTTCAGTGTGTAGTTGCCCTGTCTCTCTCTTATCCCAGTTCTGTGTGTAGTTGCTCTGTTTCCCTCTCTCTGTTCCCAGATCAGTGTGTAGTTGCTCTGTCTCTCCCTGTTCCCAGTTCAGTGTGTAGTTGCTCTGACTCTCTCTCTGTTCCCAGGTCAGTGTGTAGTTGCTCTGTCTCCTCTCTCTGTTCCCAGTTCAGTGTGTAGTTGCTCTGTCTCTCTCTCTGTTCCCAGTTCAGTGTGTAGTTGCTCTGTCTCTCTCTGTTCCCAGTTCAGTGTGTAGTTGCTCCGTCTCTGTTCCCAGTTCAGTGTGTAGTTGCTCTGTCTCTCTCTCTGTTCCCAGTTCAGTGTGTCATTGTTCTGTCTCTCTCTCTGTTCCCAGTTCAGTGTGTAGTTGCTCTGTCTCTCTCTGTTCACAGTTCAGTGTGTAGTTGCTCTGTCTCTCTCTGTTCCCAGTTCAGTGTGTAGTTGCTCTGTCTCTCTCTGTTCCCAGTTCAGTGTGTAGTTGCTCTGTCTCTCTCTGTTCCCAGATCAGTGTGTAGTTGCTCTGTCTCTCTCTGTTCCCAGTTCAGTGTGTAGTTGCTCTGTCTCTCTCTGTTCCCAGTTCAGTGTGTAGTTGCTTTGTCTCTCTCTGTTCCCAGTTCAGTGTGTAGTTGCTCTGTCTCTCTGTCTGTTCCCAGTTCAGTGTGTAGTTGTTCTGTCTCTCTCTCTGTTCCCAGTTCAGTGTGTCGTTGCTCTGTCTCTCTCTCTGTTCCCAGTTCAGTGTTTCATTGTTCTGTCTCTCTCTCTGTTCCCAGTTCAGTGTGTAGTTGCTCTGTCTCTCTCTCTCTGTTCCCAGTTCAGTGTGTAGTTGCTCTTTCTCTCACCCTGTGCCCAGTTCAGTGTGTAGTTGCCCTGTCTCTCTCTTATCCCAGTTCTGTGTGTACTTGCTCTGTTTCCCTCTCTCTGTTCCCAGATCAGTGTGTAGTTACTCTGTCTCTCCCTGTTCCCAGTTCAGAGTGTAGTTGCTCTGTCTCTCTCTCTGTTCCCAGTTCAGTGTGTAGTTGCTCTGTCTCTCTCTGTTCACAGTTCAGTGTGTAGTTGCTTTGTCTCTCTCTGTTCCCAGTTCAGTGTGTAGTTGCTCTGCCTCTCCCTCTGTTCCCAGTTCAGTGTGTAGTTGCTCTCTCTCTCACCCTGTGCCCAGTTCAGTGTGTAGTTGCCCTGTCTCTCTCTTATCCCAGTTCTGTGTGTAGTTGCTCTGTTTCCCTCTCTCTGTTCCCAGATCAGTGTGTAGTTGCTCTGTCTCTCCCTGTTCCCAGTTCAGTGTGTAGTTGCTCCGTCTCTCTCCCTGTTCCCAGGTCAGTGTGTAGTTGCTCTGTCTCTCTCTTTGTTCCCAGTTCAGTGTGTAGTTGCTCTGTCTCTCTCTCTGTTCCCAGTTCAGTGTGTCATTGTTCTGTCTCTCTCTCTCTGTTCCCAGTTCAATGTGTAGTTGCTCTGTCTCTCTCTCTCTGTTCCCAGTTCAGTGTGCAGTTGCTCTGTCTCTCTCTCTGTTCCCAGTTCAGTGTGTCATTGTTCTGTCTCTCTCGGTTCCCAGTTCAGTGTGTAGTTGCTCTGTCTCTCTCTGTTCCCAGATCAGTGTGTCGTTGCTCTGTCTCTCTCTCTGTTCCCAGTTCAGTGTGTCATTGTTCTGTCTCTCTCTCTGTTCCCAGTTCAGTGTGTAGTTGCTCTGTCTCTCTCTCTCTGTTCCCAGTTCAGTGTGTAGTTGCTGTCTCTCTCTCTGTTCCCAGTTCAGTGTGTCATTGTTCTGTCTCTCTCTGTTCCCAGTTCAGTGTGTAGTTGCTCTGTCTCTCTCTGTTCCCAGATCAGTGTGTCGTTACTCTGTCTCTCTCTGTTCCCAGATCAGCGTGTAGTTGCTCTGTCTCTCTCTGTTCCCAGTTCAGTGTGTAGTTGCTTTGTCTCTCTCTCTGTTCACAGTTCAGTGTGTCATTGTTCTGTCTCTCTCTCTGTTCCCAGGACAGTGTGTAGTTGCTCTGTCTCTCTCTGTTCCCCGTTCAGTGTGTAGTTGCTCTGTCTCTCTCTGTTCCCAGTTCAGTGTGTAGTTGCTCTGTCTCTCTCTCTGTTCACAGTTCAGTGTGTCATTGTTCTGTCTCTCTCTCTGTTCCCAGGTCAGTGTGTAGTTGCTCTGTCTCTCTCTGTTCCCAGTTCAGTGTGTAGTTGCTCTGTCTCTCTCTGTTCCCAGTTCAGTGTGTAGTTGCTCTGTCTCTCTCTGTTCCCAGATCAGTGTGTAGTTGCTCTGTCTCTCTCTGTTCCCAGTTCAGTGTGTAGTTGCTCTGTCTCTCTCTGTTCCCAGTTCAGTGTGTAGTTGCTTTGTCTCTCTCTGTTCCCAGTTCAGTGTGTAGTTGCTCTGTCTCTCTGTCTGTTCCCAGTTCAGTGTGTAGTTGTTCTGTCTCTCTCTCTGTTCCCAGTTCAGTGTGTCGTTGCTCTGTCTCTCTCTCTGTTCCCAGTTCAGTGTTTCATTGTTCTGTCTCTCTCTCTGTTCCCAGTTCAGTGTGTAGTTGCTCTGTCTCTCTCTCTCTGTTCCCAGTTCAGTGTGTAGTTGCTCTTTCTCTCACCCTGTGCCCAGTTCAGTGTGTAGTTGCCCTGTCTCTCTCTTATCCCAGTTCTGTGTGTACTTGCTCTGTTTCCCTCTCTCTGTTCCCAGATCAGTGTGTAGTTACTCTGTCTCTCCCTGTTCCCAGTTCAGAGTGTAGTTGCTCTGTCTCTCTCTCTGTTCCCAGTTCAGTGTGTAGTTGCTCTGTCTCTCTCTGTTCACAGTTCAGTGTGTAGTTGCTTTGTCTCTCTCTGTTCCCAGTTCAGTGTGTAGTTGCTCTGCCTCTCCCTCTGTTCCCAGTTCAGTGTGTAGTTGCTCTCTCTCTCACCCTGTGCCCAGTTCAGTGTGTAGTTGCCCTGTCTCTCTCTTATCCCAGTTCTGTGTGTAGTTGCTCTGTTTCCCTCTCTCTGTTCCCAGATCAGTGTGTAGTTGCTCTGTCTCTCCCTGTTCCCAGTTCAGTGTGTAGTTGCTCCGTCTCTCTCCCTGTTCCCAGGTCAGTGTGTAGTTGCTCTGTCTCTCTCTTTGTTCCCAGTTCAGTGTGTAGTTGCTCTGTCTCTCTCTCTGTTCCCAGTTCAGTGTGTCATTGTTCTGTCTCTCTCTCTCTGTTCCCAGTTCAATGTGTAGTTGCTCTGTCTCTCTCTCTCTGTTCCCAGTTCAGTGTGCAGTTGCTCTGTCTCTCTCTCTGTTCCCAGTTCAGTGTGTCATTGTTCTGTCTCTCTCGGTTCCCAGTTCAGTGTGTAGTTGCTCTGTCTCTCTCTGTTCCCAGATCAGTGTGTCGTTGCTCTGTCTCTCTCTCTGTTCCCAGTTCAGTGTGTCATTGTTCTGTCTCTCTCTCTGTTCCCAGTTCAGTGTGTAGTTGCTCTGTCTCTCTCTCTCTGTTCCCAGTTCAGTGTGTAGTTGCTGTCTCTCTCTCTGTTCCCAGTTCAGTGTGTCATTGTTCTGTCTCTCTCTGTTCCCAGTTCAGTGTGTAGTTGCTCTGTCTCTCTCTGTTCCCAGATCAGTGTGTCGTTACTCTGTCTCTCTCTGTTCCCAGATCAGCGTGTAGTTGCTCTGTCTCTCTCTGTTCCCAGTTCAGTGTGTAGTTGCTTTGTCTCTCTCTCTGTTCACAGTTCAGTGTGTCATTGTTCTGTCTCTCTCTCTGTTCCCAGGACAGTGTGTAGTTGCTCTGTCTCTCTCTGTTCCCCGTTCAGTGTGTAGTTGCTCTGTCTCTCTCTGTTCCCAGTTCAGTGTGTAGTTGCTCTGTCTCTCTCTCTGTTCACAGTTCAGTGTGTCATTGTTCTGTCTCTCTCTCTGTTCCCAGGTCAGTGTGTAGTTGCTCTGTCTCTCTCTGTTCCCAGTTCAGTGTGTAGTTGCTCTGTCTCTCTCTCTGTTCCCAGGTCAGTGTGTAGTTGCTCTGTCTCTCTCTCTGTTCCCAGTTCAGTGTGTCATTGTTCTGTCTCTCTCTCTGTTCCCAGGTCAGTGTGTAGTTGCTCTGTCTCTCTCCCTGTACCCAGTTCAGTGTGTAGTTGCTCTGTCTCTCTCTTATCCCAGTTCAGTGTGTAGTTGCCCTGTCTCCCTCTCTCTGTTCCCAGTTCAGCGTGTAGTTGCTCTGTCTCTCTCTCTGTTCCCAGTTCAGTGTGTCATTGCTCTGTCTCTCTCTGTTCCCAGTTCAGTGTGTAATTGCTCTGTCTCTCTCTGTTCCCAGTTCAGCGTGTCATTGCTCTGTCTCTCTCCGTGTTCCCAGATCAGTGTGTAGTTGCTCTGTCTCTCTCTCTGTTCCTAGTTCAGTGTGTCATTGCTCTGTCTCTCTCTGTTCCCAGTTCAGCGTGTCATTGCTCTGTCTCTCTCCGTGTTCCCAGTTCAGTGTGTAGTTGCTCTGTCTCTCTCTCTGTTCCCAGTTCAGTGTTTAGTTGCTTTGTCTCTCTCCCTGTTCCCAGTTCAGTGTGTCGTTGCTCTGTCTCTCTCTGTTCCCAGTTCAGTGTGTAGTTGCTCCGTCTCTCTCCCTGTTCCCAGGTCAGTGTGTAGTTGCTCTGTCTCTCTCTCTGTTCCCAGTTCAGTGTGTCGTTGCTCTGTCTCTCTCTGTTCCCAGTTCAGTGTGTAGTTGCTCTGTCTCTCTCTGTTCCCAGTTCAGTGTGTAGTTGCTCTGTCTCTCTCTGTTCCCAGTTCAGTGTGTAGTTGCTCCGTCTCTCTCCCTGTTCCCAGGTCAGTGTGTAGTTGCTCTGTCTCTCTCTCTGTTCCCAGTTCAGTGTGTAGTTGCTCTGTCTCTCTCTCTGTTCCCAGTTCAGTGTGTCATTGTTCTGTCTCTCTCTCTGTTCCCAGTTCAGTGTGTAGTTGCTCTGTCTCTCTCTCTCTGTTCCCAGTTTAGTGTGTAGTTGCTCTGTCTCTCTCTCTGTTCCCAGTTCAGTGTGTCATTGTTCTGTCTCTCTCGGTTCCCAGTTCAGTGTGTAGTTGCTCTGTCTCTCTCTGTTCCCAGATCAGTGTGTCGTTGCTCTGTCTCTCTCTCTGTTCCCAGTTCAGTGTGTCATTGTTCTGTCTCTCTCTCTGTTCCCAGTTCAGTGTGTAGTTGCTCTGTCTCTCTCTCTCTGTTCCCAGTTCAGTGTGTAGTTGCTGTCTCTCTCTCTGTTCCCAGTTCAGTGTGTCATTGTTCTGTCTCTCTCTGTTCCCAGTTCAGTGTGTAGTTGCTCTGTCTCTCTCTGTTCCCAGATCAGTGTGTCGTTACTCTGTCTCTCTCTGTTCCCAGATCAGCGTGTAGTTGCTCTGTCTCTCTCTGTTCCCAGTTCAGTGTGTAGTTGCTTTGTCTCTCTCTCTGTTCACAGTTCAGTGTGTCATTGTTCTGTCTCTCTCTCTGTTCCCAGGTCAGTGTGTAGTTGCTCTGTCTCTCTCTGTTCCCAGTTCAGTGTGTAGTTGCTCTGTCTCTCTCTCTGTTCCCAGGTCAGTGTGTAGTTGCTCTGTCTCTCTCTCTGTTCCCAGTTCAGTGTGTCATTGTTCTGTCTCTCTCTCTGTTCCCAGGTCAGTGTGTAGTTGCTCTGTCTCTCTCCCTGTACCCAGTTCAGTGTGTAGTTGCTCTGTC
This sequence comes from Chiloscyllium plagiosum, assembly GCF_037043375.1. NCBI lineage: Eukaryota > Metazoa > Chordata > Chondrichthyes > Orectolobiformes > Hemiscylliidae > Chiloscyllium > Chiloscyllium plagiosum. Next base: position 77,678,136 of record NW_028270152.1, on the reverse strand, counting down.
TCTCTCTTATCCCAGTTCAGTGTGTAGTTGCCCTGTCTCCCTCTCTCTGTTCCCAGTTCAGCGTGTAGTTGCTCTGTCTCTCTCTCTGTTCCCAGTTCAGTGTGTCATTGCTCTGTCTCTCTCTGTTCCCAGTTCAGTGTGTAATTGCTCTGTCTCTCTCTGTTCCCAGTTCAGCGTGTCATTGCTCTGTCTCTCTCCGTGTTCCCAGATCAGTGTGTAGTTGCTCTGTCTCTCTCTCTGTTCCTAGTTCAGTGTGTCATTGCTCTGTCTCTCTCTGTTCCCAGTTCAGCGTGTCATTGCTCTGTCTCTCTCCGTGTTCCCAGGTCAGTGTGTAGTTGCTCTGTCTCTCTCTTATCCCAGTTCAGTGTGTAGTTGCTCTGTCTCTCTCTCTGTTCCCAGTTCAGTGTTTAGTTGCTTTGTCTCTCTCCCTGTTCCCAGTTCAGTGTGTCGTTGCTCTGTCTCTCTCTCTGTTCCCAGTTCAGTGTGTAGTTGCTCTGTCTCTCTCTGTTCCCAGTTCAGTGTGTAGTTGCTCTGTCTCTCTCTCACCCTGTGCCCAGTTCAGTGTGGTTGCCCTGTCTCTCTCTTATCCCAGTTCTGTGTGTAGTTGCTCTGTTTCCCTCTCTCTGTTCCCTGATCAGTGTGTAGTTGCTCTGTCTCTCCCTGTTCCCAGTTCAGTGTGTAGTTGCTCTGACTCTCTCTCTGTTCCCAGGTCAGTGTGTAGTTGCTCTGTCTCCCTCTCTCTGTTCCCAGTTCAGTGTGCAGTTGCTCTGTCTCTCTCTGTTCCCAGTTCAGTGTGTAGTTGCTCCGTCTCTGTTCCCAGTTCAGTGTGTAGTTGCTCTGTCTCTCTCTCTGTTCCCAGTTCAGTGTGTCATTGTTCTGTCTCTCTCTCTGTTCCCAGTTCAGTGTGTAGTTGCTCTGTCTCTCTCTGTTCACAGTTCAGTGTGTCGTTTCTCTGTCTCTCTCTCTGTTCCCAGTTCAGTGTGTAGTTGTTCTGTCTCTCTCTCTGTTCCCAGTTCAGTGTGTAGTTGCTCTGTCTCTCTCTCTGTTCCCAGTTCAGTGTGTAGTTGTTCTGTCTCTCTCTCTGTTCCCAGTTCAGTGTGTAGTTGCTCTGTCTCTCTCTCTGTTCGCAGTTCAGTGTGTAGTTGCTCTGTCTCTCTATCTGTTCCCAGTTCAGTGTGTAGTTGCTTTGTCTCTCTCTGTTCCCAGTTCAGTGTGTAGTTGCTCTGTCTCTCTCTCTGTTCCCAGTTCAGTGTGTAGTTGCTCTCTCTCTCACCCTGTGCCCAGTTCAGTGTGTAGTTGCCCTGTCTCTCTCTGTTCCCAGTTCAGTGTGTAGTTGCTTTGTCTCTCTCTGTTCCCAGTTCAGTGTGTAGTTGTTCTGTCTCTCTCTCTGTTCCCAGTTCAATGTGTAGTTGCTCTGTCTCTCTCTCTGTGCCCAGTTCAGTGTGTAGTTGCCCTGTCTCTCTCTGTTCCCAGTTCAGTGTGTAGTTGCTTTGTCTCTCTCTGTTCCCAGTTCAGTGTGTAGTTGTTCTGTCTCTCTCTCTGTTCCCAGTTCAGTGTGTTGTTGCTCTGTCTCTCTCTCTGTTCCCAGTTCAGTGTGTAGTTGTTCTGTCTCTCTCTCTGTTCCCAGTTCAATGTGTAGTTGCTCTGTCTCTCTCTCTGTTCCCAGTTCAGTGTGTAGTGTCTCTGTCTCTCTCTCTGTTCCCAGTTCAGTGTGTAGTTGTTCTGTCTCTCTCTCTGTTCCCAGTTCAGTGTGTAGTTGCTCTGTCTCTCTCTCTCTGTTCCCAGTTCAGTGTGTAGTTGCTCTGTCTCTCTCTGTTCCCAGTTCAATGTGTAGTTGCTCTGTCTCTCTCTCACCCTGTGCCCAGTTCAGTGTGTAGTTGCCCTGTCTCTCTCTTATCCCAGTTCTGTGTGTAGTTGCTCTGTTTCCCTCTCTCTGTTCCCAGATCAGTGTGTAGTTGCTCTGTCTCTCCCTGTTCCCAGTTCAGTGTGTAGTTGCTCTGACTCTCTCTCTGTTCCCAGGTCAGTGTGTAGTTGCTCTGTCTCCTCTCTCTGTTCCCAGTTCAGTGTGTAGTTGCTCTGTCTCTCTCTCTGTTCCCAGTTCAGTGTGTAGTTGCTCTGTCTCTCTCTGTTCCCAGTTCAGTGTGTAGTTGCTCCGTCTCTGTTCCCAGTTCAGTGTGTAGTTGCTCTGTCTCTCTCTCTGTTCCCAGTTCAGTGTGTCATTGTTCTGTCTCTCTCTCTGTTCCCAGTTCAGTGTGTAGTTGCTCTGTCTCTCTCTGTTCACAGTTCAGTGTGTAGTTGCTCTGTCTCTCTCTGTTCCCAGTTCAGTGTGTAGTTGCTCTGTCTCTCCCTGTTCCCAGGTCAGTGTGTAGTTGCTCTGTCTCTCTCTTTGTTCCCAGTTCAGTGTGTAGTTGCTCTGTCTCTCTCTCTGTTCCCAGTTCAGTGTGTCATTGTTCTGTCTCTCTCTCTCTGTTCCCAGTTCAATGTGTAGTTGCTCTGTCTCTCTCTCTCTGTTCCCAGTTCAGTGTGCAGTTGCTCTGTCTCTCTCTCTGTTCCCAGTTCAGTGTGTCATTGTTCTGTCTCTCTCGGTTCCCAGTTCAGTGTGTAGTTGCTCTGTCTCTCTCTGTTCCCAGATCAGTGTGTCGTTGCTCTGTCTCTCTCTCTGTTCCCAGTTCAGTGTGTCATTGTTCTGTCTCTCTCTCTGTTCCCAGTTCAGTGTGTAGTTGCTCTGTCTCTCTCTCTCTGTTCCCAGTTCAGTGTGTAGTTGCTGTCTCTCTCTCTGTTCCCAGTTCAGTGTGTCATTGTTCTGTCTCTCTCTGTTCCCAGTTCAGTGTGTAGTTGCTCTGTCTCTCTCTGTTCCCAGATCAGTGTGTCGTTACTCTGTCTCTCTCTGTTCCCAGATCAGCGTGTAGTTGCTCTGTCTCTCTCTGTTCCCAGTTCAGTGTGTAGTTGCTTTGTCTCTCTCTCTGTTCACAGTTCAGTGTGTCATTGTTCTGTCTCTCTCTCTGTTCCCAGGACAGTGTGTAGTTGCTCTGTCTCTCTCTGTTCCCCGTTCAGTGTGTAGTTGCTCTGTCTCTCTCTGTTCCCAGTTCAGTGTGTAGTTGCTCTGTCTCTCTCTCTGTTCACAGTTCAGTGTGTCATTGTTCTGTCTCTCTCTCTGTTCCCAGGTCAGTGTGTAGTTGCTCTGTCTCTCTCTGTTCCCAGTTCAGTGTGTAGTTGCTCTGTCTCTCTCTGTTCCCAGTTCAGTGTGTAGTTGCTCTGTCTCTCTCTGTTCCCAGATCAGTGTGTAGTTGCTCTGTCTCTCTCTGTTCCCAGTTCAGTGTGTAGTTGCTCTGTCTCTCTCTGTTCCCAGTTCAGTGTGTAGTTGCTTTGTCTCTCTCTGTTCCCAGTTCAGTGTGTAGTTGCTCTGTCTCTCTGTCTGTTCCCAGTTCAGTGTGTAGTTGTTCTGTCTCTCTCTCTGTTCCCAGTTCAGTGTGTCGTTGCTCTGTCTCTCTCTCTGTTCCCAGTTCAGTGTTTCATTGTTCTGTCTCTCTCTCTGTTCCCAGTTCAGTGTGTAGTTGCTCTGTCTCTCTCTCTCTGTTCCCAGTTCAGTGTGTAGTTGCTCTTTCTCTCACCCTGTGCCCAGTTCAGTGTGTAGTTGCCCTGTCTCTCTCTTATCCCAGTTCTGTGTGTACTTGCTCTGTTTCCCTCTCTCTGTTCCCAGATCAGTGTGTAGTTACTCTGTCTCTCCCTGTTCCCAGTTCAGAGTGTAGTTGCTCTGTCTCTCTCTCTGTTCCCAGTTCAGTGTGTAGTTGCTCTGTCTCTCTCTGTTCACAGTTCAGTGTGTAGTTGCTTTGTCTCTCTCTGTTCCCAGTTCAGTGTGTAGTTGCTCTGCCTCTCCCTCTGTTCCCAGTTCAGTGTGTAGTTGCTCTCTCTCTCACCCTGTGCCCAGTTCAGTGTGTAGTTGCCCTGTCTCTCTCTTATCCCAGTTCTGTGTGTAGTTGCTCTGTTTCCCTCTCTCTGTTCCCAGATCAGTGTGTAGTTGCTCTGTCTCTCCCTGTTCCCAGTTCAGTGTGTAGTTGCTCCGTCTCTCTCCCTGTTCCCAGGTCAGTGTGTAGTTGCTCTGTCTCTCTCTTTGTTCCCAGTTCAGTGTGTAGTTGCTCTGTCTCTCTCTCTGTTCCCAGTTCAGTGTGTCATTGTTCTGTCTCTCTCTCTCTGTTCCCAGTTCAATGTGTAGTTGCTCTGTCTCTCTCTCTCTGTTCCCAGTTCAGTGTGCAGTTGCTCTGTCTCTCTCTCTGTTCCCAGTTCAGTGTGTCATTGTTCTGTCTCTCTCGGTTCCCAGTTCAGTGTGTAGTTGCTCTGTCTCTCTCTGATCCCAGATCAGTGTGTCGTTGCTCTGTCTCTCTCTCTGTTCCCAGTTCAGTGTGTCATTGTTCTGTCTCTCTCTCTGTTCCCAGTTCAGTGTGTAGTTGCTCTGTCTCTCTCTCTCTGTTCCCAGTTCAGTGTGTAGTTGCTGTCTCTCTCTCTGTTCCCAGTTCAGTGTGTCATTGTTCTGTCTCTCTCTGTTCCCAGTTCAGTGTGTAGTTGCTCTGTCTCTCTCTGTTCCCAGATCAGTGTGTCGTTACTCTGTCTCTCTCTGTTCCCAGATCAGCGTGTAGTTGCTCTGTCTCTCTCTGTTCCCAGTTCAGTGTGTAGTTGCTTTGTCTCTCTCTCTGTTCACAGTTCAGTGTGTCATTGTTCTGTCTCTCTCTCTGTTCCCAGGACAGTGTGTAGTTGCTCTGTCTCTCTCTGTTCCCCGTTCAGTGTGTAGTTGCTCTGTCTCTCTCTGTTCCCAGTTCAGTGTGTAGTTGCTCTGTCTCTCTCTCTGTTCACAGTTCAGTGTGTCATTGTTCTGTCTCTCTCTCTGTTCCCAGGTCAGTGTGTAGTTGCTCTGTCTCTCTCTGTTCCCAGTTCAGTGTGTAGTTGCTCTGTCTCTCTCTCTGTTCCCAGGTCAGTGTGTAGTTGCTCTGTCTCTCTCTCTGTTCCCAGTTCAGTGTGTCATTGTTCTGTCTCTCTCTCTGTTCCCAGGTCAGTGTGTAGTTGCTCTGTCTCTCTCCCTGTACCCAGTTCAGTGTGTAGTTGCTCTGTCTCTCTCTTATCCCAGTTCAGTGTGTAGTTGCCCTGTCTCCCTCTCTCTGTTCCCAGTTCAGCGTGTAGTTGCTCTGTCTCTCTCTCTGTTCCCAGTTCAGTGTGTCATTGCTCTGTCTCTCTCTGTTCCCAGTTCAGTGTGTAATTGCTCTGTCTCTCTCTGTTCCCAGTTCAGCGTGTCATTGCTCTGTCTCTCTCCGTGTTCCCAGATCAGTGTGTAGTTGCTCTGTCTCTCTCTCTGTTCCTAGTTCAGTGTGTCATTGCTCTGTCTCTCTCTGTTCCCAGTTCAGCGTGTCATTGCTCTGTCTCTCTCCGTGTTCCCAGGTCAGTGTGTAGTTGCTCTGTCTCTCTCTTATCCCAGTTCAGTGTGTAGTTGCTCTGTCTCTCTCTCTGTTCCCAGTTCAGTGTTTAGTTGCTTTGTCTCTCTCCCTGTTCCCAGTTCAGTGTGTCGTTGCTCTGTCTCTCTCTCTGTTCCCAGTTCAGTGTGTAGTTGCTCTGTCTCTCTCTGTTCCCAGTTCAGTGTGTAGTTGCTCTGTCTCTCTCTCTCTCTCTGTTCCCAGGTCAGTGTGTAGTTGCTCTGTCTCTCTCTGTTCCCAGTTCAGTGTGTAGTTGCTCTGTCTCTCTCTCACCCTGTGCCCAGTTCAGTGTGGTTGCCCTGTCTCTCTCTTATCCCAGTTCTGTGTGTAGTTGCTCTGTTTCCCTCTCTCTGTTCCCTGATCAGTGTGTAGTTGCTCTGTCTCTCCCTGTTCCCAGTTCAGTGTGTAGTTGCTCTGACTCTCTCTCTGTTCCCAGGTCAGTGTGTAGTTGCTCTGTCTCCCTCTCTCTGTTCCCAGTTCAGTGTGCAGTTGCTCTGTCTCTCTCTGTTCCCAGTTCAGTGTGTAGTTGCTCCGTCTCTGTTCCCAGTTCAGTGTGTAGTTGCTCTGTCTCTCTCTCTGTTCCCAGTTCAGTGTGTCATTGTTCTGTCTCTCTCTCTGTTCCCAGTTCAGTGTGTAGTTGCTCTGTCTCTCTCTGTTCACAGTTCAGTGTGTCGTTGCTCTGTCTCTCTCTGTTCCCAGTTCAGTGTGTAGTTGCTCTGTCTCTCTCTGTTCCCAGTTCAGTGTGTCGTTGCTCTGTCTCTCTCTGTTCCCAGTTCAGTGTGTAGTTGCTCTGTCTCTCTCTGTTCCCAGATCAGTGTGTAGTTGCTCTGTCTCTCTCTGTTCCCAGTTCAGTGTGTAGTTGCTTTGTCTCTCTCTGTTCCCAGTTCAGTGTGTCGTTTCTCTGTCTCTCTCTCTGTTCCCAGTTCAGTGTGTAGTTGTTCTGTCTCTCTCTCTGTTCCCAGTTCAGTGTGTAGTTGCTCTGTCTCTCTCTCTGTTCCCAGTTCAGTGTGTAGTTGTTCTGTCTCTCTCTCTGTTCCCAGTTCAGTGTGTAGTTGCTCTGTCTCTCTCTCTGTTCCCAGTTCAGTGTGTAGTTGCTCTGTCTCTCTCTCTGTTCCCAGTTCAGTGTGTAGTTGCTTTGTCTCTCTCTGTTCCCAGTTCAGTGTGTAGTTGCTCTGTCTCTCTCTCTGTTCCCAGTTCAGTGTGTAGTTGCTCTCTCACTCACCCTGTGCCCAGTTCAGTGTGTAGTTGCCCTGTCTCTCTCTTATCCCAGTTCTGTGTGTAGTTGCTCTGTTTCCCACTCTCTGTTCCCAGTTCAGTGTGTAGTTGCTTTGTCTCTCTCTGTTCCCAGTTCAGTGTGTTGTTGCTCTGTCTCTCTCTCTGTTCCCAGTTCAGTGTGTAGTTGTTCTGTCTCTCTCTCTGTTCCCAGTTCAGTGTGTAGTTGCTCTGTCTCTCTCTCTGTTCCCAGTTCAGTGTGTAGTGTCTCTGTCTCTCTCTCTGTTCCCAGTTCAGTGTGTAGTTGTTCTGTCTCTCTCTCTGTTCCCAGTTCAGTGTGTAGTTGCTCTGTCTCTCTCTCTCTGTTCCCAGTTCAGTGTGTAGTTGCTCTGTCTCTCTCTGTTCCCAGTTCAATGTGTAGTTGCTCTGTCTCTCTCTCACCCTGTGCCCAGTTCAGTGTGTAGTTGCCCTGTCTCTCTCTTATCCCAGTTCAGTGTGTAGTTGCTCTGTCTCTCCCTGTTCCCAGTTCAGTGTGTAGTTGCTCTGACTCTCTCTCTGTTCCCAGGTCAGTGTGTAGTTGCTCTGTCTCCTCTCTCTGTTCCCAGTTCAGTGTGTAGTTGCTCTGTCTCTCTCTCTGTTCCCAGGTCAGTGTGTAGTTGCTCTGTCTCTCTCTGTTCCCAGTTCAGTGTGTAGTTGCTCCGTCTCTGTTCCCAGTTCAGTGTGTAGTTGCTCTGTCTCTCTCTCTGTTCCCAGTTCAGTGTGTCATTGTTCTGTCTCTCTCTCTCTGTTCCCAGTTCAGTGTGTAGTTGCTCTGTCTCTCTCTGTTCACAGTTCAGTGTGTAGTTGCTCTGTCTCTCTCTGTTCCCAGTTCAGTGTGTAGTTGCTCTGTCTCTCTCTGTTCCCAGTTCAGTGTGTAGTTGCTCTGTCTCTCTCTGTTCCCAGATCAGTGTGTAGTTGCTCTGTCTCTCTCTGTTCCCAGTTCAGTGTGTAGTTGCTCTGTCTCTCTCTGTTCCCAGTTCAGTGTGTAGTTGCTTTGTCTCTCTCTGTTCCCAGTTCAGTGTGTAGTTGCTCTGTCTCTGTCTGTTCCCAGTTCAGTGTGTAGTTGTTCTGTCTCTCTCTCTGTTCCCAGTTCAGTGTGTCGTTGCTCTGTCTCTCTCTCTGTTCCCAGTTCAGTGTTTCATTGTTCTGTCTCTCTCTCTGTTCCCAGTTCAGTGTGTAGTTGCTCTGTCTCCCTCTCTCTGTTCCCAGTTCAGTGTGTATTTGCTCTGTCTCTCTCTCTGTTCCCAGTTCAGTGTGTATTTGCTCTGTCTCTCTCTCTGTTCCCAGTTCAGTGTGTAGTTGCTCTGTCTCCCTCTCTCTGTTCCCAGTTCAGTGTGTATTTGCTCTGTCTCTCTCTCTGTTCCCAGTTCAGTGTGTAGTTGCTCCGTCTCTCTCCCTGTTCCCAGTTCAGTGTGTAGTTGCTCTGTCTCTCTCTCTCTGTTCCCAGTTCAGTGTGTAGTTGCTCTGTCTCTCTCTGTTCCCAGTTCAATGTGTAGTTGCTCTGTCTCTCTCTCACCCTGTGCCCAGTTCAGTGTGTAGTTGCCCTGTCTCTCTCTTATCCCAGTTCAGTGTGTAGTTGCTCTGTCTCTCCCTGTTCCCAGTTCAGTGTGTAGTTGCTCTGACTCTCTCTCTGTTCCCAGGTCAGTGTGTAGTTGCTCTGTCTCCTCTCTCTGTTCCCAGTTCAGTGTGTAGTTGCTCTGTCTCTCTCTCTGTTCCCAGGTCAGTGTGTAGTTGCTCTGTCTCTCTCTGTTCCCAGTTCAGTGTGTAGTTGCTCCGTCTCTGTTCCCAGTTCAGTGTGTAGTTGCTCTGTCTCTCTCTCTGTTCCCAGTTCAGTGTGTCATTGTTCTGTCTCTCTCTCTCTGTTCCCAGTTCAGTGTGTAGTTGCTCTGTCTCTCTCTGTTCACAGTTCAGTGTGTAGTTGCTCTGTCTCTCTCTGTTCCCAGTTCAGTGTGTAGTTGCTCTGTCTCTCTCTGTTCCCAGTTCAGTGTGTAGTTGCTCTGTCTCTCTCTGTTCCCAGATCAGTGTGTAGTTGCTCTGTCTCTCTCTGTTCCCAGTTCAGTGTGTAGTTGCTCTGTCTCTCTCTGTTCCCAGTTCAGTGTGTAGTTGCTTTGTCTCTCTCTGTTCCCAGTTCAGTGTGTAGTTGCTCTGTCTCTGTCTGTTCCCAGTTCAGTGTGTAGTTGTTCTGTCTCTCTCTCTGTTCCCAGTTCAGTGTGTCGTTGCTCTGTCTCTCTCTCTGTTCCCAGTTCAGTGTTTCATTGTTCTGTCTCTCTCTCTGTTCCCAGTTCAGTGTGTAGTTGCTCTGTCTCCCTCTCTCTGTTCCCAGTTCAGTGTGTATTTGCTCTGTCTCTCTCTCTGTTCCCAGTTCAGTGTGTATTTGCTCTGTCTCTCTCTCTGTTCCCAGTTCAGTGTGTAGTTGCTCTGTCTCCCTCTCTCTGTTCCCAGTTCAGTGTGTATTTGCTCTGTCTCTCTCTCTGTTCCCAGTTCAGTGTGTAGTTGCTCCGTCTCTCTCCCTGTTCCCAGGTCAGTGTGTAGTTGCTCTGTCTCTCTCTCTGTTCCCAGTTCAGTGTGTAGTTGCTCTGTCTCTCTCTCTGTTCCCAGTTCAGTGTGTCATTCTTCTGTCTCTCTCTCTGTTCCCAGTTCAGTGTGTAGTTGCTCTGTCTCTCTCTCTCTGTTCCCAGTTCATTGTGCAGTTGCTCTGTCTCTCTCTCTGTTCCCAGTTCAGTGTGTCATTGTTCTGTCTCTCTCTGTTCCCAGATCAGTGTGTAGTTGCTCTGTCTCTCTCTGTTCCCAGTTCAGTGTGTAGTTGCTTTGTCTCTCTCTGTTCCCAGTTCAGTGTGTAGTTGCTCTGTCTCTCTCTCTGTTCCCAGTTCAGTGTGTCATTGTTCTGTCTCTCTCTCTGTTCCCAGTTCAGTGTGTAGTTGCTCTGTCTCTCTCTCTCTGTTCCCAGTTCAGTGTGTAGTTGCTCTGTCTCTCTCTGTTCCCAGATCAGTGTGTCGTTGCTCTGTCTCTCTCTGTTCCCAGATCAGTGTGTAGTTGCTCTGTCTCTCTCTGTTCCCAGTTCAGTGTGTAGTTGCTTTGTCTCTCTCTCTGTTCTCAGTTCAGTGTGTCATTGTTCTGTCTCTCTCTCTGTTCCCAGGTCAGTGTGTAGTTGCTCTGTGTCTCTCTGTTCCCAGTTCAGTGTGTAGTTGCTCTGTCTCTCTCTTATCCCAGTTCTGTGTGTAGTTGCTCTGTCTCTCTCTTATCCCAGTTCAGTGTGTAGTTGCTCTGTCTCTCTCTCTGTTCCCAGTTCAGTGTTTAGTTGCTTTGTCTCTCTCCCTGTTCCCAGTTCAGTGTGTCGTTGCTCTGTCTCTCTCTCTGTTCCCAGTTCAGTGTGTAGTTGCTCTGTCTCTCTCTGTGCCCAGTTCAGTGTGTAGTTGCCCTGTCTCTCTCTTGTCCCAGTTCTGTGTGTAGTTGCTCTGTTTCCCTCTCTCTGTTCCCAGATCAGTGTGTAGTTGCTCTGTCTCTCCCTGTTCCCAGTTCAGTGTGTAGTTGCTCTGACTCTCTCTCTGTTCCCAGGTCAGTGTGTAGTTGCTCTGTCTCTCTCTCTGTTCCCAGTTCAGTGTTTAGTTGCTCTGTCTCTCTCTGTTCCCAGTTCTGTGTGTAGTTGCTCCGTCTCTGTTCCCAGTTCAGTGTGTAGTTGTTCTGTCTCTCTCTCTGTTCCCAGTTCAGTGTGTCATTGTTCTGTCTCTCTCTCTGTTCCCAGTTCAGTGTGTAGTTGCTCTGTCTCTCTCTGTTCACAGTTCAGTGTGTAGATGCTCTGTCTCTCTCTGTTCCCAGTTCAGTGTGTAGTTGCTCTGTCTCTCTCTGTTCCCAGATCAGTGTGTAGTTGCTCTGTCTCTCTCTGTTCCCAGTTCAGTGTGTAGTTGCTCTGTCTCTCTCTGTTCCCAGATCAGTGTGTAGTTGCTCTGTCTCTCTCTGTTCCCAGTTCAGTGTGTAGTTGCTTTGTCTCTCTCTGTTCCCAGTTCAGTGTGTAGTTGCTCTGTCTCTCTCTCTGTTCCCAGTTCAGTGTGTAGTTGCTCTGTCTCTCTCTCTGTTCCCAGTTCAGTGTGTAGTTGCTCTGTCTCTCTCTCTGTTCCCAGTTCAGTGTGTAGTTGCTTTGTCTCTCTCTGTTCCCAGTTCAGTGTGTAGTTGCTCTGTCTCTCTCTCTGTTCCCAGTTCAGTGTGTAGTTGCTCTCTCTCTCACCCTGTGCCCAGTTCAGTGTGTAGTTGCCCTGTCTCTCTCTTATCCCAGTTCTGTGTGTAGTTGCTCTGTTTCCCTCTCTCTGTTCCCAGATCAGTGTGTAGTTGCTCTGTCTCTCCCTGTTCCCAGTTCAGTGTTTAGTTCCTTTGTCTCCCTCCCTGTTCCCAGTTCACTGTGTAGTTGCTCTGTCTCTCTCTCTGTTCCCAGTTCAGTGTGTAGTTGCTCTGTCTCTCTCTGTTCCCAGTTCAGTGTGTAGTTGCTCTGTCTCTCTCTCACCCTGTGCCCAGTTCAGTGTGTAGTTGCCCTGTCTCTCTCTTATCCCAGTTCTGTGTGTTGTTGCTCTTTTTCCTTCTCTCTGTTCCCAGATCAGTGTGTAGTTGCTCTGTCTCTCCCTGTTCCCAGTTCAGTGTGTAGTTGTTCTGACTCTCTCTCTGTTCCCAGGTCAGTGTGTACTTGCTCTGTCTCCCTCTCTCTGTTCCCAGTTCAGTGTGTAGTTGCTCTGTCTCTCTCTCTGTTCCCAGTTCAGTGTGTAGTTGCTCTGTCTCTCTCTGTTCCCAGTTCAGTGTGTAGTTGCTCTGTCTCTCTCTGTTCCCAGTTCAGTGTGTAGTTGCTTTGTCTCTCTCTGTTCCCAGTTCAGTGTGTAGTTGCTCTGTCTCTCTCTCACCCTGTGCCCAGTTCAGTGTGTAGTTGCCCTGTCTCTCTCTTATCCCAGTTCTGTGTGTAGTTGCTCTTTTTCCCTCTCTCTGTTCCCAGATCAGTGTGTAGTTGCTCTGACTCTCCCTGTTCCCAGTTCAGTGTGTAGTTGCTCTGTCTCTCTCTCACCCTGTGCCCAGTTCAGTGTATAGTTGCCCTGTCTCTCTCTTATCCCAGTTCTGTGTGTAGTTGCTCTTTTTCCCTCTCTCTGTTCCCAGATCAGTGTGTAGTTGCTCTGTCTCTCCCTGTTCCCAGTTCAGTGTGTAGTTGCTCTGACTCTCTCTCTGTTCCCAGGTCAGTGTGTACTTGCTCTGTCTCCCTCTCTCTGTTCCCAGTTCAGTGTGTAGTTGCTCTGTCTCTCTCTCTGTTCCCAGTTCAGTGTGTAGTTGCTCTGTCTCTCTCTGTTCCCAGTTCAGTGTGTAGTTGCTCCGTCTCTGTTCCCAGTTCAGTGTGTAGTTGCTCTGTCTCTCTCTCTGTTCCCAGTTCAGTGTGTCATTGTTCTGTCTCTCTCGGTTCCCAGTTCAGTGTGTAGTTGCTCTGTCTCTCTCTCTGTTCCCAGATCAGTGTGTAGTTGCTCTGTCTCTCTCTGTTCCCAGTTCAGAGTGTAGTTGCTCTGTCTCTCTCTCTGTTCCCAGTTCAGTGTGTAGTTGCTCTGTCTCCCTCTCTCTGTTCCCAGTTCAGTGTGTATTTGCTCTGTCTCTCTCTCTGTTCCCAGTTCAGTGTGTAGTTGCTCCGTCTCTCTCCCTGTTCCCAGGTCAGTGTGTAGTTGCTCTGTCTCTCTCTCTGTTCCCAGTTCAGTGTGTAGTTGCTCTGTCTCTCTCTCTGTTCCCAGTTCAGTGTGTCATTGTTCTGTCTCTCTCTCTGTTCCCAGTTCAGTGTGTAGTTGCTCTGTCTCTCTCTCTCTGTTCCCAGTTCAGTGTGCAGTTGCTCTGTCTCTCTCTCTGTTCCCAGTTCAGTGTGTCATTGTTCTGTCTCTCTCGGTTCCCAGTTCAGTGTGTAGTTGCTCTGTCTCTCTCTGTTCCCAGATCAGTGTGTAGTTGCTCTGTCTCTCTCTGTTCCCAGTTCAGTGTGTAGTTGCTTTGTCTCTCTCTGTTCCCAGTTCAGTGTGTAGTTGCTCTGTCTCTCTCTCTGTTCCCAGTTCAGTGTGTCATTGTTCTGTCTCTCTCTCTGTTCCCAGTTCAGTGTGTCGTTGCTCTGTCTCTCTCTCTCTGTTCCCAGTTCAGTGTGTAGTTGCTCTGTCTCTCTCTGTTCCCAGATCAGTGTGTCGTTGCTCTGTCTCTCTCTGTTCCCAGATCAGTGTGTAGTTGCTCTGTCTCTCTCTGTTCCCAGTTCAGTGTGTAGTTGCTTTGTCTCTCTCTCTGTTCTCAGTTCAGTGTGTCATTGTTCTGTCTCTCTCTCTGTTCCCAGGTCAGTGTGTAGTTGCTCTGTGTCTCTCTGTTCCCCGTTCAGTGTGTAGTTGCTCTGTCTCTCTCTCTGTTCCCAGTTCAGTGTGTCATTGTTCTGTCTCTCTCTCTGTTCCCAGGTCAGTGTGTAGTTGCTCTGTCTCTCTCCCTGTACCCAGTTCAGTGTGTAGTTGCTCTGTCTCTCTCTTATCCCAGTTCAGTGTGTAGTTGCTATGTCTCCCTCTCTCTGTTCCCAGTTCAGTGTGTAGTTGCTCTGTCTCTCTCTCTGTGTTCCCAGTTCAGTGTGTCATTGCTCTGTCTCTCTCTGTTCCCAGTTCAGTGTGTAGTTGCTCTGTCTCTCTCTGTTCCCAGTTCAGTGTGTCATTGTTCTGTCTCTCTCCCTTTTCCCAGTTCAGCGTGTAGTTGCTCTGTCTCTCTCTCTGTTCCTAGTTCAGTGTGTCATTGCTCTGTCTCTCTCTGTTCCCAGTTCAGCGTGTAGTTGCTCTGTCTCTCTCCGTGTTCCCAGGTCAGTGTGTAGTTGCTCTGTCTCTCTCTTATCCCAGTTCAGTGTGTAGTTGCTCTGTCTCTCTCTCTGTTCCCAGTTCAGTTTTTAGTTGCTTTGTCTCTCTCCCTGTTACCAGTTCAGTGTGCAGTTGCTCTGTCTCTCTCTCTGTTCCCAGTTCAGTGTGTAGTTGCTCTGTCTCTCTCTGTTCCCAGTTCAGTGTGTAGTTGCTCTGTCTCTCTCTTATCCCAGTTCTGTGTTTAGTTGCTCTGTCTCTCTCTTATCCCAGTTCAGTGTGTAGTTGCTCTGTCTCTCTCTCTGTTCCCAGTTCAGTGTTTAGTTGCTTTGTCTCTCTCCCTGTTCCCAGTTCAGTGTGTCGTTGCTCTGTCTCTCTCTCTGTTCCCAGTTCAGTGTGTAGTTGCTCTGTCTCTCTCTGTGCCCAGTTCAGTGTGTAGTTGCCCTGTCTCTCTCTTGTCCCAGTTCTGTGTGTAGTTGCTCTGTTTCCCTCTCTCTGTTCCCAGATCAGTGTGTAGTTGCTCTGTCTCTCCCTGTTCCCAGTTCAGTGTGTAGTTGCTCTGACTCTCTCTCTGTTCCCAGGTCAGTGTGTAGTTGCTCTGTCTCCCTCTCTCTGTTCCCAGTTCAGTGTGTAGTTGCTCTGTCTCTCTCTCTGTTCCCAGTTCAGTGTGTAGTTGCTCTGTCTCTCTCTGTTCCCAGTTCAGTGTGTAGTTGCTCCGTCTCTGTTCCCAGTTCAGTGTGTAGTTGTTCTGTCTCTCTCTCTGTTCCCAGTTCAGTGTGTCATTGTTCTGTCTCTCTCTCTGTTCCCAGTTCAGTGTGTAGTTGCTCTGTCTCTCTCTGTTCACAGTTCAGTGTGTAGATGCTCTGTCTCTCTCTGTTCCCAGTTCAGTGTGTAGTTGCTCTGTCTCTCTCTGTTCCCAGATCAGTGTGTAGTTGCTCTGTCTCTCTCTGTTCCCAGATCAGTGTGTAGTTGCTCTGTCTCTCTCTCTTCCCAGTTCAGTGTGTAGTTGCTCTGTCTCTCCCTGTTCCCAGTTCAGTGTTTAGTTGCTTTGTCTCCCTCCCTGTTCCCAGTTCAGTGTGTAGTTGCTCTGTCTGTCTCTCTGTTCCCAGTTCAGTGTGTAGTTGCTCTGTCTCTCTCTGTTCCCAGTTCAGTGTGTAGTTGCTCTGTCTCTCTCTCACCCTGTGCCCAGTTCAGTGTGTAGTTGCCCTGTCTCTCTCTTATCCCGTTTCTGTGTGTAGTTGCTCTTTTTCCCTCTCTCTGTTCCCAGATCAGTGTGTAGTTGCTCTGTCTCTCTCTGTTCCCAGTTCAGTGTGTAGTTGCTCTGTCTCTCTCTGTTCCCAGATCAGTGTGTAGTTGCTCTGTCTCTCTCTGTTCCCAGTTCAGTGTGTAGTTGCTTTGTCTCTCTCTGTTCCCAGTTCAGTGTGTAGTTGCTCTGTCTCTCTCTCTGTTCCCAGTTCAGTTTGTAGTTGCTTTGTCTCTCTCTGTTCCCTGTTCAGTGTGTAGTTGCTCTGTCTCTCTCTGTTCCCAGTTCAGTGTGTAGTTGCTCTCTCTCTCACCCTGTGCCCAGTTCAGTGTGTAGTTGCCCTGTCTCTCTCTTATCCCAGTTCTGTGTGTAGTTGCTCTGTTTCCCTCTCTCTGTTCCCAGATCAGTGTGTAGTTGCTCTGTCTCTCCCTGTTCCCAGTTCAGTGTTTAGTTGCTTTGTCTCCCTCCCTGTTCCCAGTTCAGTGTGTAGTTGCTCTGTCTCTCTCTCTGTTCCCAGTTCAGTGTGTAGTTGCTCTGTCTCTCTCTGTTCCCAGTTCAGTGTGTAGTTGCTCTGTCTCTCTCTCACCCTGTGCCCAGTTCAGTGTGTAGTTGCCCTGTCTCTCTCTTAACCCAGTTCTGTGTGTAGTTGCTCTTTTTCCCTCTCTCTGTTCCCAGATCAGTGTGTAGTTGCTCTGTCTCTCCCTGTTCCCAGTTTAGTGTGTAGTTGCTCTGTCTCTCTCTCACCCTGTGCCCTGTTCAGTGTATAGTTGCCCTGTCTCTCTCTTATCCCAGTTCTGTGTGTAGTTGCTCTTTTTCCCTCTCTCTGTTCCCAGATCAGTGTGTAGTTGCTCTGTCTCTCCCTGTTCCCAGTTCAGTGTGTAGTTGCTCTGACTCTCTCTCTGTTCCCAGGTCAGTGTGTACTTGCTCTGTCTCCCTCTCTCTGTTCCCAGTTCAGTGTGTAGTTGCTCTGTCTCTCTCTCTGTTCCCAGTTCAGTGTGTAGTTGCTCTGTCTCTCTCTGTTCCCAGTTCAGTGTGTAGTTGCTCCGTCTCTGTTCCCAGTTCAGTGTGTAGTTGCTCTGTCTCTCTCTCTCTGTTCCCAGTTCAGTGTGCAGTTGCTCTGTCTCTCTCTCTGTTCCCAGTTCAGTGTGTCATTGTTCTGTCTCTCTCGGTTCCCAGTTCAGTGTGTAGTTGCTCTGTCTCTCTCTGTTCCCAGATCAGTGTGTAGTTGCTCTGTCTCTCTCTGTTCCCAGTTCAGTGTGTAGTTGCTTTGTCTCTCTCTGTTCCCAGTTCAGTGTGTCATTGTTCTGTCTCTCTCTCTGTTCCCAGTTCAGTGTGTAGTTGCTCTGTCTCTCTCTGTTCACAGTTCAGTGTGTAGTTGCTCTGTCTCTCTCTGTTCCCAGATCAGTGTGTAGTTGCTCTGTCTCTCTCTGTTCCCAGTTCAGTGTGTAGTTGCTCTGTCTCTCTCTCTGTTCCCAGTTCAGTGTGTAGTTGTTCTGTCACTCTCTCTGTTCCCAGTTCAGTGTGTAGTTGCTCTGTCTCTCTCTCTGTTCCCAGTTCAGTGTGTAGTTGCTCTGTCTCTCTCTCTGTTCCCAGTTCAGTGTGTAGTTGCTCTGTCTCTCTCTCTGTTCCCAGTTCAGTGTGTAGTTGCTTTGTCTCTCTCTGTTCCCAGTTCAGTGTGTAGTTGCTCTGTCTCTCTCTGTTCCCAGTGCAGTGTGTAGTTGCTCTCTCTCTCACTCTGTGCCCAGTTCAGTGTGTAGTTGCCCTGTCTCTCTCTTATCCCAGGTCTGTGTGTAGTTGCTCTGTTTCCCTCTCTCTGTTCCCAGTTCAGTGTGTAGTTGCTCTGTCTCTCCCTGTTCCCAGTTCAGAGTGTAGTTGCTCTGTCTCTCTCTCTGTTCCCAGGTCAGTGTGTAGTTGCTCTGTCTCCCTCTCACTGTTCCCAGTTCAGTGTGTAGTTGCTCTGTCTCTGTCTGTTCCCAGTTCAGTGTGTAGTTGCTCCGTCTCTCTCCCTGTTCCCAGGTCAGTGTGTAGTTGCTCTGTCTCTCTCTCTCTGTTCCCAGTTCAGTGTGTAGTTGCTCTGTCTCTCTCTCTGTTCCCAGTTCAGTGTGTCATTGTTCTGTCTCTCTCTCTGTTCCCAGGTCAGTGTGTACTTGCTCTGTCTCCCTCTCTCTGTTCCCAGTTCAGTGTGTAGTTGCTCTGTCTCTCTCTGTTCCCAGATCAGTGTGTAGTTGCTCTGTCTCTCTCTGTTCCCAGTTCAGTGTGTAGTTGCTTTGTCTCTCTCTGTTCCCAGTTCAGTGTGTAGTTGCTCTGTCTCTCTCTCTGTTCCCAGTTCAGTGTGCAGTTGCTCTGTCTCTCTCTCTGTTCCCAGTTCAGTGTGTCATTGTTCTGTCTCTCTCGGTTCCCAGTTCAGTGTGTAGTTGCTCTGTCTCTCTCTGTTCCCAGATCAGTGTGTAGTTGCTCTGTCTCTCTCTGTTCCCAGTTCAGAGTGTAGTTGCTCTGTCTCTCTCTCTGTTCCCAGTTCAGTGTGTAGTTGCTCTGTCTCCCTCTCTCTGTTCCCAGTTCAGTGTGTATTTGCTCTGTCTCTCTCTCTGTTCCCAGTTCAGTGTGTAGTTGCTCTGTCTCTCTCTGTTCCCAGTTCAGTGTGTAGTTGCTCCATCTCTCTCCCTGTTCCCAGGTCAGTGTGTAGTTGCTCTGTCTCTCTCTCTGTTCCCAGTTCAGTGTGTAGTTGCTCTGTCTCTCTCTCTGTTCCCAGTTCAGTGTGTCATTGTTCTGTCTCTCTCTCTGTTCCCAGTTCAGTGTGTAGTTGCTCTGTCTCTCTCTCTCTGTTCCCAGTTCAGTGTGCAGTTGCTCTGTCTCTCTCTCTGTTCCCAGTTCAGTGTGTCATTGTTCTGTCTCTCTCGGTTCCCAGTTCAGTGTGTAGTTGCTCTGCCTCTCTCTGTTCCCAGATCAGTGTGTAGTTGCTCTGTCTCTCTCTGTTCCCAGTTCAGTGTGTAGTTGCTTTGTCTCTCTCTGTTCCCAGTTCAGTGTGTAGTTGCTCTGTCTCTCTCTCTGTTCCCAGTTCAGTGTGTAGTTGTTCTGTCACTCTCTCTGTTCCCAGTTCAGTGTGTAGTTGCTCTGTCTCTCTCTCTGTTCCCAGTTCAGTGTGTAGTTGCTTTGTCTCTCTCTGTTCCCAGTTCAGTGTGTAGTTGCTCTGTCTCTCTCTCTGTTCCCAGTTCAGTGTGTTGTTGCTCTGTCTCTCTCTCTGTTCCCATTTCAGTGTGTAGTTGCTTTGTCTCTCTCTGTTCCCAGTTCAGTGTGTAGTTGCTCTGTCTCTCTCTGTTCCCAGTTCAGTGTGTAGTTGCTCTCTCTCTCACTCTGTGCCCAGTTCAGTGTGTAGTTGCCCTGTCTCTCTCTTATCCCAGGTCTGTGTGTAGTTGCTCTGTTTCCCTCTCTCTGTTCCCAGTTCAGTGTGTAGTTGCTCTGTCTCTCCCTGTTCCCAGTTCAGAGTGTAGTTGCTCTGTCTCTCTCTCTGTTCCCAGGTCAGTGTGTAGTTGCTCTGTCTCCCTCTCTCTGTTCCCAGTTCAGTGTGTCGTTGCTCTGTCTCTGTCTGTTCCCAGTTCAGTGTGTAGTTGCTCCGTCTCTCTCCCTGTTCCCAGGTCAGTGTGTAGTTGCTCTGTCTCTCTCTCTGTTCCCAGTTCAGTGTGTAGTTGCTCTGTCTCTCTCTCTGTTCCCAGTTCAGTGTGTCATTGTTCTGTCTCTCTCTCTGTTCCCAGTTCAGTGTGTAGTTGCTCTGTCTCTCTCTCTCTGTTCCCAGTTTAGTGTGTAGTTGCTCTGTCTCTCTCTCTGTTCCCAGTTCAGTGTGTCATTGTTCTGTCTCTCTCGGTTCCCAGTTCAGTGTGTAGTTGCTCTGTCTCTCTCTGTTCCCAGATCAGTGTGTAGTTGCTCTGTCTCTCTCTGTTCCCAGTTCAGTGTGTAGTTGCTCTGTCTCTCTCTCTGTTCCCAGTTCAGTGTGTCATTGTTCTGTCTCTCTCTCTGTTCCCAGTTCAGTGTGTAGTTGCTCTGTCTCTCTCTCTCTGTTCCCAGTTTAGTGTGTAGTTGCTCTGTCTCTCTCTCTGTTCCCAGTTCAGTGTGTCATTGTTCTGTCTCTCTCGGTTCCCAGTTCAGTGTGTAGTTGCTCTGTCTCTCTCTCTGTTCCCAGGTCAGTGTGTAGTTGCTCTGTCTCCCTCTCTCTGTTCCCAGTTCAGTGTGTCGTTGCTCTGTCTCTGTCTGTTCCCAGTTCAGTGTGTAGTTGCTCCGTCTCTCTCCCTGTTCCCAGGTCAGTGTGTAGTTGCTCTGTCTCTCTCTCTGTTCCCAGTTCAGTGTGTAGTTGCTCTGTCTCTCTCTCTGTTCCCAGTTCAGTGTGTCATTGTTCTGTCTCTCTCTCTGTTCCCAGTTCAGTGTGTAGTTGCTCTGTCTCTCTCTCTCTGTTCCCAGTTTAGTGTGTAGTTGCTCTGTCTCTCTCTCTGTTCCCAGTTCAGTGTGTCATTGTTCTGTCTCTCTCGGTTCCCAGTTCAGTGTGTAGTTGCTCTGTCTCTCTCTGTTCCCAGATCAGTGTGTAGTTGCTCTGTCTCTCTCTGTTCCCAGTTCAGTGTGTAGTTGCTTTGTCTCTCTCTGTTCCCAGTTCAGTGTGTAGTTGCTCTGTCTCTCTCTCTGTTCCCAGTTCAGTGTGTCATTGTTCTGTCTCTCTCTCTGTTCCCAGTTCAGTGTGTCATTGTTCTGTCTCTCTCTCTGTTCCCAGTTCAGTGTGTAGTTGCTCTGTCTCTCTCTGTTCACAGTTCAGTGTGTAGTTGCTCTGTCTCTCTCTGTTCCCAGTTCAGTGTGTAGTTGCTCTGTCTCTCCCTGTTCCCAGTTCAGTGTGTAGTTGCTCTGTCTCTCTCTCACCCTGTGCCCAGTTCAGTGTGTAGTTGCTCTGTCTCTCTCTGTTCCCAGTTCAGTGTGTAGTTGCTCTGTCTCTCTCTTATCCCAGTTCTGTGTGTAGTTGCTCTTTTTCCCTCTCTCTGTTCCCAGAGCAGTGTGTAGTTGCTCTGTCTCTCCCTGTTCCCAGTTCAGTGTGTAGTTGCTCTGACTCTCTCTCTGTTCCCAGGTCAGTGTGTACTTGCTCTGTCTCCCTCTCTCTGTTCCCAGTTCAGTGTGTAGTTGCTCTGTCTCTCTCTCTGTTCCCAATTCAGTGTGTAGTTGCTCTGTCTCTCTCTGTTCCCAGTTCAGTGTGTAGTTGCTTTGTCTCTCTCTGTTCCCAGTTCAGTGTGTAGTTGCTCTGTCTCTCTCTGTTCCCAGTTCAGTGTGTAGTTGCTCTCTCTCTCACTCTGTGCCCAGTTCAGTGTGTAGTTGCCCTGTCTCTCTCGGTTCCCAGGTCTGTGTGTAGTTGCTCTGTTTCCCTCTCTCTGTTCCCAGTTCAGTGTGTAGTTGCTCTGTCTCTCCCTGTTCCCAGTTCAGAGTGTAGTTGCTCTGTCTCTCTCTCTGTTCCCAGGTCAGTGTGTAGTTGCTCTGTCTCCCTCTCTCTGTTCCCAGTTCAGTGTGTCGTTGCTCTGTCTCTGTCTGTTCCCAGTTCAGTGTGTAGTTGCTCCGTCTCTCTCCCTGTTCCCAGGTCAGTGTGTAGTTGCTCTGTCTCTCTCTCTGTTCCCAGTTCAGTGTGTAGTTGCTCTGTCTCTCTCTCTGTTCCCAGTTCAGTGTGTCATTGTTCTGTCTCTCTCTCTGTTCCCAGTTCAGTGTGTAGTTGCTCTGTCTCTCTCTCTCTGTTCCCAGTTTAGTGTGTAGTTGCTCTGTCTCTCTCTCTGTTCCCAGTTCAGTGTGTCATTGTTCTGTCTCTCTCGGTTCCCAGTTCAGTGTGTAGTTGCTCTGTCTCTCTCTGTTCCCAGATCAGTGTGTAGTTGCTCTGTCTCTCTCTGTTCCCAGTTCAGTGTGTAGTTGCTTTGTCTCTCTCTGTTCCCAGTTCAGTGTGTAGTTGCTCTGTCTCTCTCTCTGTTCCCAGTTCAGTGTGTCATTGTTCTGTCTCTCTCTCTGTTCCCAGTTCAGTGTGTCATTGTTCTGTCTCTCTCTCTGTTCCCAGTTCAGTGTGTAGTTGCTCTGTCTCTCTCTGTTCACAGTTCAGTGTGTAGTTGCTCTGTCTCTCTCTGTTCCCAGTTCAGTGTGTAGTTGCTCTGTCTCTCCCTGTTCCCAGTTCAGTGTGTAGTTGCTCTGTCTCTCTCTCACCCTGTGCCCAGTTCAGTGTGTAGTTGCTCTGTCTCTCTCTGTTCCCAGTTCAGTGTGTAGTTGCTCTGTCTCTCTCTTATCCCAGTTCTGTGTGTAGTTGCTCTTTTTCCCTCTCTCTGTTCCCAGAGCAGTGTGTAGTTGCTCTGTCTCTCCCTGTTCCCAGTTCAGTGTGTAGTTGCTCTGACTCTCTCTCTGTTCCCAGGTCAGTGTGTACTTGCTCTGTCTCCCTCTCTCTGTTCCCAGTTCAGTGTGTAGTTGCTCTGTCTCTCTCTCTGTTCCCAATTCAGTGTGTAGTTGCTCTGTCTCTCTCTGTTCCCAGTTCAGTGTGTAGTTGCTCCGTCTCTGTTCCCAGTTCAGTGTGTAGTTGCTCTGTCTCTCTCTCTGTTCCCAGTTCAGTGTGCAGTTGCTCTGTCTCTCTCCCTGTTCCCAGTTCAGTGTGTCATTGTTCTGTCTCTCTCTCTGTTCCCAGTTCAGTGTGTAGTTGCTCTGTCTCTCTCTGTTCACAGTTCAGTGTGTAGTTGCTCTGTCTCTCTCTGTTCCCAGATCAGTGTGTAGTTGCTCTGTCTCTCTCTGTTCCCATTTCAGTGTGTAGTTGCTCTGTCTCTCTGTTCCCAGATCAGTGTGTAGTTGCTCTGTCTCTCTCTGTTCCCAGTTCAGTGTGTAGTTGCTCTGTCTCTCTGTTCCCAGGTCAGTGTGTACTTGCTCTGTCTCCCTCTCTCTGTTCCCAGTTCAGTGTGTAGTTGCTCTGTCTCTCTCTCTGTTCCCAGTTCAGTGTGTAGTTGTTCTGTCTCTCTCTCTGTTCCCAGTTCAGTGTGTAGTTGCTCTGTCTCTCTCTGTTCCCAGTTCAGTGTGTAGTTGCTCTGTCTCTCTCTCTGTTCCCAGTTCAGTGTGTAGTTGCTTTGTCTCTCTCTGTTCCCAGTTCAGTGTAGTTGCTCTGTCTCTCTCTCTGTTCCCAGTTCAGTGTGTAGTTGCTCTCTCTCTCACTCTGTACCCAGTTCAGTGTGTAGTTGCCCTGTCTCTCTCTTATCCCAGTTCTGTGTGTAGTTGCTCTGTTTCCCTCTCTCTGTTCCCAGATCAGTGTGTAGTTGCTCTGTCTCTCCCTGTTCCCAGTTCAGAGTGTAGTTGCTCAGTCTCTCTCTCTGTTCCCAGGTCAGTGTGTAGTTGCTCTGTCTCCCTCTCTCTGTTCCCAGTTCAGTGTGTAGTTGCTCTGTCTCTCTCTGTTCCCAGTTCAGTGTGTAGTTGCTCCGTCTCTCTCCCTGTTCCCAGGTCAGTGTGTAGTTGCTCTGTCTCTCTCTCTGTTCCCAGTTCAGTGTGTAGTTGCTCTGTCTCTCTCTCTGTTCCCAGTTCAGTGTGTCATTGTTCTGTCTCTCTCTCTGTTCCCAGTTCAGTGTGTAGTTGCTCTGTCTCTCTCTCTCTGTTCCCAGTTTAGTGTGTAGTTGCTCTGTCTCTCTCTCTGTTCCCAGTTCAGTGTGTCATTGTTCTGTCTCTCTCGGTTCCCAGTTCAGTGTGTAGTTGCTCTGTCTCTCTCTGTTCCCAGATCAGTGTGTAGTTGCTCTGTCTCTCTCTGTTCCCAGTTCAGTGTGTAGTTGCTTTGTCTCTCTCTGTTCCCAGTTCAGTGTGTAGTTGCTCTGTCTCTCTCTCTGTTCCCAGTTCAGTGTGTCATTGTTCTGTCTCTCTCTCTGTTCCCAGTTCAGTGTGTCATTGTTCTGTCTCTCTCTCTGTTCCCAGTTCAGTGTGTAGTTGCTCTGTCTCTCTCTGTTCACAGTTCAGTGTGTAGTTGCTCTGTCTCTCTCTGTTCCCAGATCAGTGTGTCGTTGCTCTGTCTCTCTCTGTTCCCAGATCAGTGTGTAGTTGCTCTGTCTCTCTCTGTTCCCAGTTCAGTGTGTAGTTGCTTTGTCTCTCTCTCTGTTCCCAGTTCAGTGTGTCATTGTTCTGTCTCTCTCTCTGTTCCCAGGTCAGTGTGTAGTTGCTCTGTCTCTCTCCCTGTACCCAGTTCAGTGTGTAGTTGCTCTGTCTCTCTCTTATCCCAGTTCAGTGTGTAGTTGCTCTGTCTCCCTCTCTCTGTTCCCAGTTCAGCGTGTAGTTGCTCTGTCTCTCTCTCTGTTCCCAGTTCAGTGTGTCATTGCTCTGTCTCTCTCTGTTCCCAGTTCAGTGTGTAGTTGCTCTGTCTCTCTCTGTTCCCAGTTCAGTGTGTCATTGTTCTGTCTCTCTCCCTGTTCCCAGTTCAGCGTGTAGTTGCTCTGTCTCCCTCTCTCTGTTCCCAGTTCAGCGTGTAGTTGCTCTGTCTCTCTCTCTGTTCCCAGTTCAGTGTGTCATTGCTCTGTCTCTCTCTTATCCCAGTTCAGTGTGTAGTTGCTCTGTCTCTCTCTCTGTTCCCAGTTCAGTGTTTAGTTGCTTTGTCTCTCTCCCTGTTCCCAGTTCAGTGTGTAGTTGCTTTGTCTCTCTCCCTGTTCCCAGTTCAGTGTGTAGTGGTTCTGTCTCTCTCTGTTCCCAGTTCAGTGTGTAGTTGCTCTGTCTCTCTCTGTTCCCAGTTCAGTGTGTAGTTGCTCTGTCTCTCTCCCTGTTCCCAGTTCAGTGTGTCATTGCTCTGTCTCTCTCTCTGTTCCCAGTTCAGTGTGTAGTGGTTCTGTCTCTCTCTGTTCCCAGTTCAGTGTGTAGTTGCTCTGTCTCTCTCCCTGTTCCCAGTTCAGTGTGTCATTGCTCTGTCTCTCTCTCTGTTCCCAGTTCAGTGTGTAGTGGTTCTGTCTCTCTCTGTTCCCAGGTCAGTGTGTAGTTGCTCTGTCTCTCTCTTATCCCAGTTCAGTGTGTAGTTGCTCTGTCTCTCTCCCTGTTCCCAGTTCAGTGTGTCATTGCTCTGTCTCTCTCTGTTCCCAGTTCAGTGTGTCATTGTTCTGTCTCTCTCTCTGTTCCCAGTTCAGTGTGTAGTTGCTCTGTCTCTCTCTCTGTTCCCAGTTCAGTGTGTACTTGCTCTGTCTCTCTCTCTCTGTTCCCAGTTCAGTGTGTAGTTGCTCTGTCTCTCTCTGTTCACAGTTCAGTGTGTAGTTGCTCTGTCTCTCTCTGTTCCCAGATCAGTGTGTAGTTGCTCTGTCTCTCTCTGTTCCCAGTTCAGTGTGTAGTTGCTCTGTCTCTCTGTTCCCAGATCAGTGTGTAGTTGCTCTGTCTCTCTCTGTTCCCAGTTCAGTGTGTAGTTGCTCTGTCTCTCTCTCTGTTCCCAGTTCAGTGTGTAGTTGCTCTGTCTCTCTGTCTGTTCCCAGTTCAGTGTGTAGTTGCTTTGTCTCTCTCTCTGTTCCCAGTTCAGTGTAGTTGCTCTGTCTCTCTCTCTGTTCCCAGTTCAGTGTGTAGTTGCTTTGTCTCTCTCTCTGTTCCCAGTTCAGTGTGTCATTGTTCTGTCTCTCTCTCTGTTCCCAGGTCAGTGTGTAGTTGCTCTGTCTCTCTCCCTGTACCCAGTTCAGTGTGTAGTTGCTCTGTCTCTCTCTTATCCCAGTTCAGTGTGTAGTTGCTCTGTCTCCCTCTCTCTGTTCCCAGTTCAGCGTGTAGTTGCTCTGTCTCTCTCTCTGTTCCCAGTTCAGTGTGTCATTGCTCTGTCTCTCTCTGTTCCCAGTTCAGTGTGTAGTTGCTCTGTCTCTCTCTGTTCCCAGTTCAGTGTGTCATTGTTCTGTCTCTCTCCCTGTTCCCAGTTCAGCGTGTAGTTGCTCTGTCTCTCTCTCTCTGTTCCTAGTTCAGTGTGTCATTGCTCTGTCTCTCTCCGTGTTCCCAGGTCAGTGTGTAGTTGCTGTGTCTCTCTCTTATCCCAGTTCAGTGTGTAGTTGCTCTGTCTCTCTCTCTGTTCCCAGTTCAGTGTTTAGTTGCTTTGTCTCTCTCCCTGTTCCCAGTTCAGTGTGTAGTTGCTTTGTCTCTCTCCCTGTTCCCAGTTCAGTGTGTAGTGGTTCTGTCTCTCTCTGTTCCCAGTTCAGTGTGTAGTTGCTCTGTCTCTCTCTGTTCCCAGTTCAGTGTGTAGTTGCTCTGTCTCTCTCCCTGTTCCCAGTTCAGTGTGTCATTGCTCTGTCTCTCTCTCTGTTCCCAGTTCAGTGTGTAGTGGTTCTGTCTCTCTCTGTTCCCAGTTCAGTGTGTAGTTGCTCTGTCTCTCTCCCTGTTCCCAGTTCAGTGTGTCATTGCTCTGTCTCTCTCTCTGTTCCCAGTTCAGTGTGTAGTGGTTCTGTCTCTCTCTGTTCCCAGGTCAGTGTGTAGTTGCTCTGTCTCTCTCTTATCCCAGTTCAGTGTGTAGTTGCTCTGTCTCTCTCCCTGTTCCCAGTTCAGTGTGTCATTGCTCTGTCTCTCTCTGTTCCCAGTTCAGTGTGTCATTGTTCTGTCTCTCTCTCTGTTCCCAGTTCAGTGTGTAGTTGCTCTGTCTCTCTCTCTGTTCCCAGTTCAGTGTGTACTTGCTCTGTCTCTCTCTCTCTGTTCCCAGTTCAGTGTGTAGTTGCTCTGTCTCTCTCTGTTCACAGTTCAGTGTGTAGTTGCTCTGTCTCTCTCTGTTCCCAGATCAGTGTGTAGTTGCTCTGTCTCTCTCTGTTCCCAGTTCAGTGTGTAGTTGCTCTGTCTCTCTGTTCCCAGATCAGTGTGTAGTTGCTCTGTCTCTCTCTGTTCCCAGTTCAGTGTGTAGTTGCTCTGTCTCTCTCTCTGTTCCCAGTTCAGTGTGTAGTTGCTCTGTCTCTCTGTCTGTTCCCAGTTCAGTGTGTAGTTGCTTTGTCTCTCTCTCTGTTCCCAGTTCAGTGTAGTTGCTCTGTCTCTCTCTCTGTTCCCAGTTCAGTGTGTAGTTGCTCTCTCTCCTCACTCTGTACCCAGTTCAGTGTGTAGTTGCCCTGTCTCTCTCTTATCCCAGTTCTGTGTGTAGTTGCTCTGTTTCCCTCTCTCTGTTCCCAGATCAGTGTGTAGTTGCTCTGTCTCTCCCTGTTCCCAGTTCAGAGTGTAGTTGCTCTGTCTCTCTCTCTGTTCCCAGGTCAGTGTGTAGTTGCTCTGTCTCCCTCTCTCTGTTCCCAGTTCAGTGTGTAGTTGCTCCGTCTCTCTCCCTGTTCCCAGGTCAGTGTGTAGTTGCTCTGTCTCTCTCTCTGTTCCCAGTTCAGTGTGTAGTTGCTCTGTCTCTCTCTCTGTTCCCAGTTCAGTGTGTCATTGTTCTGTCTCTCTCTCTGTTCCCAGTTCAGTGTGTAGTTGCTCTGTCTCTCTCTCTCTGTTCCCAGTTTAGTGTGTAGTTGCTCTGTCTCTCTCTCTGTTCCCAGTTCAGTGTGTCATTGTTCTGTCTCTCTCGGTTCCCAGTTCAGTGTGTAGTTGCTCTGTCTCTCTCTGTTCCCAGATCAGTGTGTAGTTGCTCTGTCTCTCTCTGTTCCCAGTTCAGTGTGTAGTTGCTTTGTCTCTCTCTGTTCCCAGTTCAGTGTGTAGTTGCTCTGTCTCTCTCTCTGTTCCTAGTTCAGTGTGTCATTGTTCTGTCTCTCTCTCTGTTCCCAGTTCAGTGTGTCATTGTTCTGTCTCTCTCTCTGTTCCCAGTTCAGTGTGTAGTTGCTCTGTCTCTCTCTGTTCACAGTTCAGTGTGTAGTTGCTCTGTCTCTCTCTGTTCCCAGTTCAGTGTGTAGTTGCTCTGTCTCTCTCTCTGTTCCCAGTTCAGTGTGTAGTTGCTCTGTCTCTCTCTGTTCCCAGTTCAGTGTGTAGTTGCTCTGTCTCTCTCTGTTCCCAGATCAGTGTGTCGTTGCTCTGTCTCTCTCTGTTCCCAGATCAGTGTGTAGTTGCTCTGTCTCTCTCTGTTCCCAGTTCGGTGTGTAGTTGCTTTGTCTCTCTCTCTGTTCCCAGTTCAGTGTGTCATTGTTCTGTCTCTCTCTCTGTTCCCAGGTCAGTGTGTAGTTGCTCTGTCTCTCTCCCTGTACCCAGTTCAGTGTGTAGTTGCTCTGTCTCTCTCTTATCCCAGTTCAGTGTGTAGTTGCTCTGTCTCCCTCTCTCTGTTCCCAGTTCAGTGTGTAGTTGCTCTGTCTCTCTCTCTGTGTTCCCAGTTCAGCGTGTAGTTGCTCTGTCTCTCTCTCTGTTCCCAGTTCAGTGTGTCATTGCTCTGTCTCTCTCTGTTCCCAGTTCAGTGTGTAGTTGCTCTGTCTCTCTCTGTTCCCAGTTCAGTGTGTCATTGTTCTGTCTCTCTCCCTGTTCCCAGTTCAGCGTGTAGTTGCTCTGTCTCTCTCTCTGTTCCTAGTTCAGTGTGTCATTGCTCTGTCTCTCTCCGTGTTCCCAGGTCAGTGTGTAGTTGCTCTGTCTCTCTCTTATCCCAGTTCAGTGTGTAGTTGCTCTGTCTCTCTCTCTGTTCCCAGTTCAGTGTTTAGTTGCTTTGTCTCTCTCCCTGTTCCCAGTTCAGTGTGTCATTGCTCTGTCTCTCTCTCTGTTCCCAGTTCAGTGTGTAGTTGCTCTGTCTCTCTCTCTGTTCCCAGTTCAGTGTTTAGTTGCTTTGTCTCTCTCCCTGTTCCCAGTTCAGTGTGTCATTGCTCTGTCTCTCTCTCTGTTCCCAGTTCAGTGTGTAGTGGTTCTGTCTCTCTCTGTTCCCAGTTCAGTGTGTAGTTGCTCTGTCTCTCTCTCTGTTCCCAGTTCAGTGTGTAGTGGTTCTGTCTCTCTCTGTTCCCAGTTCAGTGTTTAGTTGCTCTGTCTCTCTCCCTGTTCCCAGTTCAGTGTGTCATTGCTCTGTCTCTCTCTCTGTTCCCAGTTCAGTGTGTAGTGGTTCTGTCTCTCTCTGTTCCCAGGTCAGTGTGTAGTTGCTCTGTCTCTCTCTTATCCCAGTTCAGTGTGTAGTTGCTCTGTCTCTCTCCCTGTTCCCAGTTCAGTGTGTCATTGCTCTGTCTCTCTCTGTTCCCAGTTCAGTGTGTCATTGTTCTGTCTCTCTCTCTGTTCCCAGTTCAGTGTGTAGTTGCTCTGTCTCTCTCTCTGTTCCCAGTTCAGTGTGTACTTGCTCTGTCTCTCTCTCTCTGTTCCCAGTTCAGTGTGTAGTTGCTCTGTCTCTCTCTCTCTGTTCCCAGGTCAGTGTGTAGTTGCTCTGTCTCTCTCTATTCACAGTTCAGTGTGTAGTTGCTCTGTCTCTCTCTATTCACAGTTCAGTGTGTTACTCTCTTAATCTCTCTGTGTTCACCATTCAGTGCGCTCTGTACCTTCTTTTGCCATTTCAATGTGATATCTCCCAGTCACTCTGTATCACAGGTCAGTGTGTTGTCAGAGAGACAGGGAGATACCACAATGAAATGGCAATTGAGAGTGACAGAATAATGACACACTGAATGGGGAACAGAGAGAGATATGCCGAGCAACACACTGTACGAGGAATACAGAGATGATTTGGAGGTGCTGGGGATGGACTGGGATGGACAAAGTTAAAAATCACACAACTCCAGGTTACAGTCCAACAATTTGGAAGCACTAGCTTTCGGAGCGCTGTTCCTTCATCAGGTGGTTGTGGAATATAAGATCATAAGACACAGAATTAATAGCAAAAGTTTATAGTGTGATGTAACTGGGAATAGGAACAGGCAAAGTGACAATATAATGATCTGGGAACAGGGACAGAGTGACAACACAATGAACTAGGAATAGGACCAGACAGAGTGACAATGTAGTGAACTGGGAATAGGGACAGAGTGACAATAAAATGAACTGGAATAAGGACAGACAGAGTGACAATATAATCGACTGGGAATACGGACAGACAGAGTGACAATATAATGGTCTGGGAATAAGGACAGACAGAGTGACAATGTAATGAACTGGGAATAAGGACAGACAGAGTGACAATATAATGAACTGGGAATAAGGACAGACAGAGTGACAATATAATGAACTGGGAATAAGGACAGACAGAGTGACAATATAATGAACTGGGAATACGGACAGACAGAGTGACAATACAATGAACTGGGAAGAGGGACAGACAGAGTGACAATGTAATGAACTGGGAATATGGACAGACAGAGTAACAATATAATGAACTGAGATGAGGGACAGACAGGGTGACAATATAATGAACTGAGAATAAGGACAGACAGAGTAACAATGTAATGAACTGAGAAGAGGGACAGACAGAGTGACAATGTAATGAACTGGGAAGAAGGACAGACAGAGTGACAATATAATGAAATGGGAATAAGGACAGAGTGACAATATAATGGACTGGGAATAGGGACAGACAGAGTGACAATACAATAACTGGGAATAGGGACAGACAGAGTGACAATAAAATAACTGGGAAGAGGGACACACAGTGTGACAATATGATGAATTGGGAATAGGAGCAGACAGAGTGACAATATAATGAACTGGGAATAAGGACAGACAGAGTGACAATATAATGAACTCGGAATGGGGACAGACAGAGTGACAATATAATGGACTGGGAATAGGGACAGACAGAGTGACAATATAATGGCTTGGGAATAGGGACAGACAGAGTGACAATATAATGAAATGGGAATAAGGACAGAGAGAGTGACAATATAATGAAATGGGAATAAGGACAGACAGAGTGACAATATAATGAACTGGGAATAAGGACAGACAGAGTGACAATATGATGAACTGGGAATAAGGACAGACAGAGTGACAATATGATGAATTGGGAATAGGGACAGAGAGAGTGACAATAAAATGAACTGGGAATACGGATAGACAGAGTGACAATACAATGAAATGGGAATACGGACAGACTGGGTGACAATATAATGAACTGGGAATAAGGACAGACAGAGTGACAATACAATGAAATGGGAATAAGGACAGAGAGAGTGACAATATAATGAAATGGGAATAAGGACAGACAGAGTGACAATAAAATAACTGGGAAGAGGGACACACAGTGTGACAATATGATGAATTGGGAATAGGGACAGACAGAGTGACAATATAATGAACTCGGAATAGGGACAGACAGAGTGACAATATAATGGACTGGGAATAAGGACAGACAGAGTGACAATACAATGAAATGGGAATAAGGACAGACAGAGTGACAATATAATGTCTTGGGAATAGGGACAGACAGAGTGACAATATAATGAAATGGGAATAAGGACAGAGAGAGTGACAATATAATGAAATGGGAATAAGGACAGACAGAGTGACAATAAAATGAACTGGGAATACGGACAGACAGGGTGACAATATAATGAACTGGGAATATGGATAGACAGAGTGACAATATAATGAAATGGGAATAAGGACAGACAGAGTGACAATATAATGAACTGGAAATAAGGACAGACAGAGTGACAATACAATGAACTGGGAAGAGGGACAGACAGAGTGACAATATAATGAACTGGGAAAATGACAGACAGAGTGACAATATAATGAACTGGGAATACGGACAGACAGAGTGACAATATAATGAACTGGGAATAAGGACAGACAGAGTGACAATGCAATGAACTGGGAAGAGGGTCAGACGGAGTGACAATATAATGAAGTGGGAATATGGATAGACAGAGTGACAATATAATGAACTGGGAATAAGTACAGACAGAGTGACAATGCAATGAACTGGGAAGAGGGTCAGACGGAGTGACAATATAATGAAGTGGGAATATGGATAGACAGAGTGACAATATAATGAACTGGGAATAGGGACAGAGAGAGTGACAATAAAATGAACTGGGAATACGGACAGACAGAGTGACAATACAATGAAATGGGAATACGGACAGACTGGGTGACAATATAATGAACTGGGAATAAGGACAGACAGAGTGACAATACAATGAAATGGGAATAAGGACAGAGAGAGTGACAATATAATGAAATGGGAATAAGGACAGACAGAGTGACAATATAATGAACTGGAAATAAGGACAGACAGAGTGACAATATGATGAATTGGGAATAGGGACAGACAGAGTGACAATAAAATGAGCTGGGAATAGGGACAGACAGAGTGACAATACAATGAAATGGGCATACGGACAGACAGAGTGACAATATAATGAACTGGGAATAAGGACAGACAGAGTGACAATACAATGAAATGGGAATAAGGACAGACAGAGTGACAATATAATGGACTGGGAATAAGGACAGACAGAGTGATAATACAATGAAATGGGCATAAGGACAGACAGAGTGACAATACAATGAAATGGGAATACGGACAGACAGAGTGACAATACAATGAACTGGGAAGAGGGATAGACAGAGTGACAATATAATGAACTGGGAAAATGACAGACAGAGTGACAATATAATGAACTGGGAATACGGACAGACAGAGTGACAATATAATGAACTGGGAATAAGGACAGACAGAGTGACAATATAATGAACTGGGAATACGGACAGACAGAGTGACAATACAATGAAATGGG
This sequence comes from Chiloscyllium plagiosum, assembly GCF_037043375.1. Lineage (NCBI taxonomy): Eukaryota > Metazoa > Chordata > Chondrichthyes > Orectolobiformes > Hemiscylliidae > Chiloscyllium > Chiloscyllium plagiosum. Next base: position 77,646,824 of record NW_028270152.1, on the reverse strand, counting down.
AATACGGACAGACAGAGTGACAATACAATGAACTGGGAAGAGGGACAGACAGAGTGACAATATAATGAACTGGGAATATGGACAGACAGAGTGACAATATAATGAACTGGGAAAATGACAGACAGAGTGACAATATAATGAACTGGGAATACGGACAGACAGAGTGACAATACAATGAACTGGGAAGAGGGACAGACAGAGTGACAATATAATGAACTGGGAATATGGACAGACAGAGTGACAATATAATGAACTGGGAATACGGACAGACAGAGTGACAATACAATGAAATGGGAATACGGACAGACAGAGTGACAATACAATGAACTGGGAAGAGGGACAGACAGAGTGACAATATAATGAACTGGGAATATGGACAGACAGAGTGACAATATAATGAACTGGGAAAATGACAGACAGAGTGACAATATAATGAACTGGGAATACGGACAGACAGAGTGACAATATACTGAACTGGGAATAAGGACAGACAGAGTGACAATATAATGGACTGGGAATACGGACAGACAGAGTGACAATGCAATGAACTGGGAAGAGGGACAGACGGAGTGACAATATAATGAACTGGGAATATGGATAGACAGAGTGACAATGTAATGAACTGGGAAGAGGGACAGACAGAGTGACAATGTAATGAACTGGGAATAAGGACAGAGAGAGTGCCAATGTAATGAACTGGGAATATGGATAGACAGAGTGACAATGTAATGAACTGGGAAGAGGGACAGACAGAGTGACAATGTAATGAACTGGGAATATGGACAGACAGAGTAACAATGTAATGAACTGGGAAGAGGGACAGACAGAGTGACAATATAATGAACTGGGAATATGGTCAGCCAGAGTGACAATATAATGAACTGGGAATAGGGACAGAGAGGGACAATATAACGATTTGAGAATTGGGACAGACTGACAATAAAATGAACTGGGAATAGGGACAGACAGAGTGACAACACAATGAACTGGGAAGAGGGACTGAGTGACAATAAAATGAACTGGGGATAGGTACAGACACACTGACTATATAATGAACTGGGAATAGGGACAGACAGAGTGACAATACAATGAACTGGGAAGAGGGACAGACAGAGTGACAATGTAATGAACTGGGAATTAGGATAGACAGAGTGACAATATAATGAACTGGGAATATGGACAGACAGAGTAACAATGTAATGAACTGAGAAGAGGGACAGACAGGGTGACAATATAATGAACTGGGAATATGGACAGACAGAGTGACAATATAATGAACTGGGAATATGGACAGACAGAGTGACAATATAATGAACTGAGAATAAGGACAGACAGAGTGACAATACAATAACTGGGAATAGGGACAGACAGAGCGACAATACAACAACTGGGAAGAGGGACACACAGTGTGACAATATGATGAATTGGGAATAGGGACAGACAGAGTGACAATATAATGGACTGGGAATAAGGACAGACAGAGTGACAATACAATGAAATGGGAATAAGGACAGACAGAGTGACAATATAATGGACTGGGAATAGGGACAGACAGAGTGACAATATAATGGACTGGGATTAGGGACAGACAGAGTGACAATACAATGGCTTGGGAATAGGGACAGACAGAGTGACAATATAATGAAATGGGAATAAGGACAGACAGAGTGACAATATAATGAACTGGGAATAAGGACAGACAGAGTGACAATATGATGAATTGGGAATAGGGACAGACAGAGTGACAATAAAATGAACTGGGAATAGGGACAGACAAAGTGACAATGTAATGAACTGGGAATAAGGACAGATAGAGTGACAATACAATGAAATGGGAATAAGGACAGACCTAGTGACAATGTAATGGACTTGGAATAAGGACAGACAGAGTGACAATAAAATGAAATGGGCATAAGGACAGACAGAGTGACAATATAATGGACTGGGAATACGGACAGACAGAGTGACAATATAATGGACTGGGAATAGGGACAGACAGAGTAACAATATAATGGTTTGGGAATACGGACAGACAGAGTGACAATATAATGAACTGGGAATACGGACAGACAGAGTGACAATGTAATGAACTGGGAATAAGGACAGACAGAGTGACAATACAATGAAATGGGAATACGGACAGACAGAGTGACAATACAATGAACTGGGAAGAGCGACAGACAGAGTGACAATATAATGAACTGGGAATATGGTCAGCCAGAGTGACAATATAATGAACTGGGAAAATGACAGACAGAGTGACAATATAATGAACTGGGAATACGGACAGACAGAGTGACAATGCAATGAACTGGGAACAGGGACAGAGGGGGACAATATAATAAACTGGGAATAGGGACAGACAGAGTGACAATATAATGATCTGAGAATAGGGACAGAGGGGGACAATATAATGATCTGAGAATAGGGACAGAGAGTGACAATATAATAAACTGGGAATAGGGACAGACAGAGTGACAATATAATGATCTGAGAATAGGGGCAGAGAGTGACAATATAATAAACTGGGAATAGGAATACACAGAGTGACAACATAATGAACTGGCAATATGGACAGACAGAGTGACAATACAATGAACTGGGAATAGGGACAGACAGAGTGACTTTATAATGAACTGGGAATAAGGTCAGCCAGAGTGACAATAAAATGAACTGGGAATACGGACAGACAGAGTGACAGTATAATGAACTGGGAATAGGGAAAGAGAGGGACAATATAATGAACTGCGAATAGGGACAGACAGAGTGACAATACAATGAACTGGGAATAGGGACAGAGTGACAATATAATGAACTGGGAATAGGGACAGACAGAGTGACAATATAATGAACTCGGAATAGGGACAGAGAGAGTGACAATATAATGATCTGGGAATCGGGACAGAGTGACAATAAAATGAACTGGGAATAGGAATACACAAAGAGACAACATAATGAACCGGGAATAGGGACAGACAATGACAATATAATGAACTGCGAATAGGGACAGACAGAGTGACAATATAATGGACTGGGAAGAGGGACAGAGTGACAATAAAATTAACTGGGAATAAGGACAGACAGAGTGACAATATAATGAATTGGGAATAGGGACAGACAGAGTAACAATAATATGAACTGGGACGATGGGCAGAGTGACAATATAATGTACTAGGAATAGGACCAGACAGAGTGACAATAAAATGAACTGCAAATAGGGACAGACAGAGTGACAATATAATGAACTGGGAGTAGGGACAGACAGAGTGACAATATAATGAACTGGGAATAGGGACAGAGTGACAATATAATGAACTGGGAATAGGGACAGACAGAGTGACAATGTACTGAACGGGGAATAGGGACAGAGTGACAATATAATGAACTGGGAATAGGGACAGACAGAGTGACAATATAATGAAATAGGAATAGGAACCGACAGAGTGACAATGTAATGAACTGGGTTTAGGGACAGACAGAGTGACAATGTACTGAACGGGGAATAGGGACAGACAGAGTGACAACATAATGAACTGGGAATAGGGACAGAGTGACAATATAATCAACTGGGAAAAGGGACAGTCAGAGTGACAACGTAATGAACTGGGAATAGGGATAAAGTGACGCTATAATCAACTGGAAATAGGGACAAGGTGACAATACAATGAATTGGGAATAGGGACAGACACAGTGACAATATAATGATCTGAGAATAGGGACAGAGTGACAATATAATGAACTGGGAATAGGGACAGACAGAGTGACAGTATAATGAACTGGGAATAGGGACAGACAGAGAGTGACAATATAATGAACTAGGGATAGGTACAGACACACTGACTATATAATGAACTGGGATGAGGGGCAGAGTGACAATATAATGAACTGGGAATAGGGACAGACAGAGTAACAATATAATCAACTGGGAAAAGGGACAGTCAGAGTGACAACGTAATGAACTGGGAATAGGGATAAAGTGACGCTATAATCAACTGGAAATAGGGACACGGTGACAATACAATGAATTGAGAATAGGGACAGACACACTGACTATATAATGATCTGAGAATAGGGACAGAGTGACAATATAATGAACTGGGAATAGGGACATACAGAGTGACAATATAATGAAATGGGAATAGGGACAGAAAGTGTGATAATATAATCAACTGGGAATAGGAACAGACAGAGTGACAATATAATGAACTAGGAATAGGGACAGAGAGTGACAATATAATGGACTGGGAATAGGGACAGAGTGACAATATAATAAACTGGGAATAGGAATACACAAAGAGACAACATAATGAACTGGGAATAGGGACAGACAATGACAATATAATGAACTGGGAATAGGGACAGACAGAGTGACAATATAATGGACTGGGAATAGGGACAGACAGAGTGACAATGTACTGAACGGTGAATATGGACAGACAGAGTGACAATGTAATGAACTGGGAATAGGAACAGACAGAGTGATAATATAATGAACTGGGAATAGGGACAGACAGAGTGACAATGTACTGAACAGTGAATAGGGACAGACAGAGTGACAATGTAATGAACTGGGAATAAGGACAGAGTGACAATATAATGGACTGGGAATAGGGACAGACAGAGTGACAATACAATAACTGGGAATAGGGACAGACAGAGTGACAATAAAATAACTGGGAAGAGGGACACACAGTGTGACAATATGATGAATTGGGAATAGGAGCAGACAGAGTGACAATATAATGAACTGGGAATAAGGACAGACAGAGTGACAATATAATGAACTCGGAATGGGGACAGACAGAGTGACAATATAATGGACTGGGAATAGGGACAGACAGAGTGACAATATAATGGCTTGGGAATAGGGACAGACAGAGTGACAATATAATGAAATGGGAATAAGGACAGAGAGAGTGACAATATAATGAAATGGGAATAAGGACAGACAGAGTGACAATATAATGAACTGGGAATAAGGACAGACAGAGTGACAATATGATGAACTGGGAATAAGGACAGACAGAGTGACAATATGATGAATTGGGAATAGGGACAGAGAGAGTGACAATAAAATGAACTGGGAATACGGATAGACAGAGTGACAATACAATGAAATGGGAATACGGACAGACTGGGTGACAATATAATGAACTGGGAATAAGGACAGACAGAGTGACAATACAATGAAATGGGAATAAGGACAGAGAGAGTGACAATATAATGAAATGGGAATAAGGACAGACAGAGTGACAATAAAATAACTGGGAAGAGGGACACACAGTGTGACAATATGATGAATTGGGAATAGGGACAGACAGAGTGACAATATAATGAACTCGGAATAGGGACAGACAGAGTGACAATATAATGGACTGGGAATAAGGACAGACAGAGTGACAATACAATGAAATGGGAATAAGGACAGACAGAGTGACAATATAATGTCTTGGGAATAGGGACAGACAGAGTGACAATATAATGAAATGGGAATAAGGACAGAGAGAGTGACAATATAATGAAATGGGAATAAGGACAGACAGAGTGACAATAAAATGAACTGGGAATACGGACAGACAGGGTGACAATATAATGAACTGGGAATATGGATAGACAGAGTGACAATATAATGAAATGGGAATAAGGACAGACAGAGTGACAATATAATGAACTGGAAATAAGGACAGACAGAGTGACAATACAATGAACTGGGAAGAGGGACAGACAGAGTGACAATATAATGAACTGGGAAAATGACAGACAGAGTGACAATATAATGAACTGGGAATACGGACAGACAGAGTGACAATATAATGAACTGGGAATAAGGACAGACAGAGTGACAATGCAATGAACTGGGAAGAGGGTCAGACGGAGTGACAATATAATGAAGTGGGAATATGGATAGACAGAGTGACAATATAATGAACTGGGAATAAGTACAGACAGAGTGACAATGCAATGAACTGGGAAGAGGGTCAGACGGAGTGACAATATAATGAAGTGGGAATATGGATAGACAGAGTGACAATATAATGAACTGGGAATAAGTACAGACAGAGTAACAATAAAATGAACTGGGAAGAGGGACAGACAGAGTGACAATGTAATGAACTGGGAAGAGGGACAGACAGAGTGACAATGTAATGAACTGGGAATATGGACAGACAGAGTAACAATGTAATAAACTGGGAAGAGGGACAGACAGAGTGACAATGTAATGAACTGGGAATAAGGACAGAGAGAGTGACAATATAATGAACTGGGAATATGGACAGACAGAGTGACAATATAATGGACTGGGAATAGGGACAGACAGAGTGACAATATAATGGCTTGGGAATAGGGACAGACAGAGTGACAATATAATGAAATGGGAATAAGGACAGAGAGAGTGACAATATAATGAAATGGGAATAAGGACAGACAGAGTGACAATATAATGAACTGGGAATAAGGACAGACAGAGTGACAATATAATGAAATGGGAATAAGGACAGACAGAGTGACAATATAATGAACTGGGAATAAGGACAGACAGAGTGACAATATGATGAATTGGGAATAGGGACAGAGAGAGTGACAATAAAATGAACTGGGAATACGGACAGACAGAGTGACAATACAATGAAATGGGAATACGGACAGACTGGGTGACAATATAATGAACTGGGAATAAGGACAGACAGAGTGACAATACAATGAAATGGGAATAAGGACAGAGAGAGTGACAATATAATGAAATGGGAATAAGGACAGACAGAGTGACAATATAATGAACTGGAAATAAGGACAGACAGAGTGACAATATGATGAATTGGGAATAGGGACAGACAGAGTGACAATAAAATGAGCTGGGAATAGGGACAGACAGAGTGACAATACAATGAAATGGGCATACGGACAGACAGAGTGACAATATAATGAACTGGGAATAAGGACAGACAGAGTGACAATACAATGAAATGGGAATAAGGACAGACAGAGTGACAATATAATGGACTGGGAATAAGGACAGACAGAGTGATAATACAATGAAATGGGCATAAGGACAGACAGAGTGACAATACAATGAAATGGGAATACGGACAGACAGAGTGACAATACAATGAACTGGGAAGAGGGATAGACAGAGTGACAATATAATGAACTGGGAAAATGACAGACAGAGTGACAATATAATGAACTGGGAATACGGACAGACAGAGTGACAATATAATGAACTGGGAATAAGGACAGACAGAGTGACAATATAATGAACTGGGAATACGGACAGACAGAGTGACAATACAATGAAATGGGAATACGGACAGACAGAGTGACAATACAATGAACTGGGAAGAGGGACAGACAGAGTGACAATATAATGAACTGGGAATATGGACAGACAGAGTGACAATATAATGAACTGGGAAAATGACAGACAGAGTGACAATATAATGAACTGGGAATACGGACAGACAGAGTGACAATACAATGAACTGGGAAGAGGGACAGACAGAGTGACAATATAATGAACTGGGAATATGGACAGACAGAGTGACAATATAATGAACTGGGAATACGGACAGACAGAGTGACAATACAATGAAATGGGAATACGGACAGACAGAGTGACAATACAATGAACTGGGAAGAGGGACAGACAGAGTGACAATATAATGAACTGGGAATATGGACAGACAGAGTGACAATATAATGAACTGGGAAAATGACAGACAGAGTGACAATATAATGAACTGGGAATACGGACAGACAGAGTGACAATATACTGAACTGGGAATAAGGACAGACAGAGTGACAATATAATGGACTGGGAATACGGACAGACAGAGTGACAATGCAATGAACTGGGAAGAGGGACAGACGGAGTGACAATATAATGAACTGGGAATATGGATAGACAGAGTGACAATGTAATGAACTGGGAAGAGGGACAGACAGAGTGACAATGTAATGAACTGGGAATAAGGACAGAGAGAGTGACAATATAATGAACTGGGAATATGGACAGACAGAGTAACAATGTAATGAACTGGGAAGAGGGACAGACAGAGTGACAATGTAATGAACTGGGAATATGGTCAGCCAGAGTAACAATGTAATGAACTGGGAATAGGGACAGAGAGGGACAATATAACGATTTGAGAATTGGGACAGACTGACAATAAAATGAACTGGGAATAGGGACAGACAGAGTGACAACACAATGAACTGGGAAGAGGGACTGAGTGACAATAAAATGAACTGGGGATAGGTACAGACACACTGACTATATAATGAACTGGGAATAGGGACAGACAGAGTGACAATACAATGAACTGGGAAGAGGGACAGACAGAGTGACAATGTAATGAACTGGGAATTAGGATAGACAGAGTGACAATATAATGAACTGGGAATATGGACAGACAGAGTAACAATGTAATGAACTGAGAAGAGGGACAGACAGGGTGACAATATAATGAACTGGGAATATGGACAGACAGAGTGACAATATAATGAACTGGGAATATGGACAGACAGAGTGACAATATAATGAACTGAGAATAAGGACAGACAGAGTGACAATACAATAACTGGGAATAGGGACAGACAGAGCGACAATACAACAACTGGGAAGAGGGACACACAGTGTGACAATATGATGAATTGGGAATAGGGACAGACAGAGTGACAATATAATGGACTGGGAATAAGGACAGACAGAGTGACAATACAATGAAATGGGAATAAGGACAGACAGAGTGACAATATAATGGACTGGGAATAGGGACAGACAGAGTGACAATATAATGGACTGGGATTAGGGACAGACAGAGTGACAATACAATGGCTTGGGAATAGGGACAGACAGAGTGACAATATAATGAAATGGGAATAAGGACAGACAGAGTGACAATATAATGAACTGGGAATAAGGACAGACAGAGTGACAATATGATGAATTGGGAATAGGGACAGACAGAGTGACAATAAAATGAACTGGGAATAGGGACAGACAAAGTGACAATGTAATGAACTGGGAATAAGGACAGATAGAGTGACAATACAATGAAATGGGAATAAGGACAGACCTAGTGACAATGTAATGGACTTGGAATAAGGACAGACAGAGTGACAATAAAATGAAATGGGCATAAGGACAGACAGAGTGACAATATAATGGACTGGGAATACGGACAGACAGAGTGACAATATAATGGACTGGGAATAGGGACAGACAGAGTAACAATATAATGGTTTGGGAATACGGACAGACAGAGTGACAATATAATGAACTGGGAATACGGACAGACAGAGTGACAATGTAATGAACTGGGAATAAGGACAGACAGAGTGACAATACAATGAAATGGGAATACGGACAGACAGAGTGACAATACAATGAACTGGGAAGAGCGACAGACAGAGTGACAATATAATGAACTGGGAATATGGTCAGCCAGAGTGACAATATAATGAACTGGGAAAATGACAGACAGAGTGACAATATAATGAACTGGGAATACGGACAGACAGAGTGACAATGCAATGAACTGGGAACAGGGACAGAGGGGGACAATATAATAAACTGGGAATAGGGACAGACAGAGTGACAATATAATGATCTGAGAATAGGGACAGAGGGGGACAATATAATGATCTGAGAATAGGGACAGAGAGTGACAATATAATAAACTGGGAATAGGGACAGACAGAGTGACAATATAATGATCTGAGAATAGGGGCAGAGAGTGACAATATAATAAACTGGGAATAGGAATACACAGAGTGACAACATAATGAACTGGCAATATGGACAGACAGAGTGACAATACAATGAACTGGGAATAGGGACAGACAGAGTGACTTTATAATGAACTGGGAATAAGGTCAGCCAGAGTGACAATAAAATGAACTGGGAATACGGACAGACAGAGTGACAGTATAATGAACTGGGAATAGGGAAAGAGAGGGACAATATAATGAACTGCGAATAGGGACAGACAGAGTGACAATACAATGAACTGGGAATAGGGACAGAGTGACAATATAATGAACTGGGAATAGGGACAGACAGAGTGACAATATAATGAACTCGGAATAGGGACAGAGAGAGTGACAATATAATGATCTGGGAATCGGGACAGAGTGACAATAAAATGAACTGGGAATAGGAATACACAAAGAGACAACATAATGAACCGGGAATAGGGACAGACAATGACAATATAATGAACTGCGAATAGGGACAGACAGAGTGACAATATAATGGACTGGGAAGAGGGACAGAGTGACAATAAAATTAACTGGGAATAAGGACAGACAGAGTGACAATATAATGAATTGGGAATAGGGACAGACAGAGTAACAATAATATGAACTGGGACGATGGGCAGAGTGACAATATAATGTACTAGGAATAGGACCAGACAGAGTGACAATAAAATGAACTGCAAATAGGGACAGACAGAGTGACAATATAATGAACTGGGAGTAGGGACAGACAGAGTGACAATATAATGAACTGGGAATAGGGACAGAGTGACAATATAATGAACTGGGAATAGGGACAGACAGAGTGACAATGTACTGAACGGGGAATAGGGACAGAGTGACAATATAATGAACTGGGAATAGGGACAGACAGAGTGACAATATAATGAAATAGGAATAGGAACCGACAGAGTGACAATGTAATGAACTGGGTTTAGGGACAGACAGAGTGACAATGTACTGAACGGGGAATAGGGACAGACAGAGTGACAACATAATGAACTGGGAATAGGGACAGAGTGACAATATAATCAACTGGGAAAAGGGACAGTCAGAGTGACAACGTAATGAACTGGGAATAGGGATAAAGTGACGCTATAATCAACTGGAAATAGGGACAAGGTGACAATACAATGAATTGGGAATAGGGACAGACACAGTGACAATATAATGATCTGAGAATAGGGACAGAGTGACAATATAATGAACTGGGAATAGGGACAGACAGAGTGACAGTATAATGAACTGGGAATAGGGACAGACAGAGAGTGACAATATAATGAACTAGGGATAGGTACAGACACACTGACTATATAATGAACTGGGATGAGGGGCAGAGTGACAATATAATGAACTGGGAATAGGGACAGACAGAGTAACAATATAATCAACTGGGAAAAGGGACAGTCAGAGTGACAACGTAATGAACTGGGAATAGGGATAAAGTGACGCTATAATCAACTGGAAATAGGGACACGGTGACAATACAATGAATTGAGAATAGGGACAGACACACTGACTATATAATGATCTGAGAATAGGGACAGAGTGACAATATAATGAACTGGGAATAGGGACATACAGAGTGACAATATAATGAAATGGGAATAGGGACAGAAAGTGTGATAATATAATCAACTGGGAATAGGAACAGACAGAGTGACAATATAATGAACTAGGAATAGGGACAGAGAGTGACAATATAATGGACTGGGAATAGGGACAGAGTGACAATATAATAAACTGGGAATAGGAATACACAAAGAGACAACATAATGAACTGGGAATAGGGACAGACAATGACAATATAATGAACTGGGAATAGGGACAGACAGAGTGACAATATAATGGACTGGGAATAGGGACAGACAGAGTGACAATGTACTGAACGGTGAATATGGACAGACAGAGTGACAATGTAATGAACTGGGAATAGGAACAGACAGAGTGATAATATAATGAACTGGGAATAGGGACAGACAGAGTGACAATGTACTGAACAGTGAATAGGGACAGACAGAGTGACAATGTAATGAACTGGGAATAGGGAAAGAGAGGGACAACATCATAAACTGGGAACAGGGACAGACAGAGTGACAATGTAATGAACTAGGAATAGGGACAGAGAGGGACAATATAATGATCTGAGAATAGGGACTGAGTGACAATAAAATGTACTGGGAATAGGGACAGACAGAGTGACAATATAATGATCTGAGAATAGGGACAGAGTGACAATATAATGAACTGGGAATAGGGACAGACAGAGTGACAATATGATGAACTGGGAATAGGGACAGAAAGTGTGATAATATAATCAACTGGGAATAGGAACAGACAGAGTGACAATATAATGAACTAGGAATAGGGACAGAGAGTGACAATATAATGGACTGGGAATAGGGACAGAGTGACAATATAATAAACCGGGAATAGGGACAGACAGAGTGACAATATAATGGACTGCGAATAGGGACAGAGTGACAATATAATAAACTGGGAATAGGAATACACAAAGAGACAACATAATGAACTGGGAATAGGGAAGAACAATGACAATATAATGAACTGGGAATAGGGAGAGACAGAGCGACAATGTACTGAACGGGAAGTAGGGACAGACAGAGTGACAATGTAATGAACGGGGAATAGGGACAGACAGAGTGACAATATAATGAACTGGGAATAGGGACAGACAGAGTGATAATATAATGAACTGGGAATAGGGACAGACAGAGTGACAATGTACTGAACGGTGAATAGGGACAGACAGAGTGACAATGTAATGAACTGGGAATAGGGAAAGAGAGGGACAACATCATAAACTGGGAACAGGGACAGACAGAGTGACAATGTAATGAACTAGGAATAGGGACAGAGAGGGACAATATAATGATCTGAGAATAGGGACTGAGTGACAATAAAATGTACTGGGAATAGGGACAGACAGAGTGACAATGTAATGAACTGGGAATAGGGAAAGAGAGGGACAACATCATAAACTGGGAACAGGGACAGACAGAGTGACAATGTAATGAACTGGGAATAGGGAAAGAGAGGGACAATATAATGATCTGAGAATAGGGACTGAGTGACAATAAAATGTACTGGGAATAGGGACAGACAGAGTGACAATATAATGATCTGAGAATAGGGACAGAGAGTGACAATATAATAAACTGGGAATAGGGACAGACAGAGTGACAATATAATGATCTGAGAATAGGGACAGAGAGTGACAATATAATAAACTGGGAATAGGGAAAGAGAGGGACATTACAAGGAACTGGGAATTGGGACAGCCAGAGTGACAATATAATGAACTGGGAATAGGGACAGACAGAGTGACAATATAATGAATGGGGAATAGGGAAAGAGAGGGACATTACAAGGAACTGGGAATTGGGACAGACAGAGTGACAATATAATGAACTCGGAATAGGGACAGACAGAGTGACGATATATGAACTGGGAATCAGGACAGAGAGTGACAATATAATGAACTGCGAATAGGACCAGACAGAGTGACAATATAATGAACTGGGAATAGGGACACATAGTGACAATATAATGAACTGGGAATAGGGACTGGCAGAATGACAATCTCATGATCTGGGAATAGGGACAGAGTGACAACATAGTGAACTGGGAATAGGAACAGACAGAGAGTGACAATATAATGAACTAGGAATAGGAACCGACAGAGTGACAATAAAATGTACTGGGAATAGGGACAGAGGGACAATATATTGAACAGGGAATTGGGACAGAGAGTGACAATATAATGAACTGCGAATAAGACCAGACAGAGTGACAATATAATGAACTGGGAATAGGGACAGACAGAGTGACAATATAATGAACTGGGATTAGGGACAGAGTGACAATGTAATGAACTAGGAATAGGGACAGAGAGGGACAATATAATGATCTGAGAATAGGGACAGAGTGACAATAAAATGAACTGGGAATAGGGACAGAAGAGTGACAATATACTGAACTGAGAATAGGGACGGAGTGACAATATAATAATCAGGGAATAGGGACAGAGTGACAATATAATGAACTGGGAATAGGGACGCAGTGACAATATAATGAAGTGGCAATTGGGACAGACAGAGTGACAATGTACTGAACGGGGAATAGGGACAGACAGAGTGACAATGTACTGAACGGGGAATAGGGACAGACAGAGTGACAATATAATGAACTGGAAAAAGGTACAGACAGAGTGACAGTATAATAAACTGAGACTAGGGAAAGAGTGGGACAATACAATAAACTGGGAATAGGTACAGACAGAGTAACAATATAATGAACTGGGAATAGGGACAGGCTGAGTGACAATATAATGATCTGGGAATAGGGACAGCGAGTGACAATATAATGATTCGAGAATAGGGACAGAGTGACAATATAATGAACTGGAAATAGGCACAAATAGAGTGACAATATAATGAACAGGGAGTAGGGTCAGACAGTGACAATATAATGAACAGGGAGTAGGGTCAGACAAATTGACAATATAATGAACTGGGAATAGGGACGCAGTGACAATATAATGAAGTGGCAATAGGGACAGACAGAGTGACAATGTAATGAACGGGGAATAGGGACAGGCAGAGTGACAGTATAATGAACTGGGAATAGGGAAAGAGTGTGACAATCTCATGATCGGGGAATAGGGTCCGAGAGTGACATTATAATGAACTAGGAATAGGAACCGATAGAGTGACAATGTAATGAACTAGGAATAGGGACAGGGAGGGACAATATAATGATCTGAGAATCGGGACAGAGTGACAATAAAATGAACTGGGAATAGGGACAGACAGAGTGACAATCACATGATCTGGGAATAGGGACAGACAGAGCGACAATATAATAAACTGGGAATAGGGACAGAGTGACAATATGATGAACTGGGAATAGGGACAGACAGAGTGACAATATAATAAACTGAGAATAGGGACAGAGTGACAATATGATGAACTAGGAATAGGGACAGAGAGTGACAATATAATGATCCGAGAATTGGGACAGAGAGACAATATAATGAACTGGGAATAGGGACAGACAGAGTGACAGTATAATGATTCGAGAATAGGGACAGAGTGACAATATAATGATCTGAGAATAGGGACAGAGTGACAATATAATGAACTGGGAATAGGAACAGACTGGGACAATATAATGAACTGGGAATAGGAACAGACTGGGACAATATAATGAACTGGGAATGGGGACAGAGTGATAATACAATGAACTAGGGATAGGAACAGACAGAGTGACTATACAATGAACTAGGAATAGGGAATGGCAGAGTGACAATATAATGAACTGGGAAAAGGGACAGACAGCGATAATATAATCAACTGGGAAAAGGGACAGACAGAGTGACAACGTAATGAACTAGGAAAAGGGACAGAGAGGGACAATATAATGATCTGAGAATAGGGACAGAGTGATAATGTAATGAACTAGGAATAGTGACAGACAGAGTGACAATATAATGATCCGAGAATAGGGACAGAGTGACAATATAATAAACTGGGAATAGGGACAGACAGAGTGAAAATATAATGAACTGGGAATAGTGAAAGTGTGTGACAATCTCATGATCTGAGAATAGGGACAGATAGAGTGACAATGTAATGAACTAGGAATAGGGACAGAGAGGGACAATATAATGATCTGAGAATAGGGACAGAGTGACAATAAAATGAACTGGGAATAGAGACAGACAGAGTGACAATACAATGATTCGAGAATAGGGACAGAGTGACAATATAATAACCTGGGAATAGGAATACACAAAGAGACAACATAATGAACTGGGAATAGGGACAGAAAATGACAATATAATGAAGTGGCAATAGGGAGAGACAGAGCGACCATGTACTGAACAGGAAATAGGGACAGGCAGAGTGAGTGATAAAACACTGAACTGGGAATGGAGAGAGAGTGGGGGAGTGAGTGACAACAGACTGAACTGGGAATGGAGAGAGAGAGAGGGAGCGAGTGACAACACACTGAACTGGGAATGGAGAGAGAGAGAGGGAGCGAGTGAGAACACACTGAACTTGGAAAGGAGAGAGAGAGAGGGAGGGAGTGACAACCCACTGAACTGGGAATGGAGAGAGAGAGAGAGGGAGCGAGTGACAACACACTGAACTGGGAATGGAGAGAGAGAGAGGGAGCGAGTGATAACACACTGAACTGGGAATGGAGAGAGAGAGAGGGAGCGAGTGATAACACACTGAACTGGGAATGGAGAGAGAGAGAGGGAGCGAGTGACAACACACTGAACTGGGAATGGAGAGAGAGAGAGGGAGCGAGTGATAACACACTGAACGGGGAATGGAGAGAGAGAGAGGGAGCGGGTGATACCACACTGAACGGGGAATGAAGAGAGAGAGAGGGAGCGAGTGACAACACACTGAACTGGGAATGGAGAGAGAGAGGGAGTGTGTGACAACACACTGAACGGGGAATGGAGAGAGAGAGAGGGAGCGAGTGATAACACACTGAACGGGGAATGGAGAGGGAGAGAGGGAGCGAGTGATAACACACTGAACTGGGAATGGAGAGAGAGACGGAGCGAGTGACAACACACTGAATGGGGAATGGAGAGAGAGAGAGGGAGCGAGTGACAACCCACTGAACTGGGAATGGAGAGAGAGAGAGGGAGTGAGTGATAACACACTGAACTGGGAATGGAGAGAGAGAGAGGGAGCGAGTGATAACACACTGAACTGGGAATGGAGAGGGAGACGGGGAGTGAGTGACAACACACTGAACTGGGAATGGAGAGTGAGAGAGGGAGCGAGTGACAACACACTGAACTGGGAATGGAGAGAGAGAGAGGGAGCGAGTGATAACACACTGAACGGGGAATGGAGAGAGAGAGAGGGAGCGAGTGACAACACACTGAACTGGGAATGGAGAGAGAGAGAGAGTGAGTGATAACACACTGAACTGGGAATGGAGAGAGAGAGAGGGAGCGGGTGATAACACACTGAACGGGGAATGGAGAGAGAGAGAGGGAGCGGGTGATACCACACTGAACGGGGAATGGAGAGAGAGAGAGGGAGCGAGTGACAACACACTGAACTGGGAATGGAGAGAGAGAGGGAGTGTGTGACAACACACTGAACGGGGAATGGAGAGAGAGAGAGGGAGCGAGTGATAACACACTGAATGGGGAATGGAGAGAGAGAGGGAGTGTGTGACAACACACTGAACGGGGAATGGAGAGAGAGAGAGGGAGCGAGTGACAACACACTGAACTGGGAATGGAGAGAGAGAGAGGGAGCGAGTGACAACACACTGAACTGGGAATGGAGAGAGAGAGAGGGAGCGAGTGATAACACACTGAATGGGGAATGGAGAGAGAGAGAGGGAGCGAGTGACAACCCACTGAACTGGGAATGGAGAGAGAGAGAGGGAGCGAGTGAAAACTTACTGAACTGGGAATGGAGAGAGAGAGAGAGAGGGAGCGAGTGACAACACACTGAACTGGGAATGGAGAGAGAGAGAGGGAGCGAGTGATAACACACTGAACTGGGAATGGAGAGAGAGAGAGGGAGCGAGTGACAACACACTGAACTGGGAATGGAGAGAGAGAGAGGGAGCGAGTGATAACACACTGAACGGGGAATGGAGAGAGAGAGAGGGAGCGAGTGACAACACACTGAACTGGGAATGGAGAGAGAGACGGGGAGTGAGTGACAACACACTGAACTGGGAATGGAGAGAGAGAGGGGGAGCGAGTGATAACACACTGAACGGGGAATGGAGAGAGAGGGGGAGCGAGTGACAACACACTGAACTGGGAATGGAGAGAGAGAGGGGGAGCGAGTGATAACACACTGAACGGGGAATGGAGAGAGAGAGAGGGAGCGAGTGATAACACACTGAACGGGGAATGGAGAGAGAGAGAGGGAGCGAGTGATAACACACTGAACGGGGAATGTAGAGAGAGAGGGAGCGAGTGACAACTTACTGAACTGGGAATGGAGAGAGAGAGAGGGAGCGAGTGACAACACACTGAACTGGGAATGGAGAGAGAGACGGAGCGAGTGATAACACACTGATTTGGGAATGGAGAGAGAGAGGGAGCGAGTGATAACACACTGAACTGGGAATGGAGAGAGAGGGGGAGTGAGTGACAACACACTGAACTGGGAATGGAGAGAGAGAGAGGGAGCGAGTGACAACACACTGAACTGGGAACGGAGAGAGAGAGAGGGAGCGAGTGATAACACACTGAACTGGGAATGGAGAGAGAGAGAGGGAGCGAGTGACAACACACTGAACGGGGAATGGAGAGGGAGAGAGGGAGTGAGTGACAACACACTGAACGGGGAATGGAGAGAAAGAGAAAGAGAGCGAGTGATAACACACTGAACTGGGAATGGAGAGAGAGAGACAGGGAGCGAGTGATAACACACTGAACGGGGAATGGGGAGAGAGAGAGGGAGCGAGTGACAACCCACTGAACTGGGAATAGAGAGAGAGAGAGGGAGCGAGTGATAACACACTGAACTGGGAATGGAGAGAGAGAGAGGGAGTGTGTGACAACACACTGAACTGGGAATGGAGAGGGAGAGAGGGAGCGAGTGAGAACACACTGAACTGGGAATGGAGAGGGAGACGGGGAGTGAGTGACAACACACTGAACTGGGAATAGAGAGAGAGAGAGGGAGCGAGTGATAACACACTGAACTGGGAATGGAGAGAGAGAGAGGGAGTGTGTGACAACACACTGAACTGGGAATGGAGAGGGAGAGAGGGAGCGAGTGACAACACACTGAACTGGGAATGGAGAGGGAGAGAGGGAGCGAGTGATAACACACTGAACTGGGAATGGAGAGAGAGACGGAGCGAGTGACAACACACTGAATGGGGAATGGAGAGAGAGAGAGGGAGCGAGTGACAACCCACTGAACTGGGAATAGAGAGAGAGAGAGGGAGCGAGTGATAACACACTGAACTGGGAATGGAGAGAGAGAGAGGGAGTGTGTGACAACACACTGAACTGGGAATGGAGAGGGAGAGAGGGAGCGGGTGATAACACACTGAACGGGGAATGGAGAGAGAGAGAGGGAGCGGGTGATACCACACTGAACGGGGAATGGAGAGAGAGAGAGGGAGCGAGTGACAACACACTGAACTGGGAATGGAGAGAGAGAGGGAGTGTGTGACAACACACTGAACGGGGAATGGAGAGAGAGAGAGGGAGCGAGTGATAACACACTGAACTGGGAATGGAGAGAGAGAGGGAGTGTGTGACAACACACTGAACGGGGAATGGAGAGAGAGAGAGGGAGCGAGTGATAACACACTGAATGGGGAATGGAGAGAGAGAGGGAGTGTGTGACAACACACTGAACGGGGAATGGAGAGAGAGAGGGTGCGAGTGACAACACACTGAACTGGGAATGGAGAGAGAGAGAGGGAGCGAGTGATAACACACTGAATGGGGAATGGAGAGAGAGAGAGGGAGCGAGTGACAACCCACTGAACTGGGAATGGAGAGAGAGAGAGGGAGCGAGTGAAAACTTACTGAACTGGGAATGGAGAGAGAGAGAGAGGGAGCGAGTGACAACACACTGAACTGGGAATGGAGAGAGAGAGAGGGAGCGAGTGATAACACACTGAACTGGGAATGGAGAGAGAGAGAGGGAGCGAGTGACAACACACTGAACTGGGAATGGAGAGAGAGAGAGGGAGCGAGTGATAACACACTGAACGGGGAATGGAGAGAGAGAGAGGGAGCGAGTGACAACACACTGAACTGGGAATGGAGAGAGAGACGGGGAGTGAGTGACAACACACTGAACTGGGAATGGAGAGAGAGAGGGGGAGCGAGTGATAACACACTGAACGGGGAATGGAGAGAGAGGGGGAGCGAGTGACAACACACTGAACTGGGAATGGAGAGAGAGAGGGGGAGCGAGTGATAACACACTGAACGGGGAATGGAGAGAGAGAGAGGGAGCGAGTGATAACACACTGAACGGGGAATGGAGAGAGAGAGAGGGAGTGAGTGACAACACACTGAACGGGGAATGGAGAGAGAGAGGGAGCGAGTGACAACTTACTGAACTGGGAATGGAGAGAGAGAGAGGGAGCGAGTGACAACACACTGAACGGGGAATGGAGAGAGAGAGGGAGCGAGTGATAACACACTGAACGGGGAATGGAGAGAGAGAGAGGGAGCGAGTGACAACACACTGAACTGGGAATGGAGAGAGAGACGGAGCGAGTGATAACACACTGATTTGGGAATGGAGAGAGAGAGGGAGCGAGTGATAACACACTGAACTGGGAATGGAGAGAGAGGGGGAGTGAGTGACAACACACTGAACTGGGAATGGAGAGAGAGAGAGGGAGCGAGTGACAACACACTGAACTGGGAACGGAGAGAGAGAGAGGGAGCAAGTGATAACACACTGAACGGGGAATGGAGAGAAAGAGAAAGAGAGCGAGTGACAACACACTGAACTGGGAATGGAGAGAGAGAGAGGGAGAGAGTGATAACCCACTGAACGGGGAATGGAGAAAGAGAAAGGGAGCGAGTGACAACCCACTGAACGGGGAATGGAGAAAGAGAGAGGGAGCGAGTGACAACGCACTGAACTGGGAATAGAGAGACAGAGACAGGGAGTGACAACACATTGAAATGGGAATGGAGAGGGAGACGGGGAGTGAGTGACAACACACTGAACTGGGAATGGAGAGAGAGAGTGGGAGTGAGTGATAACACACTGAACTGGGAATGGAGAGAGAGAGAGGGAGCGAGTGATAACACACTGAACTGGGAATGGAGAGAGAGAGAGGGAGCGAGTGACAACACACTGAACGGGGAATGGAGAGAGAGAGAGGGAGCGAGTGATAACACACTGAACTGGGGAATGGAGAGGGAGAGAGGGAGTGAGTGACAACACACTGAACGGGGAATGGAGAGGGAGAGAGGGAGTGAGTGACAACACACTGAACGGGGAATGGAGAGGGAGAGAGGGAGTGAGTGACAACACACTGAACGGGGAATGGAGAGAAAGAGAAAGAGAGCGAGTGATAACACACTGAACTGGGAATGGAGAGAGAGAGACAGGGAGCGAGTGATAACACACTGAACGGGGAATGGGGAGAGAGAGAGGGAGCGAGTGACAACCCACTGAACTGGGAATAGAGAGAGAGAGAGGGAGCGAGTGATAACACACTGAACTGGGAATGGAGAGAGAGAGAGGGAGTGTGTGACAACACACTGAACTGGGAATGGAGAGGGAGAGAGGGAGCGAGTGAGAACACACTGAACTGGGAATGGAGAGGGAGACGGGGAGTGAGTGACAACACACTGAACTGGGAATGGAGAGAGAGAGGGGGAGCGAGTGATAACACACTGAATTGGGAATGGAGAGGGAGAGAGGGAGCGAGTGACAACACACTGAACTGGGAATGGAGAGGGAGAGAGGGAGCGAGTGATAACACACTGAACTGGGAATGGAGAGAGAGACAGAGCGAGTGACAACACACTGAATGGCGAATGGAGAGAGAGAGAGGGAGCGAGTGACAACCCACTGAACTGGGAATAGAGAGAGAGAGGGAGCGAGTGATAACACACTGAACTGGGAATGGAGAGAGAGAGAGGGAGTGTGTGACAACACACTGAACTGGGAATGGAGAGGGAGAGAGGGAGCGAGTGAGAACACACTGAACTGGGAATGGAGAGGGAGACGGGGAGTGAGTGACAACACACTGAACTGGGAATGGAGAGAGAGAGGGAGCGAGTGATAACACACTGAACGGGGAATGGAGAGGGAGAGAGGGAGCGAGTGATAACACACTGAACTGGGAATGGAGAGAGAGACGGAGCGAGTGACAACACACTGAACTGGGAATGGAGAGAGAGAGAGGGAGTGAGTGATAACACACTGAACTGGGAATGGAGAGAGAGAGAGGGAGCGAGTGATAACACACTGAACTGGGAATGGAGAGAGAGAGAGGGAGCGAGTGATAACACACTGAACTGGGAATGGAGAGGGAGACGGGGAGTGAGTGACAACACACTGAACTGGGAATGGAGAGTGAGAGAGGGAGCGAGTGACAACACACTGAACTGGGAATGGAGAGAGAGAGGGAGCGAGTGATAACACACTGAACGGGGAATGGAGAGAGAGAGAGGGAGCGAGTGACAACACACTGAACTGGGAATGGAGAGAGAGAGAGGGAGCGAGTGACAACACACTGAACTGGGAATGGAGAGAGAGAGAGGGAGCGAGTGACAACACACTGAACTGGGAATGGAGAGAGAGAGAGGGAGCGAGTGATAACACACTGAACTGGGGAATGGAGAGAGAGAGAGGGAGCGAGTGAGAAAACATTGAACTGGGAATGGAGAGAGAGAGAGGGAGCGAGTGACAACACACTGAACTGGGAATGGAGAGAGAGAGAGGGAGCGAGTGACAACACACTGAACTGGGAATGGAGAGAGAGAGAGGGAGCGAGTGATAACACACTGAACTGGGAATGGAGAGAGAGAGAGGGAGCGAGTGATAACACACTGAACTGGGAATGGAGAGAGAGAGAGGGAGCGAGTGACAACACACTGAACTGGGAATGGAGAGAGAGAGAGAGGGAGCGAGTGATAACACACTGGACTGGGAATGGAGAGAGAGAGAGGGAGAGAGTGAGAACACACTGAATGGGGAATGGAGAGAGAGAGAGAGAGCGAGTGACAACACACTGAACTGGGAATGGAGAGAGAGAGAGGGAGCGAGTGATAACACACTGAACTGGGAATGGAGAGAGAGAGAGGGAGCGAGTGATAACACACTGAACTGGGAATGGAGAGAGAGAGAGGGAGAGAGTGAGAACACACTGAACTGGGGATGGAGAGAGAGAGAGAGGGAGAGAGTGAGAACACACTGAATGGGGAATGGAGAGAGAGAGAGAGAGAGCGAGTGACAACACACTGAACTGGGAATGGAGAGAGAGAGAGGGAGCGAGTGACAACACACTGAACTGGGAATGGAGAGAGAGGGGGAGCGAGTGATAACACACTGAACTGGGAATGGAGAGGGAGAGGGGGAGTGAGTGACAAAACACTGAACTGGGAATGGAGAGAGAGAGGGGGAGTGAGTGATAACACACTGAACTGGGAATGGAGAGAGAGACGGAGCGAGTGACAACACACTGAACGGGGAATGGAGAGAGAGAGGGGGAGCGAGTGACAACACACTGAACTGGGAATGGAGAGAGAGAGAGGGAGCGAGTGATAACACACTGAACTGGGAATGGAGAGAGAGTGAGAGAGAGCGGGAACAAGTGACAACACACTGAACTGGTAATGGAGAGGGAGAGGGGAAGTGAGTGACAACACACTGAACTGGGAATGGAGGGAGAGAGAGGGAGCGAGTGACAACTTACTGAACTGGGAATGGAGAAAGAGAGGGGGAGTGAGTGATAACACACTGAACTGGGAATGGAGAGAGAGAGAGGGAGCGAGTGACAACACACTGAACTGGGAATGGAGAGGGAGAGGGAGCGAGTGACAACACACTGAATGGGGAATGGAGGGAGAGAGAGGGAGCGAGTGATAACACCATGAACTGGGAACGGAGAGAGAGGTGGAGTGAGTGACAACACACTGAACTGGGAATGGAGAGAGAGAGAGGGGGAGTGAGTGATAACACACTGAACTGGGAATGGAGAGAGAGAGAGGGAGCGAGTGATAACACACTGAACGGGGAATGGAGAGAGAGAGAGGGAGCGAGTGATAACACACTGAACTGGGAATGGAGAGAGAGAGGGAGCGAGTGACAACACACTGAACTGGGAATGGAGAGAGAGAGAGGGAGCGAGTGATAACACACTGAACGGGGAATGGAGAGAGAGAGAGGGAGCGAGTGATAACACACTGAAATGGGAATGGAGAGGGAGAGAGGGAGCGAGTGACAACCCACTGAACTGGGAATGGAGAGAGAGAGAGGGAGCGAGTGATAACACACTGAACTGGGAATGGAGAGAGAGAGAGGTAGCGAGTGACAACACACTGAACTGGGAATGGAGAGAGAGACGGAGCGAGAGACAACACACTGAACTGGGAATGGAGAGAGAGAGGGGGAGTGAGTGATAACACACTGAACTGGGAATGGAGAGAGAGTGAGAGAGAGCGGGAACGAGTGACAACACACTGAACTGGTAATGGAGAGGGAGAGGGGAAGTGAGTTACAACACACTGAACTGGGAATGGAGGGAGAGAGAGGGAGCGAGTGACAACACACTGAACTGGGAATGGAGAGAGAGGGGGAGTGAGTGATAACACACTGAACTGGGAATGGAGAGAGAGAGAGGGAGCGAGTGACAACACACCGAACTGGGAATAGAGAGAGAGAGGGGGAGCGAGTGATAACACCATGAACTGGGAATGGAGAGAGAGGGGGAGTGAGTGACAACAGACTGAATGGGGAATGGAGAGAGAGACGGAGCGAGTGACAACACACTGAATGGGGAATGGAGAGAGAGAGAGAGCGAGTGATAACACACTGAACTGGGAATGGAGAGAGAGATGGAGCGAGTGATAACACACTCAACTGGGAATGGAGAGGGAGAGAGGGAGCGAGTGATAACACACTGAACGGGGAATGGAGAGAGAGAGAGGGAGCGGGTGATACCACACTAAATGGGGAATGGAGAGAGAGAGAGGGAGCGAGTGACAACACACTGAACTGGGAATGGAGAGAGAGAGGGAGTGTGTGACAACACACTGAACTGGGAATGGAGAGAGAGAGGGAGCGAGTGACAACAGACTGAACTGGGAATGGAGAGAGAGAGAGGGAGTGTGTGACAACAGACTGAACTGGGAATGGAGAGAGAGAGGGAGCGAGTGACAACACACTGAACTGGGAATGGAGAGAGAGAGGGAGTGTGTGACAACAGACTGAACTGGGAATTGAGAGAGAGAGAGGGAGCGGGTGATACCACACTGAACTGGGAATGGAGAGAGAGAGTGAGCGAGTGACAACACACTGAACTAGGAATGGAGAGAGAGAGAGGGAGCGAGTGATAACACACTGAACGGGGAATGGAGAGAGAGAGAGGGAGCGAGTGACAACCCACTGAACTGGGAATGGAGAGAGAGAGAGGGAGCGAGTGACAACACACTGAACTGGGAATGGAGAGAGAGAGAGGGAGCGAGTGATAACACACTGAACTGGGAATGGAGAGAGAGAGAGGGAGTCAGTGACAACACACTGAACTGGGAATGGAGAGAGA
This sequence comes from Chiloscyllium plagiosum, assembly GCF_037043375.1. Lineage (NCBI taxonomy): Eukaryota > Metazoa > Chordata > Chondrichthyes > Orectolobiformes > Hemiscylliidae > Chiloscyllium > Chiloscyllium plagiosum. The sequence goes on along the minus strand of NW_028270152.1, from coordinate 77,621,783 downwards.
GAGAGTGAGTGAGTGACAACCCACTGAACTGGGAATGGAGAGGGAGAGGGAGCAATTGACAACACACTGAACGGGGAATGAAGAGAGAGAGAGTGAGTGAGTGACAACCCACTGAACTGGGAATGGAGAGGGAGAGGGAGCAAATGACAACACACTGAACGGGGAATGGAGAGAGAGAGGGGGAGTGAGTGAAAACACACTGAACTGGGAATGGAGAGAGAGAGAGGGAGAGAGTGAGAACACACTGAACTGGGGATGGAGAGAGAGAGAGGGAGAGAGTGAGAACACACTGAACGGGGAATGGAGAGAGAGAGAGGGAGAGAGTGAGAACACACTGAATGGGGAATGGAGAGAGAGAGAGAGAGCGAGTGACAACACACTGAACGGGGAATGGAGAAAGAGAGAGGGAGCGAGTGACAACCCACTGAACTGGGAATAGAGAGACAGAGACAGGGAGTGACAACACACTGAAATGGGAATGGAGAGAGAGTGGGAGTGAGTGATAACACACTGAACTGGGAATGGAGAGAGAGAGAGAGAGAGAGCGAGTGACAACTTACTGAACGGGGAATGGAGAGAGAGAGAGAGAGAGAGCAAGTGACAACACACTGAACGGGGAATGGAGAAAGAGAGGGAGAGAGCGAGTGACAACACACTGAACTGGGAATGGAGAGAGAGGGGGAGCGAGTGACAACACACTGAACTGGACATGGAGAGAGAGAGAGGGAGCGAGTGACAACTTACTGAACTGGGAATGGAGAGAGAGGGGGAGTGAGTGATAACACACTGAACTGGGAATGGAGAGAGAGAGAGGGAGCGAGTGACAACACACTGAACTGGGAATGGAGAGAGAGAGAGGGAGCGAGTGATAACACACTGAACTGAGGATGGAGAGAGAGTGAGAGAGAGCGGGAACGAGTGACAACACACTGAACTGGTAATGGAGAGGGAGAGGGGAAGTGAGTGACAACACACTGAACTGGGAATGGAGGGAGAGAGAGGGGAAGCGAGTGACAACACACTGAACTGGGAATGGAGGGAGAGAGAGGGGAAGCGAGTGACAACACACTGAACTGGGAATGGAGAGAGAGGAGAAGCGAGTGACAACACACTGAACTGGGAATGGAGAGAGAGAGAGGGAGCGAGTGACAACTTACTGAACTGGGAATGGAGGGAGAGAGAGGGAGCGAGTGATAACACCATGAACTGGGAATGGAGAAAGAGAGGGGGAGTGAGTGATAACACACTGAACTGGGAATGGAGAGAGAGAGAGGGAGCGAGTGACAACTTACTGAACTGGGAATGGAGGGAGAGAGAGGGAGCGAGTGATAACACCATGAACTGGGAATGGAGAAAGAGAGGGGGAGTGAGTGATAACACACTGAACTGGGAATGGAGGGAGAGAGAGGGAGCGAGTGATAACACCATGAACTGGGAACGGAGAGAGAGGGGGAGTGAGTGACAACACACTGAACTGGGAATGGAGAGAGAGAGAGGGAGCGAGTGACAACACACTGAACGGGGAATGGAGAGAGAGAGAGGGAGCGAGTGACAACACACTGAACGGGGAATGGAGAGAGAGAGAGGGAGTGAGTGACAACACACTGAACTGGGAATGGAGAGAGAGAGAGGGAGCGAGTGACAACACACTGAACTGGGAATGGAGAGAGAGAGAGGGAGTGAGTGACAACACACTGAACTGGGAATGGAGAGAGACAGAGCGAGTGACAACACACTGAACTGGGAATGGAGAGAGAGAGAGGGAGTGAGTGATAACACACTGAACGGGGAATGGAGAGAGAGAGAGGGAGCGGGTGATACCACACTGAACGGGGAATGGAGAGAGAGAGAGTGAGCGAGTGACAACACACTGAACTGGGAATGGAGAGTGAGAGAGGGAGCGAGTGACAACACACTGAACGGGGAATGGAGAGAGAGAGAGTGAGCGAGTGACAACACACTGAACTGGGAATGGAGAGAGAGAGAGGGAGCGAGTGATAACACACTGAACGGGGAATGGAGAGAGAGAGAGTGAGCGAGTGACAACACACTGAACTGGGAATGGAGAGTGAGAGAGGGAGCGAGTGATAACACACTGAACTGGGAATGGAGAGAGAGAGAGGGGGAGTGACAACACACTGAACTGGGAATGGAGAGTGAGAGAGGGAGCGAGTGATAACACACTGAACTGGGAATGGAGAGAGAGAGGGAGTGTGTGACAACAGACTGAACTGGGAATGGAGAGAGAGAGAGGGAGCGAGTGACAACACACTGAACTGGGAATGGAGAGAGAGAGAGGGAGCGAGTGACAACACACTGAGCTGGGAATGGAGAGAGAGAGAGGGAGCAAGTGACAACTTACTGAACTGGGAATGGAGAGAGAGAGGGGGAGTGAGTGATAACACACTGAACTGGGAATGGAGAGAGAGAGAGGGAGCGAGTGACAACACACTGAACTGGGAATGGAGAGAGAGAGGGGGAGCGAGTGACAACACACTGAACTGGGAATGGAGAGAGAGAGGGGGAGTGAGTGATAACACACTGAACTGGGAATGGAGAGAGAGAGAGGGAGCGAGTGACAACACACTGAACTGGGAATGGAGAGAGAGAGAGGGAGCGAGTGACAACACACTGAACTGGGAATGGAGAGAGAGAGAGAGAGTGAGTGACAACACACTGAACTGGGAATGGAGAGAGAGAGAGGGAGCGAGTGATAACACACTGAACGGGGAATGGAGAGAGAGAGGGAACGAGCGACAACACACTGAACTGGGAATGGAGAGAGAGAGAGGGAGCGAGTGATAACACACTGAACTGGGAATGGAGAGAGAGAGAGGGAGCGAGTGATAACACACTGAACGGGGAATGGAGAGAGAGAGAGGGAGCGAGTGATATCACACTGAACTGGGAATGGAGAGAGAGAGAGGGAGCGAGTGATAACACACTGAACTGGGAATGGAGAGGGAGAGGGAGCAAGTGACAACACACTGAACTGGGAATGGAGAGAGAGAGGGAGCGAGTGATAACACACTGAACGGGGAATGGAGAGAGAGTGGGGGAGTGAGTGAAAACACACTGAACTGGGAATGCAGAGAGAGAGCGGGAGCGAGTGATAACACACTGAACGGGGAATGGAGAGAGAGAGAGGGAGCGAGTGATAACACACTGAACTTGGAATGGAGAGAGAGAGAGGGAGCGAGTGACAACACACTGAACGGGGAATGGAGAGAGAGAGGGAGCGAGTGATAACACACTGAACGGGGAATGGAGAGAGATAGGGGGAGCGAGTGACAACACACTGAACGGGGAATGGAGAGAGAGAGGGGGAGTGAGTGAAAACACACTGAACTGGGAATGGAGAGAGAGAGAGGGAGAGAGTGAGAACACACTGAACTGGGGATGGAGAGAGAGAGAGGGAGAGAGTGAGAACACACTGAACGGGGAATGGAGAGAGAGAGAGGGAGAGAGTGAGAACACACTGAATGGGGAATGGAGAGAGAGAGAGAGAGCGAGTGACAACACACTGAACGGGGAATGGAGAAAGAGAGAGGGAGCGAGTGACAACCCACTGAACTGGGAATAGAGAGACAGAGACAGGGAGTGACAACACACTGAAATGGGAATGGAGAGAGAGTGGGAGTGAGTGATAACACACTGAACTGGGAATGGAGAGAGAGAGAGAGAGAGAGCGAGTGACAACTTACTGAACGGGGAATGGAGAGAGAGAGAGAGAGAGAGCAAGTGACAACACACTGAACGGGGAATGGAGAAAGAGAGGGAGAGAGCGAGTGACAACACACTGAACTGGGAATGGAGAGAGAGGGGGAGCGAGTGACAACACACTGAACTGGACATGGAGAGAGAGAGAGGGAGCGAGTGACAACTTACTGAACTGGGAATGGAGAGAGAGGGGGAGTGAGTGATAACACACTGAACTGGGAATGGAGAGAGAGAGAGGGAGCGAGTGACAACACACTGAACTGGGAATGGAGAGAGAGAGAGGGAGCGAGTGATAACACACTGAACTGAGGATGGAGAGAGAGTGAGAGAGAGCGGGAACGAGTGACAACACACTGAACTGGTAATGGAGAGGGAGAGGGGAAGTGAGTGACAACACACTGAACTGGGAATGGAGGGAGAGAGAGGGGAAGCGAGTGACAACACACTGAACTGGGAATGGAGGGAGAGAGAGGGGAAGCGAGTGACAACACACTGAACTGGGAATGGAGAGAGAGGAGAAGCGAGTGACAACACACTGAACTGGGAATGGAGAGAGAGAGAGGGAGCGAGTGACAACTTACTGAACTGGGAATGGAGGGAGAGAGAGGGAGCGAGTGATAACACCATGAACTGGGAATGGAGAAAGAGAGGGGGAGTGAGTGATAACACACTGAACTGGGAATGGAGAGAGAGAGAGGGAGCGAGTGACAACTTACTGAACTGGGAATGGAGGGAGAGAGAGGGAGCGAGTGATAACACCATGAACTGGGAATGGAGAAAGAGAGGGGGAGTGAGTGATAACACACTGAACTGGGAATGGAGGGAGAGAGAGGGAGCGAGTGATAACACCATGAACTGGGAACGGAGAGAGAGGGGGAGTGAGTGACAACACACTGAACTGGGAATGGAGAGAGAGAGAGGGAGCGAGTGACAACACACTGAACGGGGAATGGAGAGAGAGAGAGGGAGCGAGTGACAACACACTGAACGGGGAATGGAGAGAGAGAGAGGGAGTGAGTGACAACACACTGAACTGGGAATGGAGAGAGAGAGAGGGAGCGAGTGACAACACACTGAACTGGGAATGGAGAGAGAGAGAGGGAGTGAGTGACAACACACTGAACTGGGAATGGAGAGAGACAGAGCGAGTGACAACACACTGAACTGGGAATGGAGAGAGAGAGAGGGAGTGAGTGATAACACACTGAACGGGGAATGGAGAGAGAGAGAGGGAGCGGGTGATACCACACTGAACGGGGAATGGAGAGAGAGAGAGTGAGCGAGTGACAACACACTGAACTGGGAATGGAGAGTGAGAGAGGGAGCGAGTGACAACACACTGAACGGGGAATGGAGAGAGAGAGAGTGAGCGAGTGACAACACACTGAACTGGGAATGGAGAGAGAGAGAGGGAGCGAGTGATAACACACTGAACGGGGAATGGAGAGAGAGAGAGTGAGCGAGTGACAACACACTGAACTGGGAATGGAGAGTGAGAGAGGGAGCGAGTGATAACACACTGAACTGGGAATGGAGAGAGAGAGAGGGGGAGTGACAACACACTGAACTGGGAATGGAGAGTGAGAGAGGGAGCGAGTGATAACACACTGAACTGGGAATGGAGAGAGAGAGGGAGTGTGTGACAACAGACTGAACTGGGAATGGAGAGAGAGAGAGGGAGCGAGTGACAACACACTGAACTGGGAATGGAGAGAGAGAGAGGGAGCGAGTGACAACACACTGAGCTGGGAATGGAGAGAGAGAGAGGGAGCAAGTGACAACTTACTGAACTGGGAATGGAGAGAGAGAGGGGGAGTGAGTGATAACACACTGAACTGGGAATGGAGAGAGAGAGAGGGAGCGAGTGACAACACACTGAACTGGGAATGGAGAGAGAGAGGGGGAGCGAGTGACAACACACTGAACTGGGAATGGAGAGAGAGAGGGGGAGTGAGTGATAACACACTGAACTGGGAATGGAGAGAGAGAGAGGGAGCGAGTGACAACACACTGAACTGGGAATGGAGAGAGAGAGAGGGAGCGAGTGACAACACACTGAACTGGGAATGGAGAGAGAGAGAGAGAGTGAGTGACAACACACTGAACTGGGAATGGAGAGAGAGAGAGGGAGCGAGTGATAACACACTGAACGGGGAATGGAGAGAGAGAGGGAACGAGCGACAACACACTGAACTGGGAATGGAGAGAGAGAGAGGGAGCGAGTGATAACACACTGAACTGGGAATGGAGAGAGAGAGAGGGAGCGAGTGATAACACACTGAACGGGGAATGGAGAGAGAGAGAGGGAGCGAGTGATATCACACTGAACTGGGAATGGAGAGAGAGAGAGGGAGCGAGTGATAACACACTGAACTGGGAATGGAGAGGGAGAGGGAGCAAGTGACAACACACTGAACTGGGAATGGAGAGAGAGAGGGAGCGAGTGATAACACACTGAACGGGGAATGGAGAGAGAGTGGGGGAGTGAGTGAAAACACACTGAACTGGGAATGCAGAGAGAGAGCGGGAGCGAGTGATAACACACTGAACGGGGAATGGAGAGAGAGAGAGGGAGCGAGTGATAACACACTGAACTTGGAATGGAGAGAGAGAGAGGGAGCGAGTGACAACACACTGAACGGGGAATGGAGAGAGAGAGGGAGCGAGTGATAACACACTGAACGGGGAATGGAGAGAGATAGGGGGAGCGAGTGACAACACACTGAACTGGGAATGGAGAGGGAGAGGGAGCAAGTGACAACACACTGAACGGGGAATGGAGAGAGAGTGGGGGAGTGAGTGAAAACACACTGAACTGGGAATGCAGAGAGAGAGCGGGAGCGAGTGATAACACACTGAACGGGGAATGGAGAGAGAGAGAGGGAGCGAGTGACAACACACTGAACTGGGAATGGAGAGAGAGAGGGGGAGTGATTGGCAACACATTGAACTGGGAATGGAGAGAGAGAGTGGGAGTGAGTGATAACACACTGAATGGGGAATGGAGAGAGAGAGAGAGAGAGCGAGTGACAACACACTGAACGGGGAATGGAGAGAGAGAGAGAGAGAGAGCGAGTGACAACACACTGAACGGGGAATGGAGAAAGAGAGAGGGAGCGAGTGACAACCCACTGAACTGGGAATAGAGAGACAGGGACAGGGAGTGACAACACACTGAAATGGGAATGGAGAGGGAGACGGGGAGTGAGTGAGAACACACTGAACTGGGAATGGAGAGAGAGAGCGGGAACGAGTGATAACACACTGAACGGGAATGGAGAGAGAGAGAGAGAGAGAGAGCGAGTGACAACACACTGAACAGGGAATGGAGAGAGAGAGCGGGAACGAGTGATAACACACTGAACTGGGAATGGAGAGAGAAGGGGAGCGAGTGACAACACACTGAACTGGGAATGGAGAGAGAGTGAGGGAGCGAGTGACAACACACTGAACTGGGAATGGAGAGAGAGAGAGTGAGTGAGTGACAACACACTGAACTGGGAATGGAGAGGGAGAGGGAGCAATTGACACACACTGAACGGGGAATGGAGAGAGAGAGAGTGAGTAAGTGACAACCCACTGAACTGGGAATGGAGAGGGAGAGAGTGAGTGAGTGACAACAGACTGAACTGGGAATGGAGAGAGAGAGAGGGAGAGAGTGAGAACACACTGAACTGGGAATGGAGAGAGAGAGAGGGAGAGAGTGAGAACACACTGAACGGGGAATGGAGAGAGAGAGAGAGAGAGAGTGAGAACACACTGAATGGGGAATGGAGAGAGAGAGAGAGAGAGCGAGTGACAACACACTGAACGGGGAATGGAGAAAGAGAGAGGGAGTGTGTGACAACCCACTGAACTGGGAATAGAGAGACAGAGACAGGGAGTGACAACACACTGAAATGGGAATGGAGAGGGAGACGGGGAGTGAGTGACAACACACTGAACGGGGAATGGAGAAAGAGAGAAGGGAAGCGAGTTACAACACACTGAACGGGGAATGGAGAGAGAGAGAGGGAGCGAGTGACAACACACTGAACGGGGAATGGAGAGAGAGAGAAGGGAAGCGAGTGACAACACACTGAACTGGGAATGGAGAGAGAGAGAAGGGAAGCGAGTTACAACACACTGAACTGGGAATGGAGAGAGAGAGAAGGGAAGCGAGTTACAACACACTGAACTGGGAATGGAGAGAGAGGGGGAGTGAGTGACAACACACTGAACTGGGAATGGAGAGAGAGGGGGAGCGAGTGACAACACACTGAACTGGAAATGGAGACAGAGGGGGAGTGAGTGATAACACACTGAACTGGGAATGGAGAGAGAGAGAGGGAGCGAGTGACAACTTACTGAACTGGGAATGGAGAGAGAGAGAGAGGGAGCGAGTGACAACTTACTGAACTGGGAATGGAGAGAGAGAGAGAGGGAGCGAGTGATAACACACTGAACGGGGAATGGAGAGAGAGAGAGGGAGCGAGTGACAACACACTGAACTGGGAATGGAGAGGGAGAGGGGAAGTGAGTGACAACACACTGAACTGGGAATGGAGAGAGAGAGAGGGGAAGCGAGTTACAACACACTGAACTGGGAATGGAGGGAGAGAGAGGGGAAGCGAGTGACAACACACTAAACGGGAAATGGAGAGAGAGGGGAAGCGAGTTACAACACACTGAACTGGGAATGGAGGGAGAGAGAGGGGAAGCGAGTGATAACACACTGAACTGGGAATGGAGAGAGAGGAGAAGCGAGTGACAACACACTGAACTGGGAATGGAGGGAGAGAGAGGGAGCGAGTGACAACTTACTGAACTGGGAATGGAGAAAGAGAGGGGGAGTGAGTGATAACACACTGAACTGGGAATGGAGAGAGAGGGGGAGTGAGTGATCACACACTGAACTGGGAATGGAGAGAGAGAGAGGGAGCGAGTGACAACACACTGAACTGGGAATGGAGAGAGAGAGAGGGAGCGAGTGATAACACACTGAACTGGGAATGGAGGGAGAGAGAGGGAGCGAGTGATAACACCATGAACTGTGAACGGAGAGAGAGGGGGAGTGAGTGACAACACACTGAACTGGGAATGGAGAGAGAGAGAGGGAGCGAGTGACAACTTACTGAACTGGGAATGGAGAAAGAGAGGGGGAGTGAGTGATAACACACTGAACTGGGAATGGAGAGAGAGGGGGAGTGAGTGATCACACACTGAACTGGGAATGGAGAGAGAGAGAGGGAGCGAGTGACAACACACTGAACTGGGAATGGAGAGAGAGAGAGGGAGCGAGTGATAACACACTGAACTGGGAATGGAGGGAGAGAGAGGGAGCGAGTGACAACTTACTGAACTGGGAATGGAGAAAGAGAGGGGGAGTGAGTGATAACACACTGAACTGGGAATGGAGAGAGAGGGGGAGTGAGTGATCACACACTGAACTGGGAATGGAGAGAGAGAGAGGGAGCGAGTGACAACACACTGAACTGGGAATGGAGAGAGAGAGAGGGAGCGAGTGATAACACACTGAACTGGGAATGGAGGGAGAGAGAGGGAGCGAGTGATAACACCATGAACTGTGAACGGAGAGAGAGGGGGAGTGAGTGACAACACACTGAACTGGGAATGGAGAGAGAGGGGGAGCGAGTGACAACACACTGAACTGGGAATGGAGAGAGAGAGAGGGAGCGAGTGACAACACACTGAACTGGGAATGGAGGGAGAGAGAGGGAGCGAGTGACAACTTACTGAACTGGGAATGGAGAAAGAGAGGGGGAGTGAGTGATAACACACTGAACTGGGAATGGAGAGAGAGGGGGAGTGAGTGATCACACACTGAACTGGGAATGGAGAGAGAGAGAGGGAGCGAGTGACAACACACTGAACTGGGAATGGAGAGAGAGAGAGGGAGCGAGTGATAACACACTGAACTGGGAATGGAGGGAGAGAGAGGGAGCGAGTGATAACACCATGAACTGTGAACGGAGAGAGAGGGGGAGTGAGTGACAACACACTGAACTGGGAATGGAGAGAGAGGGGGAGCGAGTGACAACACACTGAACTGGGAATGGAGAGAGAGGGGGAGCGAGTGACAACACACTGAACTGGAAATGGAGACAGAGGGGGAGTGAGTGATAACACACTGAACTGGGAATGGAGAGAGAGAGAGGGAGCGAGTGACAACTTACTGAACTGGGAATGGAGAGAGAGAGAGAGGGAGCGAGTGACAACTTACTGAACTGGGAATGGAGAGAGAGAGAGAGGGAGCGAGTGATAACACACTGAACGGGGAATGGAGAGAGAGAGAGGGAGCGAGTGACAACACACTGAACTGGGAATGGAGAGGGAGAGGGGAAGTGAGTGACAACACACTGAACTGGGAATGGAGAGAGAGAGAGGGGAAGCGAGTTACAACACACTGAACTGGGAATGGAGGGAGAGAGAGGGGAAGCGAGTGACAACACACTAAACGGGAAATGGAGAGAGAGGGGAAGCGAGTTACAACACACTGAACTGGGAATGGAGGGAGAGAGAGGGGAAGCGAGTGATAACACACTGAACTGGGAATGGAGAGAGAGGAGAAGCGAGTGACAACACACTGAACTGGGAATGGAGGGAGAGAGAGGGAGCGAGTGACAACTTACTGAACTGGGAATGGAGAAAGAGAGGGGGAGTGAGTGATAACACACTGAACTGGGAATGGAGAGAGAGGGGGAGTGAGTGATCACACACTGAACTGGGAATGGAGAGAGAGAGAGGGAGCGAGTGACAACACACTGAACTGGGAATGGAGAGAGAGAGAGGGAGCGAGTGATAACACACTGAACTGGGAATGGAGGGAGAGAGAGGGAGCGAGTGATAACACCATGAACTGTGAACGGAGAGAGAGGGGGAGTGAGTGACAACACACTGAACTGGGAATGGAGAGAGAGAGAGGGAGCGAGGGACAACACACTGAACTGGGAATGGAGAGAGAGAGAGGGAGCGAGTGATAACACACTGAACGGGGAATGGAGAGAGAGAGGGAGCGAGTGACAACACACTGAACTGGGAATGGAGAGAGAGACGGAGCGAGTGACAACACACTGAACTGGGAATGGAGAGAGAGAGAGGGAGCGGGTGATACCACACTGAACGGGGAATGGAGAGAGAGAGAGTGAGCGAGTGACAACACACTGAACTGGGAATGGAGAGAGAGAGAGGGAGCGAGTGATAACACACTGAACGGGGAATGGAGAGAGAGAGAGGGAGCGAGTGATAACACACTGAACGGGGAATGGAGAGAGAGAGAGGGAGCGGGTGATACCACACTGTACGGGGAATGGAGAGAGAGAGAGTGAGCGAGTGACAACACACTGAACTGGGAATGGAGAGTGAGAGAGGGAGCGAGTGATAACACACTGAACTGGGAATGGAGAGAGAGGGGGAGTGAGTGATAACACACTGAACTGGGAATGGAGAGAGAGAGAGGGAGCGAGTGATAACACCATGAACTGGGAATGGAGAGAGAGAGGGAGCGAGTGATAACACACTGAACGGGGAATGGAGAGAGAGAGAGGGAGCGGGTGATACCACACTGTACGGGGAATGGAGAGAGAGAGAGTGAGCGAGTGATAACACACTGAACTGGGAATAGAGAGAGAGAGAGGGAGCGAGTGATAACACACTGAACTGGGAATGGAGAGAGAGACGGAGCGAGTGACAACACACTGAACTGGGAATGGAGAGAGAGTGAGGGAGCGAGTGACAACACACTGAACTGGGAATGGAGAGAGAGAGAGTGAGTGAGTGACAACACACTGAACTGGGAATGGAGAGGGAGAGGGAGCAATTGACACACACTGAACGGGGAATGGAGAGAGAGAGAGTGAGTAAGTGACAACCCACTGAACTGGGAATGGAGAGGGAGAGAGTGAGTGAGTGACAACAGACTGAACTGGGAATGGAGAGAGAGAGAGGGAGAGAGTGAGAACACACTGAACTGGGAATGGAGAGAGAGAGAGGGAGAGAGTGAGAACACACTGAACGGGGAATGGAGAGAGAGAGAGAGAGAGAGAGTGAGAACACACTGAATGGGGAATGGAGAGAGAGAGAGAGAGAGCGAGTGACAACACACTGAACGGGGAATGGAGAAAGAGAGAGGGAGTGTGTGACAACCCACTGAACTGGGAATAGAGAGACAGAGACAGGGAGTGACAACACACTGAAATGGGAATGGAGAGGGAGACGGGGAGTGAGTGACAACACACTGAACGGGGAATGGAGAAAGAGAGAAGGGAAGCGAGTTACAACACACTGAACTGGGAATGGAGAGAGAGAGAAGGGAAGCGAGTTACAACACACTGAACTGGGAATGGAGAGAGAGAGAAGGGAAGCGAGTTACAACACACTGAACTGGGAATGGAGAGAGAGGGGGAGCGAGTGACAACACACTGAACTGGGAATGGAGAGAGAGGGGGAGCGAGTGACAACACACTGAACTGGGAATGGAGAGAGAGAGAGGGAGCGAGTGACAACTTACTGAACTGGGAATGGAGGGAGAGAGAGGGAGCGAGTGATAACACCATGAACTGGGAATGGAGAAAGAGAGGGGGAGTGAGTGATAACACACTGAACTGGGAATGGAGAGAGAGAGAGGGAGCGAGTGACAACTTACTGAACTGGGAATGGAGGGAGAGAGAGGGAGCGAGTGATAACACCATGAACTGGGAATGGAGAAAGAGAGGGGGAGTGAGTGATAACACACTGAACTGGGAATGGAGGGAGAGAGAGGGAGCGAGTGATAACACCATGAACTGGGAACGGAGAGAGAGGGGGAGTGAGTGACAACACACTGAACTGGGAATGGAGAGAGAGAGAGGGAGCGAGTGACAACACACTGAACGGGGAATGGAGAGAGAGAGAGGGAGCGAGTGACAACACACTGAACGGGGAATGGAGAGAGAGAGAGGGAGTGAGTGACAACACACTGAACTGGGAATGGAGAGAGAGAGAGGGAGCGAGTGACAACACACTGAACTGGGAATGGAGAGAGAGAGAGGGAGTGAGTGACAACACACTGAACTGGGAATGGAGAGAGACAGAGCGAGTGACAACACACTGAACTGGGAATGGAGAGAGAGAGAGGGAGTGAGTGATAACACACTGAACGGGGAATGGAGAGAGAGAGAGGGAGCGGGTGATACCACACTGAACGGGGAATGGAGAGAGAGAGAGTGAGCGAGTGACAACACACTGAACTGGGAATGGAGAGTGAGAGAGGGAGCGAGTGACAACACACTGAACGGGGAATGGAGAGAGAGAGAGTGAGCGAGTGACAACACACTGAACTGGGAATGGAGAGAGAGAGAGGGAGCGAGTGATAACACACTGAACGGGGAATGGAGAGAGAGAGAGTGAGCGAGTGACAACACACTGAACTGGGAATGGAGAGTGAGAGAGGGAGCGAGTGATAACACACTGAACTGGGAATGGAGAGAGAGAGAGGGGGAGTGACAACACACTGAACTGGGAATGGAGAGTGAGAGAGGGAGCGAGTGATAACACACTGAACTGGGAATGGAGAGAGAGAGGGAGTGTGTGACAACAGACTGAACTGGGAATGGAGAGAGAGAGAGGGAGCGAGTGACAACACACTGAACTGGGAATGGAGAGAGAGAGAGGGAGCGAGTGACAACACACTGAGCTGGGAATGGAGAGAGAGAGAGGGAGCAAGTGACAACTTACTGAACTGGGAATGGAGAGAGAGAGGGGGAGTGAGTGATAACACACTGAACTGGGAATGGAGAGAGAGAGAGGGAGCGAGTGACAACACACTGAACTGGGAATGGAGAGAGAGAGGGGGAGCGAGTGACAACACACTGAACTGGGAATGGAGAGAGAGAGGGGGAGTGAGTGATAACACACTGAACTGGGAATGGAGAGAGAGAGAGGGAGCGAGTGACAACACACTGAACTGGGAATGGAGAGAGAGAGAGGGAGCGAGTGACAACACACTGAACTGGGAATGGAGAGAGAGAGAGAGAGTGAGTGACAACACACTGAACTGGGAATGGAGAGAGAGAGAGGGAGCGAGTGATAACACACTGAACGGGGAATGGAGAGAGAGAGGGAACGAGCGACAACACACTGAACTGGGAATGGAGAGAGAGAGAGGGAGCGAGTGATAACACACTGAACTGGGAATGGAGAGAGAGAGAGGGAGCGAGTGATAACACACTGAACGGGGAATGGAGAGAGAGAGAGGGAGCGAGTGATATCACACTGAACTGGGAATGGAGAGAGAGAGAGGGAGCGAGTGATAACACACTGAACTGGGAATGGAGAGGGAGAGGGAGCAAGTGACAACACACTGAACTGGGAATGGAGAGAGAGAGGGAGCGAGTGATAACACACTGAACGGGGAATGGAGAGAGAGTGGGGGAGTGAGTGAAAACACACTGAACTGGGAATGCAGAGAGAGAGCGGGAGCGAGTGATAACACACTGAACGGGGAATGGAGAGAGAGAGAGGGAGCGAGTGATAACACACTGAACTTGGAATGGAGAGAGAGAGAGGGAGCGAGTGACAACACACTGAACGGGGAATGGAGAGAGAGAGGGAGCGAGTGATAACACACTGAACGGGGAATGGAGAGAGATAGGGGGAGCGAGTGACAACACACTGAACTGGGAATGGAGAGGGAGAGGGAGCAAGTGACAACACACTGAACGGGGAATGGAGAGAGAGTGGGGGAGTGAGTGAAAACACACTGAAGTGGGAATGCAGAGAGAGAGCGGGAGCGAGTGATAACACACTGAACGGGGAATGGAGAGAGAGAGAGGGAGCGAGTGACAACACACTGAACTGGGAATGGAGAGAGAGAGGGGGAGTGATTGGCAACACATTGAACTGGGAATGGAGAGAGAGAGTGGGAGTGAGTGATAACACACTGAATGGGGAATGGAGAGAGAGAGAGAGAGAGCGAGTGACAACACACTGAACGGGGAATGGAGAGAGAGAGAGAGAGAGAGCGAGTGACAACACACTGAACGGGGAATGGAGAAAGAGAGAGGGAGCGAGTGACAACCCACTGAACTGGGAATAGAGAGACAGGGACAGGGAGTGACAACACACTGAAATGGGAATGGAGAGGGAGACGGGGAGTGAGTGAGAACACACTGAACTGGGAATGGAGAGAGAGAGCGGGAACGAGTGATAACACACTGAACGGGAATGGAGAGAGAGAGAGAGAGAGAGAGCGAGTGACAACACACTGAACAGGGAATGGAGAGAGAGAGCGGGAACGAGTGATAACACACTGAACTGGGAATGGAGAGAGAAGGGGAGCGAGTGACAACACACTGAACTGGGAATGGAGAGAGAGTGAGGGAGCGAGTGACAACACACTGAACTGGGAATGGAGAGAGAGAGAGTGAGTGAGTGACAACACACTGAACTGGGAATGGAGAGGGAGAGGGAGCAATTGACACACACTGAACGGGGAATGGAGAGAGAGAGAGTGAGTAAGTGACAACCCACTGAACTGGGAATGGAGAGGGAGAGAGTGAGTGAGTGACAACAGACTGAACTGGGAATGGAGAGAGAGAGAGGGAGAGAGTGAGAACACACTGAACTGGGAATGGAGAGAGAGAGAGGGAGAGAGTGAGAACACACTGAACGGGGAATGGAGAGAGAGAGAGAGAGAGAGTGAGAACACACTGAATGGGGAATGGAGAGAGAGAGAGAGAGAGCGAGTGACAACACACTGAACGGGGAATGGAGAAAGAGAGAGGGAGTGTGTGACAACCCACTGAACTGGGAATAGAGAGACAGAGACAGGGAGTGACAACACACTGAAATGGGAATGGAGAGGGAGACGGGGAGTGAGTGACAACACACTGAACGGGGAATGGAGAAAGAGAGAAGGGAAGCGAGTTACAACACACTGAACGGGGAATGGAGAGAGAGAGAGGGAGCGAGTGACAACACACTGAACGGGGAATGGAGAGAGAGAGAAGGGAAGCGAGTGACAACACACTGAACTGGGAATGGAGAGAGAGAGAAGGGAAGCGAGTTACAACACACTGAACTGGGAATGGAGAGAGAGAGAAGGGAAGCGAGTTACAACACACTGAACTGGGAATGGAGAGAGAGGGGGAGCGAGTGACAACACACTGAACTGGGAATGGAGAGAGAGGGGGAGCGAGTGACAACACACTGAACTGGGAATGGAGAGAGAGAGAGGGAGCGAGTGACAACTTACTGAACTGGGAATGGAGAGAGAGAGAGAGGGAGCGAGTGACAACTTACTGAACTGGGAATGGAGAGAGAGAGAGAGGGAGCGAGTGATAACACACTGAACGGGGAATGGAGAGAGAGAGAGGGAGCGAGTGACAACACACTGAACTGGGAATGGAGAGGGAGAGGGGAAGTGAGTGACAACACACTGAACTGGGAATGGAGAGAGAGAGAGGGGAAGCGAGTTACAACACACTGAACTGGGAATGGAGGGAGAGAGAGGGGAAGCGAGTGACAACACACTAAACGGGAAATGGAGAGAGAGGGGAAGCGAGTTACAACACACTGAACTGGGAATGGAGGGAGAGAGAGGGGAAGCGAGTGATAACACACTGAACTGGGAATGGAGAGAGAGGAGAAGCGAGTGACAACACACTGAACTGGGAATGGAGGGAGAGAGAGGGAGCGAGTGACAACTTACTGAACTGGGAATGGAGAAAGAGAGGGGGAGTGAGTGATAACACACTGAACTGGGAATGGAGAGAGAGGGGGAGTGAGTGATCACACACTGAACTGGGAATGGAGAGAGAGAGAGGGAGCGAGTGACAACACACTGAACTGGGAATGGAGAGAGAGAGAGGGAGCGAGTGATAACACACTGAACTGGGAATGGAGGGAGAGAGAGGGAGCGAGTGATAACACCATGAACTGTGAACGGAGAGAGAGGGGGAGTGAGTGACAACACACTGAACTGGGAATGGAGAGAGAGGGGGAGCGAGTGACAACACACTGAACTGGGAATGGAGAGAGAGAGAGGGAGCGAGTGACAACACACTGAACTGGGAATGGAGGGAGAGAGAGGGAGCGAGTGACAACTTACTGAACTGGGAATGGAGAAAGAGAGGGGGAGTGAGTGATAACACACTGAACTGGGAATGGAGAGAGAGGGGGAGTGAGTGATCACACACTGAACTGGGAATGGAGAGAGAGAGAGGGAGCGAGTGATAACACACTGAACTGGGAATGGAGGGAGAGAGAGGGAGCGAGTGATAACACCATGAACTGTGAACGGAGAGAGAGGGGGAGTGAGTGACAACACACTGAACTGGGAATGGAGAGAGAGGGGGAGCGAGTGACAACACACTGAACTGGGAATGGAGAGAGAGGGGGAGCGAGTGACAACACACTGAACTGGAAATGGAGACAGAGGGGGAGTGAGTGATAACACACTGAACTGGGAATGGAGAGAGAGAGAGGGAGCGAGTGACAACTTACTGAACTGGGAATGGAGAGAGAGAGAGAGGGAGCGAGTGACAACTTACTGAACTGGGAATGGAGAGAGAGAGAGAGGGAGCGAGTGATAACACACTGAACGGGGAATGGAGAGAGAGAGAGGGAGCGAGTGACAACACACTGAACTGGGAATGGAGAGGGAGAGGGGAAGTGAGTGACAACACACTGAACTGGGAATGGAGAGAGAGAGAGGGGAAGCGAGTTACAACACACTGAACTGGGAATGGAGGGAGAGAGAGGGGAAGCGAGTGACAACACACTAAACGGGAAATGGAGAGAGAGGGGAAGCGAGTTACAACACACTGAACTGGGAATGGAGGGAGAGAGAGGGGAAGCGAGTGATAACACACTGAACTGGGAATGGAGAGAGAGGAGAAGCGAGTGACAACACACTGAACTGGGAATGGAGGGAGAGAGAGGGAGCGAGTGACAACTTACTGAACTGGGAATGGAGAAAGAGAGGGGGAGTGAGTGATAACACACTGAACTGGGAATGGAGAGAGAGGGGGAGTGAGTGATCACACACTGAACTGGGAATGGAGAGAGAGAGAGGGAGCGAGTGACAACACACTGAACTGGGAATGGAGAGAGAGAGAGGGAGCGAGTGATAACACACTGAACTGGGAATGGAGGGAGAGAGAGGGAGCGAGTGATAACACCATGAACTGTGAACGGAGAGAGAGGGGGAGTGAGTGACAACACACTGAACTGGGAATGGAGAGAGAGAGAGGGAGCGAGGGACAACACACTGAACTGGGAATGGAGAGAGAGAGAGGGAGCGAGTGATAACACACTGAACGGGGAATGGAGAGAGAGAGGGAGCGAGTGACAACACACTGAACTGGGAATGGAGAGAGAGACGGAGCGAGTGACAACACACTGAACTGGGAATGGAGAGAGAGAGAGGGAGCGGGTGATACCACACTGAACGGGGAATGGAGAGAGAGAGAGTGAGCGAGTGACAACACACTGAACTGGGAATGGAGAGAGAGAGAGGGAGCGAGTGATAACACACTGAACGGGGAATGGAGAGAGAGAGAGGGAGCGAGTGATAACACACTGAACGGGGAATGGAGAGAGAGAGAGGGAGCGGGTGATACCACACTGTACGGGGAATGGAGAGAGAGAGAGTGAGCGAGTGACAACACACTGAACTGGGAATGGAGAGTGAGAGAGGGAGCGAGTGATAACACACTGAACTGGGAATGGAGAGAGAGGGGGAGTGAGTGATAACACACTGAACTGGGAATGGAGAGAGAGAGAGGGAGCGAGTGATAACACCATGAACTGGGAATGGAGAGAGAGAGGGAGCGAGTGATAACACACTGAACGGGGAATGGAGAGAGAGAGAGGGAGCGGGTGATACCACACTGTACGGGGAATGGAGAGAGAGAGAGTGAGCGAGTGATAACACACTGAACTGGGAATAGAGAGAGAGAGAGGGAGCGAGTGATAACACACTGAACTGGGAATGGAGAGAGAGACGGAGCGAGTGACAACACACTGAACTGGGAATGGAGAGAGAGTGAGGGAGCGAGTGACAACACACTGAACTGGGAATGGAGAGAGAGAGAGTGAGTGAGTGACAACACACTGAACTGGGAATGGAGAGGGAGAGGGAGCAATTGACACACACTGAACGGGGAATGGAGAGAGAGAGAGTGAGTAAGTGACAACCCACTGAACTGGGAATGGAGAGGGAGAGAGTGAGTGAGTGACAACAGACTGAACTGGGAATGGAGAGAGAGAGAGGGAGAGAGTGAGAACACACTGAACGGGGAATGGAGAGAGAGAGAGAGAGAGAGTGAGAACACACTGAATGGGGAATGGAGAGAGAGAGAGAGAGAGCGAGTGACAACACACTGAACGGGGAATGGAGAAAGAGAGAGGGAGTGTGTGACAACCCACTGAACTGGGAATAGAGAGACAGAGACAGGGAGTGACAACACACTGAAATGGGAATGGAGAGGGAGACGGGGAGTGAGTGACAACACACTGAACGGGGAATGGAGAAAGAGAGAAGGGAAGCGAGTTACAACACACTGAACTGGGAATGGAGAGAGAGAGAAGGGAAGCGAGTTACAACACACTGAACTGGGAATGGAGAGAGAGAGAAGGGAAGCGAGTTACAACACACTGAACTGGGAATGGAGAGAGAGGGGGAGCGAGTGACAACACACTGAACTGGGAATGGAGAGAGAGGGGGAGCGAGTGACAACACACTGAACTGGAAATGGAGAGAGAGGGGGAGCGAGTGATAACACACTGAACGGGGAATGGAGAGAGAGAGAGGGAGCGAGTGACAACACACTGAACGGGGAATGGAGAGAGAGAGAAGGGAAGCGAGTGACAACACACTGAACTGGGAATGGAGAGAGAGAGAAGGGAAGCGAGTTACAACACACTGAACTGGGAATGGAGAGAGAGAGAAGGGAAGCGAGTTACAACACACTGAACTGGGAATGGAGAGAGAGGGGGAGCGAGTGACAACACACTGAACTGGGAATGGAGAGAGAGGGGGAGCGAGTGACAACACACTGAACTGGAAATGGAGAGAGAGGGGGAGTGAGTGATAACACACTGAACTGGGAATGGAGAGAGAGAGAGGGAGCGAGTGACAACTTACTGAACTGGGAATGGAGAGAGAGAGAGAGGGAGCGAGTGACAACTTACTGAACTGGGAATGGAGAGAGAGAGAGAGGGAGCGAGTGATAACACACTGAACGGGGAATGGAGAGAGAGAGAGGGAGCGAGTGACAACACACTGAACTGGGAATGGAGAGGGAGAGGGGAAGTGAGTGACAACACACTGAACTGGGAATGGAGAGAGAGAGAGGGGAAGCGAGTTACAACACACTGAACTGGGAATGGAGGGAGAGAGAGGGGAAGCGAGTGACAACACACTAAACGGGGAATGGAGAGAGAGGGGAAGCGAGTTACAACACACTGAACTGGGAATGGAGGGAGAGAGAGGGGAAGCGAGTGATAACACACTGAACTGGGAATGGAGAGAGAGGAGAAGCGAGTGACAACACACTGAACTGGGAATGGAGGGAGAGAGAGGGAGCGAGTGACAACTTACTGAACTGGGAATGGAGAAAGAGAGGGGGAGTGAGTGATAACACACTGAACTGGGAATGGAGAGAGAGGGGGAGTGAGTGATAACACACTGAACTGGGAATGGAGAGAGAGAGAGGGAGCGAGTGACAACACACTGAACTGGGAATGGAGAGAGAGAGAGGGAGCGAGTGATAACACACTGAACTGGGAATGGAGGGAGAGAGAGGGAGCGAGTGATAACACCATGAACTGTGAACGGAGAGAGAGGGGGAGTGAGTGACAACACACTGAACTGGGAATGGAGAGAGAGAGAGGGAGCGAGGGACAACACACTGAACTGGGAATGGAGAGAGAGAGAGGGAGCGAGTGATAACACACTGAACGGGGAATGGAGAGAGAGAGGGAGCGAGTGACAACACACTGAACTGGGAATGGAGAGAGAGACGGAGCGAGTGACAACACACTGAACTGGGAATGGAGAGAGAGAGAGGGAGCGGGTGATACCACACTGAACGGGGAATGGAGAGAGAGAGAGTGAGCGAGTGACAACACACTGAACTGGGAATGGAGAGAGAGAGAGGGAGCGAGTGATAACACACTGAACGGGGAATGGAGAGAGAGAGAGGGAGCGAGTGATAACACACTGAACGGGGAATGGAGAGAGAGAGAGGGAGCGGGTGATACCACACTGTACGGGGAATGGAGAGAGAGAGAGTGAGCGAGTGACAACACACTGAACTGGGAATGGAGAGTGAGAGAGGGAGCGAGTGATAACACACTGAACTGGGAATGGAGAGAGAGGGGGAGTGAGTGATAACACACTGAACTGGGAATGGAGAGAGAGAGAGGGAGCGAGTGATAACACCATGAACTGGGAATGGAGAGAGAGAGGGAGCGAGTGATAACACACTGAACGGGGAATGGAGAGAGAGAGAGGGAGCGGGTGATACCACACTGTACGGGGAATGGAGAGAGAGAGAGTGAGCGAGTGATAACACACTGAACTGGGAATAGAGAGAGAGAGAGGGAGCGAGTGATAACACACTGAACTGGGAATGGAGAGAGAGACGGAGCGAGTGACAACACACTGAACTGGGAATGGAGAGAGAGAGAGGGAGCGAGTGATAACACACTCAACTGGGAATGGAGAGGGAGAGGGGGAGTGAGTGACAACACACTGAACTGGGAATGGAGAGAGACAGGGAGTGAGTGATAACACACTGAACTGGGAATGGAGAGAGAGAGAGGGAGCGGGTGATAACACACTGAACGGGGAATGTTGAGAGAGAGAGGGAGTGAGTGACAACACACTGAACTGGGAATGGAGAGAGAGACGGAGCGAGTGACAACACACTGAACTGGGAATGGAGAGAGAGAGAGGGAGCGAGTGATAACACACTGAACGGGGAATGGAGAGAGAGACGGAGCGAGTGACAACACACTGAACTGGGAATGGAGAGAGAGACGGAGCGAGTGACAACACACTGAACTGGGAATGGAGAGAGAGAGAGGGAGCGAGTGATAACACACTGAACTGGGAATGGAGAGAGAGAGAGGGAGTGTGTGACAACAGACTGAACGGGGAATGGAGAGAGAGAGAGGGAGCGAGTGACAACACACTGAACTGGGAATGGAGAGAGAGAGGGAGTGTGTGACAACAGACTGAACTGGGAATGGAGAGAGAGAGAGGGAGCGAGTGACAACTTACTGAACTGGGAATGGAGAGAGAGACGGAGCGAGTGACAACACACTGAACTGGGAATGGAGAGAGAGAGGGGGAGCGAGTGACAACACACTGAACTGGGAATGGAGAGAGAGAGGGAGCGAGTGACAACTTACTGAACTGGGAATGGAGAGAGAGAGAGAGGGAGCGAGTGACAACTTACTGAACTGGGAATGGAGAGAGAGAGAGAGGGAGCGAGTGATAACACACTGAACGGGGAATGGAGAGAGAGAGAGGGAGCGAGTGACAACACACTGAACTGGGAATGGAGAGGGAGAGGGGAAGTGAGTGACAACACACTGAACTGGGAATGGAGAGAGAGAGAGGGGAAGCGAGTTACAACACACTGAACTGGGAATGGAGGGAGAGAGAGGGGAAGCGAGTGACAACACACTAAACGGGGAATGGAGAGAGAGGGGAAGCGAGTTACAACACACTGAACTGGGAATGGAGGGAGAGAGAGGGGAAGCGAGTGATAACACACTGAACTGGGAATGGAGAGAGAGGAGAAGCGAGTGACAACACACTGAACTGGGAATGGAGGGAGAGAGAGGGAGCGAGTGATAACACCATGAACTGTGAACGGAGAGAGAGGGGGAGTGAGTGACAACACACTGAACTGGGAATGGAGAGAGAGAGAGGGAGCGAGGGACAACACACTGAACTGGGAATGGAGAGAGAGAGAGGGAGCGAGTGATAACACACTGAACGGGGAATGGAGAGAGAGAGGGAGCGAGTGACAACACACTGAACTGGGAATGGAGAGAGAGACGGAGCGAGTGACAACACACTGAACTGGGAATGGAGAGAGAGAGAGGGAGCGGGTGATACCACACTGAACGGGGAATGGAGAGAGAGAGAGTGAGCGAGTGACAACACACTGAACTGGGAATGGAGAGAGAGAGAGGGAGCGAGTGACAACACACTGAACTGGGAATGGAGAGAGAGACAGGGAGTGAGTGATAACACACTGAACGGGGAATGGAGAGAGAGAGAGGGAGCGAGTGATAACACACTGAACGGGGAATGGAGAGAGAGAGAGGGAGCGGGTGATACCACACTGTACGGGGAATGGAGAGAGAGAGAGTGAGCGAGTGACAACACACTGAACTGGGAATGGAGAGTGAGAGAGGGAGCGA
The DNA here is from genome assembly GCF_037043375.1 of Chiloscyllium plagiosum. NCBI lineage: Eukaryota > Metazoa > Chordata > Chondrichthyes > Orectolobiformes > Hemiscylliidae > Chiloscyllium > Chiloscyllium plagiosum. The sequence goes on along the minus strand of NW_028270152.1, from coordinate 77,598,641 downwards.
GTGATAACACACTGAACTGGGAATGGAGAGAGAGGGGGAGTGAGTGATAACACACTGAACTGGGAATGGAGAGAGAGAGAGGGAGCGAGTGATAACACCATGAACTGGGAATGGAGAGAGAGAGGGAGCGAGTGACAACACACTGTACGGGGAATGGAGAGAGAGAGAGTGAGCGAGTGATAACACACTGAACTGGGAATGGAGAGAGAGAGAGGGAGCGAGTGATAACACACTGAACTGGGAATGGAGAGAGAGACGGAGCGAGTGACAACACACTGAACTGGGAATGGAGAGAGAGAGAGGGAGCGAGTGATAACACACTCAACTGGGAATGGAGAGGGAGAGGGGGAGTGAGTGACAACACACTGAACTGGGAATGGAGAGAGACAGGGAGTGAGTGATAACACACTGAACTGGGAATGGAGAGAGAGAGAGGGAGCGGGTGATAACACACGGAACGGGGAATGTTGAGAGAGAGAGGGAGTGAGTGACAACACACTGAACTGGGAATGGAGAGAGAGACGGAGCGAGTGACAACACACTGAACTGGGAATGGAGAGAGAGACGGAGCGAGTGACAACACACTGAATGGGGAATGGAGAGAGAGAGAGGGAGCGAGTGATAACACACTGAACTGGGAATGGAGAGAGAGAGAGGGAGTGTGTGACAACAGACTGAACGGGGAATGGAGAGAGAGAGAGGGAGCGAGTGACAACACACTGAACTGGGAATGGAGAGAGAGAGGGAGTGTGTGACAACAGACTGAACTGGGAATGGAGAGAGAGAGAGGGAGCGAGTGACAACTTACTGAACTGGGAATGGAGAGAGAGACGGAGCGAGTGACAACACACTGAACTGGGAATGGAGAGAGAGAGGGGGAGCGAGTGACAACACACTGAACTGGGAATGGAGAGAGAGAGGGAGCGAGTGACAACTTACTGAACTGGGAATGGAGAGAGAGAGAGAGGGAGCGAGTGACAACTTACTGAACTGGGAATGGAGAGAGAGAGAGAGGGAGCGAGTGATAACACACTGAACGGGGAATGGAGAGAGAGAGAGGGAGCGAGTGACAACACACTGAACTGGGAATGGAGAGGGAGAGGGGAAGTGAGTGACAACACACTGAACTGGGAATGGAGAGAGAGAGAGGGGAAGCGAGTTACAACACACTGAACTGGGAATGGAGGGAGAGAGAGGGGAAGCGAGTGACAACACACTAAACGGGGAATGGAGAGAGAGGGGAAGCGAGTTACAACACACTGAACTGGGAATGGAGGGAGAGAGAGGGGAAGCGAGTGATAACACACTGAACTGGGAATGGAGAGAGAGGAGAAGCGAGTGACAACACACTGAACTGGGAATGGAGGGAGAGAGAGGGAGCGAGTGATAACACCATGAACTGTGAACGGAGAGAGAGGGGGAGTGAGTGACAACACACTGAACTGGGAATGGAGAGAGAGAGAGGGAGCGAGGGACAACACACTGAACTGGGAATGGAGAGAGAGAGAGGGAGCGAGTGATAACACACTGAACGGGGAATGGAGAGAGAGAGGGAGCGAGTGACAACACACTGAACTGGGAATGGAGAGAGAGACGGAGCGAGTGACAACACACTGAACTGGGAATGGAGAGAGAGAGAGGGAGCGGGTGATACCACACTGAACGGGGAATGGAGAGAGAGAGAGTGAGCGAGTGACAACACACTGAACTGGGAATGGAGAGAGAGAGAGGGAGCGAGTGATAACACACTGAACGGGGAATGGAGAGAGAGAGAGGGAGCGGGTGATACCACACTGTACGGGGAATGGAGAGAGAGAGAGTGAGCGAGTGACAACACACTGAACTGGGAATGGAGAGAGAGGGGGAGTGAGTGATAACACACTGAACTGGGAATGGAGAGAGAGAGAGGGAGCGAGTGATAACACCATGAACTGGGAATGGAGAGAGAGAGGGAGCGAGTGACAACACACTGAACGGGGAATGGAGAGAGAGAGAGGGAGCGGGTGATACCACACTGTACGGGGAATGGAGAGAGAGAGAGTGAGCGAGTGATAACACACTGAACTGGGAATGGAGAGAGAGAGAGGGAGCGAGTGATAACACACTGAACTGGGAATGGAGAGAGAGACGGAGCGAGTGACAACACACTGAACTGGGAATGGAGAGAGAGAGAGGGAGCGAGTGATAACACACTCAACTGGGAATGGAGAGGGAGAGGGGGAGTGAGTGACAACACACTGAACTGGGAATGGAGAGAGACAGGGAGTGAGTGATAACACACTGAACTGGGAATGGAGAGAGAGAGAGGGAGCGGGTGATAACACACGGAACGGGGAATGTTGAGAGAGAGAGGGAGTGAGTGACAACACACTGAACTGGGAATGGAGAGAGAGACGGAGCGAGTGACAACACACTGAACTGGGAATGGAGAGAGAGACGGAGCGAGTGACAACACACTGAACTGGGAATGGAGAGAGAGAGAGGGAGCGAGTGATAACACACTGAACTGGGAATGGAGAGAGAGAGAGGGAGTGTGTGACAACAGACTGAACGGGGAATGGAGAGAGAGAGAGGGAGCGAGTGACAACACACTGAACTGGGAATGGAGAGAGAGAGGGAGTGTGTGACAACAGACTGAACTGGGAATGGAGAGAGAGAGAGGGAGCGAGTGACAACTTACTGAACTGGGAATGGAGAGAGAGACGGAGCGAGTGACAACACACTGAACTGGGAATGGAGAGAGAGAGGGGGAGCGAGTGACAACACACTGAACTGGGAATGGAGAGAGAGAGGGAGCGAGTGACAACTTACTGAACTGGGAATGGAGAGAGAGAGAGGGAGCGAGTGACAACTTACTGAACTGGGAATGGAGAGAGAGAGAGAGGGAGCGAGTGATAACACACTGAACGGGGAATGGAGAGAGAGAGAGGGAGCGAGTGACAACACACTGAACTGGGAATGGAGAGGGAGAGGGGAAGTGAGTGACAACACACTGAACTGGGAATGGAGAGAGAGAGAGGGGAAGCGAGTTACAACACACTGAACTGGGAATGGAGGGAGAGAGAGGGGAAGCGAGTGACAACACACTAAACGGGGAATGGAGAGAGAGGGGAAGCGAGTTACAACACACTGAACTGGGAATGGAGGGAGAGAGGGGGGAATCGAGTGATAACACACTGAACTGGGAATGGAGAGAGAGGGGGAGCGAGTGACAACACACTGAACTGGGAATGGAGAGAGAGAGGGAGCGAGTGACAACTTACTGAACTGGGAATGGAGAGAGAGAGAGGGAGCGAGTGACAACTTACTGAACTGGGAATGGAGAGAGAGAGAGAGGGAGCGAGTGATAACACACTGAACGGGGAATGGAGAGAGAGAGAGGGAGCGAGTGACAACACACTGAACTGGGAATGGAGAGGGAGAGGGGAAGTGAGTGACAACACACTGAACTGGGAATGGAGAGAGAGAGAGGGAGCGAGTGACAACACACTGAACTGGGAATGGAGAGGGAGAGGGGAAGCGAGTGACAACACACTAAACGGGGAATGGAGAGAGAGGGGAAGCGAGTTACAACACACTGAACTGGGAATGGAGGGAGAGAGGGGGGAATCGAGTGATAACACACTGAACTGGGAATGGAGAGAGAGGAGAAGCGAGTGACAACACACTGAACTGGGAATGGAGGGAGAGAGAGGGAGCGAGTGACAACTTACTGAACTGGGAATGGAGAAAGAGAGGGGGAGTGAGTGATAACACACTGAATGGGGAATGGAGAGAGAGAGAGGGAGCGAGTGACAACACACTGAACTGGGAATGGAGAGAGAGAGAGGGAGCGAGTGATAACACCATGAACTGGGAACGGAGAGAGAGGGGGAGTGAGTGACAACACACTGAACTGGGAATGGAGAGAGAGAGAGGGAGCGAGGGACAACACACTGAACTGGGAATGGAGAGAGAGAGAGGGAGCGAGTGATAACACACTGAACGGGGAATGGAGAGAGAGGGAGCGAGTGACAACACACTGAACTGGGAATGGAGAGAGAGACGGAGCGAGTGACAACACACTGAACTGGGAATGGAGAGAGAGAGAGGGAGCGGGTGATACCACACTGTACGGGGAATGGAGAGAGAGAGAGTGAGCGAGTGACAACACACTGAACTGGGAATGGAGAGTGAGAGAGGGAGCGAGTGATAACACACTGAACTGGGAATGGAGAGAGAGGGGGAGTGAGTGATAACACACTGAACTGGGAATGGAGAGAGAGAGAGGGAGCGAGTGATAACACCATGAACTGGGAATGGAGAGAGAGAGGGAGCGAGTGATAACACACTGAACGGGGAATGGAGAGAGAGAGAGGGAGCGGGTGATACCACACTGTACGGGGAATGGAGAGAGAGAGAGTGAGCGAGTGACAACACACTGAACTGGGAATGGAGAGAGAGAGAGGGAGCGAGTGATAACACACTGAACTGGGAATGGAGAGAGAGACGGAGCGAGTGACAACACACTGAACTGGGAATGGAGAGAGAGAGAGGGAGCGAGTGATAACACACTCAACTGGGAATGGAGAGGGAGAGGGGGAGTGAGTGACAACACACTGAACTGGGAATGGAGAGAGACAGGGAGTGAGTGATAACACACTGAACTGGGAATGGAGAGAGAGAGAGGGAGCGAGTGACAACTTACTGAACTGGGAATGGAGAGAGAGAGAGAGGGAGCGAGTGACAACTTACTGAACTGGGAATGGAGAGAGAGAGAGAGGGAGCGAGTGATAACACACTGAACGGGGAATGGAGAGAGAGAGAGGGAGCGAGTGACAACACACTGAACTGGGAATGGAGAGGGAGAGGGGAAGTGAGTGACAACACACTGAACTGGGAATGGAGAGAGAGAGAGGGGAAGCGAGTTACAACACACTGAACTGGGAATGGAGGGAGAGAGAGGGGAAGCGAGTGACAACACACTAAACGGGGAATGGAGAGAGAGAGGGGAAGCGAGTTACAACACACTGAACTGGGAATGGAGGGAGAGAGAGGGGAAGCGAGTGATAACACACTGAACTGGGAATGGAGAGAGAGGAGAAGCGAGTGACAACACACTGAACTGGGAATGGAGGGAGAGAGAGGGAGCGAGTGACAACTTACTGAACTGGGAATGGAGAAAGAGAGGGGGAGTGAGTGATAACACACTGAACTGGGAATGGAGAGAGAGGGGGAGTGAGTGATAACACACTGAACTGGGAATGGAGAGAGAGAGAGGGAGCGAGTGACAACACACTGAACTGGGAATGGAGAGAGAGAGAGGGAGCGAGTGATAACACACTGAACTGGGAATGGAGGGAGAGAGAGGGAGCGAGTGATAACACCATGAACTGTGAACGGAGAGAGAGGGGGAGTGAGTGACAACACACTGAACTGGGAATGGAGAGAGAGAGAGGGAGCGAGGGACAACACACTGAACTGGGAATGGAGAGAGAGAGAGGGAGCGAGTGATAACACACTGAACGGGGAATGGAGAGAGAGAGGGAGCGAGTGACAACACACTGAACTGGGAATGGAGAGAGAGACGGAGCGAGTGACAACACACTGAACTGGGAATGGAGAGAGAGAGAGGGAGCGGGTGATACCACACTGAACGGGGAATGGAGAGAGAGAGAGTGAGCGAGTGACAACACACTGAACTGGGAATGGAGAGAGAGAGAGGGAGCGAGTGATAACACACTGAACTGGGAATGGAGAGAGAGAGAGGGAGCGAGTGATAACACACTGAACGGGGAATGGAGAGAGAGGGGGAGTGAGTGATAACACACTGAACTGGGAATGGAGAGAGAGAGAGGGAGCGAGTGATAACACCATGAACTGGGAATGGAGAGAGAGAGGGAGCGAGTGATAACACACTGAACGGGGAATGGAGAGAGAGAGAGGGAGCGAGTGATAACACACTGAACGGGGAATGGAGAGAGAGGGGGAGTGAGTGATAACACACTGAACTGGGAATGGAGAGAGAGAGAGGGAGCGAGTGATAACACCATGAACTGGGAATGGAGAGAGAGAGGGAGCGAGTGATAACACACTGAACGGGGAATGGAGAGAGAGAGAGGGAGCGGGTGATACCACACTGTACGGGGAATGGAGAGAGAGAGAGTGAGCGAGTGATAACACACTGAACTGGGAATAGAGAGAGAGAGAGGGAGCGAGTGATAACACACTGAACTGGGAATGGAGAGAGAGACGGAGCGAGTGACAACACACTGAACTGGGAATGGAGAGAGAGAGAGGGAGCGAGTGATAACACACTCAACTGGGAATGGAGAGGGAGAGGGGGAGTGAGTGACAACACACTGAACTGGAAATGGAGAGAGACAGGGAGTGAGTGATAACACACTGAACTGGGAATGGAGAGAGAGAGAGGGAGCGGGTGATAACACACTGAACGGGGAATGTTGAGAGAGAGAGGGAGTGAGTGACAACACACTGAACTGGGAATGGAGAGAGAGACGGAGCGAGTGACAACACACTGAACTGGGAATGGAGAGAGAGAGAGGGAGCGAGTGATAACACACTGAACGGGGAATGGAGAGAGAGACGGAGCGAGTGACAACACACTGAACTGGGAATGGAGAGAGAGACGGAGCGAGTGACAACACACTGAACTGGGAATGGAGAGAGAGAGAGGGAGCGAGTGATAACACACTGAACTGGGAATGGAGAGAGAGAGAGGGAGTGTGTGACAACAGACTGAACGGGGAATGGAGAGAGAGAGAGGGAGCGAGTGACAACACACTGAACTGGGAATGGAGAGAGAGAGGGAGTGTGTGACAACAGACTGAACTGGGAATGGAGAGAGAGAGAGGGAGCGAGTGACAACTTACTGAACTGGGAATGGAGAGAGAGACGGAGCGAGTGACAACACACTGAACTGGGAATGGAGAGAGAGAGGGGGAGCGAGTGACAACACACTGAACTGGGAATGGAGAGAGAGAGGGAGCGAGTGACAACTTACTGAACTGGGAATGGAGAGAGAGAGAGAGGGAGCGAGTGACAACTTACTGAACTGGGAATGGAGAGAGAGAGAGAGGGAGCGAGTGATAACACACTGAACGGGGAATGGAGAGAGAGAGAGGGAGCGAGTGACAACACACTGAACTGGGAATGGAGAGGGAGAGGGGAAGTGAGTGACAACACACTGAACTGGGAATGGAGAGAGAGAGAGGGGAAGCGAGTTACAACACACTGAACTGGGAATGGAGGGAGAGAGAGGGGAAGCGAGTGACAACACACTAAACGGGGAATGGAGAGAGAGGGGAAGCGAGTTACAACACACTGAACTGGGAATGGAGGGAGAGAGAGGGGAAGCGAGTGATAACACACTGAACTGGGAATGGAGAGAGAGGAGAAGCGAGTGACAACACACTGAACTGGGAATGGAGGGAGAGAGAGGGAGCGAGTGATAACACCATGAACTGTGAACGGAGAGAGAGGGGGAGTGAGTGACAACACACTGAACTGGGAATGGAGAGAGAGAGAGGGAGCGAGGGACAACACACTGAACTGGGAATGGAGAGAGAGAGAGGGAGCGAGTGATAACACACTGAACGGGGAATGGAGAGAGAGAGGGAGCGAGTGACAACACACTGAACTGGGAATGGAGAGAGAGACGGAGCGAGTGACAACACACTGAACTGGGAATGGAGAGAGAGAGAGGGAGCGGGTGATACCACACTGAACGGGGAATGGAGAGAGAGAGAGTGAGCGAGTGACAACACACTGAACTGGGAATGGAGAGAGAGAGAGGGAGCGAGTGATAACACACTGAACGGGGAATGGAGAGAGAGAGAGGGAGCGGGTGATACCACACTGTACGGGGAATGGAGAGAGAGAGAGTGAGCGAGTGACAACACACTGAACTGGGAATGGAGAGAGAGGGGGAGTGAGTGATAACACACTGAACTGGGAATGGAGAGAGAGAGAGGGAGCGAGTGATAACACCATGAACTGGGAATGGAGAGAGAGAGGGAGCGAGTGACAACACACTGAACGGGGAATGGAGAGAGAGAGAGGGAGCGGGTGATACCACACTGTACGGGGAATGGAGAGAGAGAGAGTGAGCGAGTGATAACACACTGAACTGGGAATGGAGAGAGAGAGAGGGAGCGAGTGATAACACACTGAACTGGGAATGGAGAGAGAGACGGAGCGAGTGACAACACACTGAACTGGGAATGGAGAGAGAGAGAGGGAGCGAGTGATAACACACTCAACTGGGAATGGAGAGGGAGAGGGGGAGTGAGTGACAACACACTGAACTGGGAATGGAGAGAGACAGGGAGTGAGTGATAACACACTGAACTGGGAATGGAGAGAGAGAGAGGGAGCGGGTGATAACACACGGAACGGGGAATGTTGAGAGAGAGAGGGAGTGAGTGACAACACACTGAACTGGGAATGGAGAGAGAGACGGAGCGAGTGACAACACACTGAACTGGGAATGGAGAGAGAGACGGAGCGAGTGACAACACACTGAACTGGGAATGGAGAGAGAGAGAGGGAGCGAGTGATAACACACTGAACTGGGAATGGAGAGAGAGAGAGGGAGTGTGTGACAACAGACTGAACGGGGAATGGAGAGAGAGAGAGGGAGCGAGTGACAACACACTGAACTGGGAATGGAGAGAGAGAGGGAGTGTGTGACAACAGACTGAACTGGGAATGGAGAGAGAGAGAGGGAGCGAGTGACAACTTACTGAACTGGGAATGGAGAGAGAGATGGAGCGAGTGACAACACACTGAACTGGGAATGGAGAGAGAGAGGGGGAGCGAGTGACAACACACTGAACTGGGAATGGAGAGAGAGAGGGAGCGAGTGACAACTTACTGAACTGGGAATGGAGAGAGAGAGAGGGAGCGAGTGACAACTTACTGAACTGGGAATGGAGAGAGAGAGAGAGGGAGCGAGTGATAACACACTGAACGGGGAATGGAGAGAGAGAGAGGGAGCGAGTGACAACACACTGAACTGGGAATGGAGAGGGAGAGGGGAAGTGAGTGACAACACACTGAACTGGGAATGGAGAGAGAGAGAGGGGAAGCGAGTTACAACACACTGAACTGGGAATGGAGGGAGAGAGAGGGGAAGCGAGTGACAACACACTAAACGGGGAATGGAGAGAGAGGGGAAGCGAGTTACAACACACTGAACTGGGAATGGAGGGAGAGAGGGGGGAATCGAGTGATAACACACTGAACTGGGAATGGAGAGAGAGGGGGAGCGAGTGACAACACACTGAACTGGGAATGGAGAGAGAGAGGGAGCGAGTGACAACTTACTGAACTGGGAATGGAGAGAGAGAGAGGGAGCGAGTGACAACTTACTGAACTGGGAATGGAGAGAGAGAGAGAGGGAGCGAGTGATAACACACTGAACGGGGAATGGAGAGAGAGAGAGGGAGCGAGTGACAACACACTGAACTGGGAATGGAGAGGGAGAGGGGAAGTGAGTGACAACACACTGAACTGGGAATGGAGAGAGAGAGAGGGGAAGCGAGTTACAACACACTGAACTGGGAATGGAGGGAGAGAGAGGGGAAGCGAGTGACAACACACTAAACGGGGAATGGAGAGAGAGGGGAAGCGAGTTACAACACACTGAACTGGGAATGGAGGGAGAGAGGGGGGAATCGAGTGATAACACACTGAACTGGGAATGGAGAGAGAGGAGAAGCGAGTGACAACACACTGAACTGGGAATGGAGGGAGAGAGAGGGAGCGAGTGACAACTTACTGAACTGGGAATGGAGAAAGAGAGGGGGAGTGAGTGATAACACACTGAATGGGGAATGGAGAGAGAGAGAGGGAGCGAGTGACAACACACTGAACTGGGAATGGAGAGAGAGAGAGGGAGCGAGTGATAACACCATGAACTGGGAACGGAGAGAGAGGGGGAGTGAGTGACAACACACTGAACTGGGAATGGAGAGAGAGAGAGGGAGCGAGGGACAACACACTGAACTGGGAATGGAGAGAGAGAGAGGGAGCGAGTGATAACACACTGAACGGGGAATGGAGAGAGAGGGAGCGAGTGACAACACACTGAACTGGGAATGGAGAGAGAGACGGAGCGAGTGACAACACACTGAACTGGGAATGGAGAGAGAGAGAGGGAGCGGGTGATACCACACTGTACGGGGAATGGAGAGAGAGAGAGTGAGCGAGTGACAACACACTGAACTGGGAATGGAGAGTGAGAGAGGGAGCGAGTGATAACACACTGAACTGGGAATGGAGAGAGAGGGGGAGTGAGTGATAACACACTGAACTGGGAATGGAGAGAGAGAGAGGGAGCGAGTGATAACACCATGAACTGGGAATGGAGAGAGAGAGGGAGCGAGTGATAACACACTGAACGGGGAATGGAGAGAGAGAGAGGGAGCGGGTGATACCACACTGTACGGGGAATGGAGAGAGAGAGAGTGAGCGAGTGACAACACACTGAACTGGGAATGGAGAGTGAGAGAGGGAGCGAGTGATAACACACTGAACTGGGAATGGAGAGAGAGACGGAGCGAGTGACAACACACTGAACGGGGAATGGAGAGAGAGAGAGGGAGCGGGTGATACCACACTGTACGGGGAATGGAGAGAGAGAGAGTGAGCGAGTGACAACACACTGAACTGGGAATGGAGAGAGAGAGGGAGCGAGTGACAACACACTGAACGGGGAATGGAGAGAGAGAGAGGGAGCGGGTGATACCACACTGTACGGGGAATGGAGAGAGAGAGAGTGAGCGAGTGACAACACACTGAACTGGGAATGGAGAGAGAGAGAGGGAGCGAGTGATAACACACTGAACTGGGAATGGAGAGAGAGACGGAGCGAGTGACAACACACTGAACTGGGAATGGAGAGAGAGAGAGGGAGCGAGTGATAACACACTCAACTGGGAATGGAGAGGGAGAGGGGGAGTGAGTGACAACACACTGAACTGGGAATGGAGAGAGACAGGGAGTGAGTGATAACACACTGAACTGGGAATGGAGAGAGAGAGAGGGAGCGAGTGACAACTTACTGAACTGGGAATGGAGAGAGAGAGAGAGGGAGCGAGTGACAACTTACTGAACTGGGAATGGAGAGAGAGAGAGAGGGAGCGAGTGATAACACACTGAACGGGGAATGGAGAGAGAGAGAGGGAGCGAGTGACAACACACTGAACTGGGAATGGAGAGGGAGAGGGGAAGTGAGTGACAACACACTGAACTGGGAATGGAGAGAGAGAGAGGGGAAGCGAGTTACAACACACTGAACTGGGAATGGAGGGAGAGAGAGGGGAAGCGAGTGACAACACACTAAACGGGGAATGGAGAGAGAGGGGAAGCGAGTTACAACACACTGAACTGGGAATGGAGGGAGAGAGAGGGGAAGCGAGTGATAACACACTGAACTGGGAATGGAGAGAGAGGAGAAGCGAGTGACAACACACTGAACTGGGAATGGAGGGAGAGAGAGGGAGCGAGTGACAACTTACTGAACTGGGAATGGAGAAAGAGAGGGGGAGTGAGTGATAACACACTGAACTGGGAATGGAGAGAGAGGGGGAGTGAGTGATAACACACTGAACTGGGAATGGAGAGAGAGAGAGGGAGCGAGTGACAACACACTGAACTGGGAATGGAGAGAGAGAGAGGGAGCGAGTGATAACACACTGAACTGGGAATGGAGGGAGAGAGAGGGAGCGAGTGAAAACACCATGAACTGTGAACGGAGAGAGAGGGGGAGTGAGTGACAACACACTGAACTGGGAATGGAGAGAGAGAGAGGGAGCGAGGGACAACACACTGAACTGGGAATGGAGAGAGAGAGAGGGAGCGAGTGATAACACACTGAACGGGGAATGGAGAGAGAGAGGGAGCGAGTGACAACACACTGAACTGGGAATGGAGAGAGAGACGGAGCGAGTGACAACACACTGAACTGGGAATGGAGAGAGAGAGAGGGAGCGGGTGATACCACACTGAACGGGGAATGGAGAGAGAGAGAGTGAGCGAGTGACAACACACTGAACTGGGAATGGAGAGAGAGAGAGGGAGCGAGTGATAACACACTGAACGGGGAATGGAGAGAGAGAGAGGGAGCGAGTGATAACACACTGAACGGGGAATGGAGAGAGAGGGGGAGTGAGTGATAACACACTGAACTGGGAATGGAGAGAGAGAGAGGGAGCGAGTGATAACACCATGAACTGGGAATGGAGAGAGAGAGGGAGCGAGTGATAACACACTGAACGGGGAATGGAGAGAGAGAGAGGGAGCGGGTGATACCACACTGTACGGGGAATGGAGAGAGAGAGAGTGAGCGAGTGATAACACACTGAACTGGGAATGGAGAGAGAGAGAGGGAGCGAGTGATAACACACTGAACTGGGAATGGAGAGAGAGACGGAGCGAGTGACAACACACTGAACTGGGAATGGAGAGAGAGAGAGGGAGCGAGTGATAACACACTCAACTGGGAATGGAGAGGGAGAGGGGGAGTGAGTGACAACACACTGAACTGGGAATGGAGAGAGACAGGGAGTGAGTGATAACACACTGAACTGGGAATGGAGAGAGAGAGAGGGAGCGGGTGATAACACACGGAACGGGGAATGTTGAGAGAGAGAGGGAGTGAGTGACAACACACTGAACTGGGAATGGAGAGAGAGACGGAGCGAGTGACAACACACTGAACTGGGAATGGAGAGAGAGACGGAGCGAGTGACAACACACTGAACTGGGAATGGAGAGAGAGAGAGGGAGCGAGTGATAACACACTGAACTGGGAATGGAGAGAGAGAGAGGGAGTGTGTGACAACAGACTGAACGGGGAATGGAGAGAGAGAGAGGGAGCGAGTGACAACACACTGAACTGGGAATGGAGAGAGAGAGGGAGTGTGTGACAACAGACTGAACTGGGAATGGAGAGAGAGAGAGGGAGCGAGTGACAACTTACTGAACTGGGAATGGAGAGAGAGACGGAGCGAGTGACAACACACTGAACTGGGAATGGAGAGAGAGAGGGGGAGCGAGTGACAACACACTGAACTGGGAATGGAGAGAGAGAGGGAGCGAGTGACAACTTACTGAACTGGGAATGGAGAGAGAGAGAGAGGGAGCGAGTGACAACTTACTGAACTGGGAATGGAGAGAGAGAGAGAGGGAGCGAGTGATAACACACTGAACGGGGAATGGAGAGAGAGAGAGGGAGCGAGTGACAACACACTGAACTGGGAATGGAGAGGGAGAGGGGAAGTGAGTGACAACACACTGAACTGGGAATGGAGAGAGAGAGAGGGGAAGCGAGTTACAACACACTGAACTGGGAATGGAGGGAGAGAGAGGGGAAGCGAGTGACAACACACTAAACGGGGAATGGAGAGAGAGGGGAAGCGAGTTACAACACACTGAACTGGGAATGGAGGGAGAGAGGGGGGAAGCGAGTGATAACACACTGAACTGGGAATGGAGAGAGAGGAGAAGCGAGTGACAACACACTGAACTGGGAATGGAGGGAGAGAGAGGGAGCGAGTGACAACTTACTGAACTGGGAATGGAGAAAGAGAGGGGTAGTGAGTGATAACACACTGAACTGGGAATGGAGAGAGAGGGGGAGTGAGTGATAACACACTGAACTGGGAATGGAGAGAGAGAGAGGGAGCGAGTGACAACACACTGAACTGGGAATGGAGAGAGAGAGAGGGAGCGAGTGATAACACACTGAACTGGGAATGGAGGGAGAGAGAGGGAGCGAGTGATAACACCATGAACTGGGAACGGAGAGAGAGGGGGAGTGAGTGACAACACACTGAACTGGGAATGGAGAGAGAGAGAGGGAGCGAGGGACAACACACTGAACTGGGAATGGAGAGAGAGAGAGGGAGCGAGTGATAACACACTGAACGGGGAATGGAGAGAGAGGGAGCGAGTGACAACACACTGAACTGGGAATGGAGAGAGAGACGGAGCGAGTGACAACACACTGAACTGGGAATGGAGAGAGAGAGAGGGAGCGGGTGATACCACACTGAACGGGGAATGGAGAGAGAGAGAGTGAGCGAGTGACAACACACTGAACTGGGAATGGAGAGAGAGAGAGGGAGCGAGTGATAACACACTGAACGGGGAATGGAGAGAGAGAGAGGGAGCGAGTGATAACCCTCTGAACGGGGAATGGAGAGAGAGAGAGGGAGCGGGTGATACCACACTGTACGGGGAATGGAGTGAGAGAGAGTGAGCGAGTGACAACACACTGAACTGGGAATGGAGAGTGAGAGAGGGAGCGAGTGATAACACACTGAACTGGGAATGGAGAGAGAGGGGGAGTGAGTGATAACACACTGAACTGGGAATGGAGAGTGAGAGAGGGAGCGAGTGATAACACACTGAACTGGGAATGGAGAGAGAGGGGGAGTGAGTGATAACACACTGAACTGGGAATGGAGAGAGAGAGAGGGAGCGAGTGATAACACCATGAACTGGGAATGGAGAGAGAGAGGGAGCGAGTGATAACACACTGTACGGGGAATGGAGAGAGAGAGAGTGAGCGAGTGACAACACACTGAACTGGGAATGGAGAGAGAGAGAGGGAGCGAGTGATAACACACTGAACTGGGAATGGAGAGAGAGACGGAGCGAGTGACAACACACTGAACTGGGAATGGAGAGAGAGAGAGGGAGCGAGTGATAACACACTCAACTGGGAATGGAGAGGGAGAGGGGGAGTGAGTGACAACACACTGAACTGGGAATGGAGAGAGACAGGGAGTGAGTGATAACACACTGAACTGGGAATGGAGAGAGAGAGAGGGAGCGGGTGATAACACACTGAACGGGGAATGGAGAGACAGAGAGAGAGCGAGTGACAACACAATGAACTGGGAATGGAGAGAGACACGGAGCGAGTGACAACACACTGAACGGGGAATGGAGAGAGAGTGAGAGAGAGCGGGAACGAGTGACAACACACTGAACTGGGAATGGAGAGAGAGAGGGGGAGCGAGTGACAACACACTGAACTGGGAATGGAGAGAGAGAGGGAGCGAGTGATAACACACTGAACTGGGAATGGAGAGAGAGAGAGGGAGTGTGTGATAACACACTGAACTGGGAATGGAGAGAGAGACGGAGTGAGTGACAACACACTGAACTGGGAATGGAGAGAGAGAGAGGGAGTGTGTGATAACACACTGAACTGGGAACAGTGAGAGAGGGGGAGTGAGTGATAACACACTGAACTGGGAATGGAGAGAGAGAGAGGGAGCGAGTGATAACACCAAGAACTGGGAACGGAGAGACAGGGGGAGTGAGTGATAACACACTGAACTGGGAATGGAGAGGGAGAGGGAGCGAGTGATAACACACTGAACTGGGAATGGAGAGAGAGAGAGAGGGAGCGAGTGACAATACACTGAACTGGGAATAGAGAGAGAGAGGGAGCGAATAACAACACACTGAACTGGGAATGGAGAGGGAGAGGGGGAGTGAGTGATAACACACTGAGCTGGGAATGGAGAGAGAGAGAGGGAGCGAGTGATAACACACTGAACTGGGAATGGAGAGAGAGGGGGAGCGAGTGATAACACACTGAACTGGGAATGGAGAGAGAGAGGGGGAGTGAGTGACAACACACTGAACTGGGAATGGAGAGAGAGAGAGGGAGCGAGTGACAACACACTGAACTGGGAATGGAGAGAGAGAGGGAGTGTGTGACAACAGACTGAACTGGGAATGGAGAGAGAGAGAGGGAGCGAGTGACAACTTACTGAACTGGGAATGGAGAGAGAGACGGAGCGAGTGACAACACACTGAACTGGGAATGGAGAGAGAGAGGGAGCGAGTGACAACACACTGAACTGGGAATGGAGAGAGAGAGGGAGCGAGTGACAACTTACTGAACTGGGAATGGAGAGAGAGAGAGAGGGAGCGAGTGACAACTTACTGAACTGGGAATGGAGAGAGAGAGAGAGGGAGCGAGTGATAACACACTGAACGGGGAATGGAGAGAGAGAGAGGGAGCGAGTGACAACACACTGAACTGGGAATGGAGAGGGAGAGGGGAAGTGAGTGACAACACACTGAACTGGGAATGGAGAGAGAGAGAGGGGAAGCGAGTTACAACACACTGAACTGGGAATGGAGGGAGAGAGAGGGGAAGCGAGTGACAACACACTAAACGGGGAATGGAGAGAGAGGGGAAGCGAGTTACAACACACTGAACTGGGAATGGAGGGAGAGAGGGGGGAAGCGAGTGATAACACACTGAACTGGGAATGGAGAGAGAGGAGAAGCGAGTGACAACACACTGAACTGGGAATGGAGGGAGAGAGAGGGAGCGAGTGACAACTTACTGAACTGGGAATGGAGAAAGAGAGGGGGAGTGAGTGATAACACACTGAACTGGGAATGGAGAGAGAGGGGGAATGAGTGATAACACACTGAACTGGGAATGGAGAGAGAGAGAGGGAGCGAGTGACAACACACTGAACTGGGAATGGAGAGAGAGAGAGGGAGCGAGTGATAACACACTGAACTGGGAATGGAGGGAGAGAGAGGGAGCGAGTGATAACACCATGAACTGGGAACGGAGAGAGAGGGGGAGTGAGTGACAACACACTGAACTGGGAATGGAGAGAGAGAGAGGGAGCGAGGGACAACACACTGAACTGGGAATGGAGAGAGAGAGAGGGAGCGAGTGATAACACACTGAACGGGGAATGGAGAGAGAGAGGGAGCGAGTGACAACACACTGAACTGGGAATGGAGAGAGAGACGGAGCGAATGACAACACACTGAACTGGGAATGGAGAGAGAGAGAGGGAGCGGGTGATACCACACTGAACGGGGAATGGAGAGAGAGAGAGTGAGCGAGTGACAACACACTGAACTGGGAATGGAGAGAGAGAGAGGGAGCGAGTGATAACACACTGAACGGGGAATGGAGAGAGAGAGAGGGAGCGAGTGATAACACTCTGAACGGGGAATGGAGAGAGAGAGAGGGAGCGGGTGATACCACACTGTACGGGGAATGGAGAGAGAGAGAGTGAGCGAGTGACAACACACTGAACTGGGAATGGAGAGTGAGAGAGGGAGCGAGTGATAACACACTGAACTGGGAATGGAGAGAGAGGGGGAGTGAGTGATAACACACTGAACTGGGAATGGAGAGAGAGAGAGGGAGCGAGTGATAACACCATGAACTGGGAATGGAGAGAGAGAGGGAGCGAGTGATAACACACTGAACGGGGAATGGAGAGAGAGAGAGGGAGCGGGTGATACCACACTGTACGGGGAATGGAGAGAGAGAGAGTGAGCGAGTGACAACACACTGAACTGGGAATGGAGAGTGAGAGAGGGAGTGAGTGACAACACACTGAACTGGGAATGGAGAGTGAGAGAGGGAGCGAGTGATAACACACTGAACTGGGAATGGAGAGAGAGAGAGGGAGCGAGTGATAACACACTGAACTGGGAATGGAGAGAGAGACGGAGCGAGTGACAACACACTGAACTGGGAATGGAGAGAGAGAGAGGGAGCGAGTGATAACACACTCAACTGGGAATGGAGAGGGAGAGGGGGAGTGAGTGACAACACACTGAACTGGGAATGGAGAGAGACAGGGAGTGAGTGATAACACACTGAACTGGGAATGGAGAGAGAGAGAGGGAGCGGGTGATAACACACTGAACGGGGATTGTTGAGAGAGAGAGGGAGTGAGTGACAACACACTGAACTGGGAATGGAGAGAGAGACGGAGCGAGTGACAACACACTGAACTGGGAATGGAGAGAGAGAGAGGGAGCGAGTGATAACACACTGAACGGGGAATGGAGAGAGAGACGGAGCGAGTGACAACACACTGAACTGGGAATGGAGAGAGAGACGGAGCGAGTGACAACACACTGAACTGGGAATGGAGAGAGAGAGAGGGAGCGAGTGATAACACACTGAACTGGGAATGGAGAGAGAGAGAGGGAGTGTGTGACAACAGACTGAACGGGGAATGGAGAGAGAGAGAGGGAGCGAGTGACAACACACTGAACTGGGAATGGAGAGAGAGAGGGAGTGTGTGACAACAGACTGAACTGGGAATGGAGAGAGAGAGAGGGAGCGAGTGACAACTTACTGAACTGGGAATGGAGAGAGAGACGGAGCGAGTGACAACACACTGAACTGGGAATGGAGAGAGAGAGAGGGAGCGAGTGACAACACACTGAACGGGGAATGGAGAGAGAGAGAGGGAGCGGGTGATAACACACTGAACTGGGAATGGAGAGAGAGAGAGAGAGGGAGCGAGTGACAACACACTGAACTGGGAATGGAGAGAGAGAGAGGGAGCGAGTGACAACACACTGAACGGGGAATGGAGAGAGAGAGAGGGAGCGGGTGATACCACACTGTACGGGGAATGGAGAGAGAGAGAGTGAGCGAGTGACAACACACTGAACTGGGAATGGAGAGTGAGAGAGGGAGCGAGTGATAACACACTGAACTGGGAATGGAGAGAGAGGGGGAGTGAGTGATAACACACAGAACGGGGAATGGAGAGTGAGAGAGGGAGCGAGTGATAACACACTGAACTGGGATGGAGAGAGAGAGAGTGAGCGAGTGACAACACACTGAACTGGGAATGGAGAGAGAGACAGGGAGCGAGTGATAACACACTGAACTGGGAATGGAGAGAGAGAGAGGGAGCGAGTGACAACACACTGAACTGGGAATGGAGAGAGAAACGGAGCAAGTGACAACACACTGAACTGGGAATGGAGAGAGAGAGAGGGAGCGAGTGATAACACACTGAACGGGGAATGGAGAGAGAGAGAGGGAGCGAGTGACAACACACTGAACGGGGAATGGAGAGAGAGAGAGGGAGCGGGTGATAACACACTGAACTGGGAATGGAGAGAGAGAGAGAGGGAGCGAGTGATAACACACTGAACGGGGAATGGAGAGAGAGAGAGGGAGCGAGTGATAACACACTGAACGGGGAATGGAGAGAGAGAGAGGGAGCGAGTGACAACACACTGAACTGGGAATGGAGAGAGAGAGGGAGTGTGTGACAACAGACTGAACGGGGAATGGAGAGAGAGAGAGGGAGAGAGTGAGAACACACTGAACTGGGAATGGATAGAGAGACGGAGCGAGTGATAACACACTGAACTGGGAATGGAGAGAGAGAGAGGGAGCGAGTGATAACACACTGAACTGGGAATGGAGAGACAGAGAGAGAGCGAGTGACAACACAATGAACTGGGAATGGAGAGAGACACGGAGCGAGTGACAACACACTGAACGGGGAATGGAGAGAGAGTGAGAGAGAGCGGGAACGAGTGACAACACACTGAACTGGGAATGGAGAGAGAGAGGGGGAGCGAGTGACAACACACTGAACTGGGAATGGAGAGAGAGAGGGAGCGAGTGATAACACACTGAACTGGGAATGGAGAGAGAGAGAGGGAGTGTGTGATAACACACTGAACTGGGAATGGAGAGAGAGACGGAGTGAGTGACAACACACTGAACTGGGAATGGAGAGAGAGAGAGGGAGTGTGTGATAACACACTGAACTGGGAACGGTGAGAGAGGGGGAGTGAGTGATAACACACTGAACTGGGAATGGAGAGAGAGAGAGGGAGCGAGTGATAACACCAAGAACTGGGAACGGAGAGACAGGGGGAGTGAGTGATAACACACTGAACTGGGAATGGAGAGGGAGAGGGAGCGAGTGATAACACACTGAACTGGGAATGGAGAGAGAGAGAGGGAGCGAGTGACAATACACTGAACTGGGAATAGAGAGAGAGAGGGAGCGAATAACAACACACTGAACTGGGAATGGAGAGGGAGAGGGGGAGTGAGTGATAACACACTGAGCTGGGAATGGAGAGAGAGAGAGGGAGCGAGTGATAACACACTGAACTGGGAATGGAGAGAGAGGGGGAGCGAGTGATAACACACTGAACTGGGAATGGAGAGAGAGAGGGGGAGTGAGTGACAACACACTGAACTGGGAATGGAGAGAGAGAGAGGGAGCGAGTGACAACTTACTGAACGGGGAATGGAGAGAGAGAGAGGGAGCGAGTGATAACACACTGAACTGGGAATGGAGAGAGAGAGAGGGAGCGAGTGACAACACACTGAACTGGGAATGGAGAGAGAGAGAGGGAGCGAGTGACAACACACTGAACTGGGAATGGAGAGAGAGAGAGGGAGTGAGTGACAACACACTGAACTGGGAATGGAGAGAGAGAGAGGGAGCGAGTGATAACACACTGAACGGGGAATGGAGAGAGAGAGAGGGAGCGAGTGACAACACACTGAACTGGGAATGGAGAGAGAGACGGAGCGAGTGACAACACACTGAACTGGGAATGGAGAGAGAGGGGGAACGAGAGACAACCCACTGAACTGGGAATGGAGAGAGAGACGGAGCGAGTGATAACACACTGAACGGGGAATGGAGAGAGAGAGGGAGAGTGAGTGATAACACACTGAATGGGGAATGGAGAGAGAGACGGAGCGAGTGACAACACACTGAACTGGGAATGGAGAGAGAGACGGAGCGAGTGACAACACACTGAACTGGGAATGGAGAGAGAGACGGAGCGAGTGATAACACACTGAACGGGGAATGGAGAGAGAGAGAGGGAACGAGCGACAACCCAGTGAACGGGGAATGGAGAGAGAGAGGAAGAGTGAGTGATAACACACTGAAAGGGGAATGGAGAGAGAGACGGAGCGAGTGACAACACACTGAACTGGGAATGGATAGAGAGACGGAGCGAGTGACAACACACTGAACTGGGAATGGAGAGAGAGACGGAGCGAGTGATAACACACTGAACGGGGAATGGAGAGAGAGAGAGGGAGCGAGTGACAACCCACTGAACTGGGAATGGAGAGAGAGAGAGTGAGTGAGTGAAAACACACTGAACTGGGAATGGAGAGAGAGAGAGGGAGAGAGTGACAACACACTGAACGGGGAATGGAGAGAGAGAGGGGGAGTGAGTGAAAACACACTGAACTGGGAATGGAGAGAGAGAGAGGGAGAGAGTGAGAACACACTGAACTGGGGATGGAGAGAGAGAGAGGGAGAGAGTGAGAACACACTGAACGGGGAATGGAGAGAGAGAGAGGGAGAGAGTGAGAACACACTGAACTGGGGATGGAGAGAGTGGGGGAGTGAGTGATAACACACTGAATGGGGAATGGAGAGAGGGAGAGAGCGAGTGATAACACACTGAACGGGGAATGGACAGGGAGAGGGGGAGTGAGTGACAACACACTGAAATGGGAATGGAGAGGGAGAGGGGGAGTGAGTGGCAACACATTGAACTGGGAATGGAGAGAGAGAGAGGGAGCGAGTGATAACACACTGAACGGGGAATGGAGAAAGAGAGAGGGAGCGAGTGACAACCCACTGAACTGGGGATGGAGAGAGAGAGGCGGAGTGAGTGATAACACACTGAACTGGGAATGGAGAGAGAGAGAGGGAGCGAGTGATAACACACTGAACTGGGAATGGAGAGGGAGAGAGGGAGTGTGTGATAACACACTGAACTGGGAATGGAGAGAGAGACGGAGTGAGTGACAACACACTGAACTGGGAATGGAGAGAGAGAGAGGGAGTGTGTGATAACACACTGAACTGGGAACGGAGAGAGAGGGGGAGTGAGTGACAACACACTGAACTGGGAATGGAGAGAGAGAGAGGGAGTGTGTGATAACACACTGAACTGGGAACGGAGAGAGAGGGGGAGTGAGTGATAACACACTGAACTGGGAATGGAGAGAGAGAGAGGGAGCGAGTGATAACACCATGAACTGGGAACGGAGAGACAGGGGGAGTGAGTGATAACACACTGAACTGGGAATGGAGAGGGAGAGGGAGCGAGTGATAACACACTGAACTGGGAATGGAGAGAGAGAGAGGGAGCGAGTGACAATACACTGAACTGGGAATAGAGAGAGAGAGGGAGCGAATAACAACACACTGAACTGGGAATGGAGAGGGAGAGGGGGAGTGAGTGATAACACACTGAACTGGGAATGGAGAGAGAGAGAGAGGGAGCGAGTGATAACACACTGAACTGGGAATGGAGAGAGAGGGGGAGCGAGTGATCACACACTGAACTGGGAATGGAGAGAGAGAGGGGGAGTGAGTGACAACACACTGAACTGGGAATGGAGAGAGAGAGAGGGAGCGAGTGACAACACACTGAACGGGGAATGGAGAGAGAGAGAGGGAGCGAGTGATAACACACTGAACTGGGAATGGAGAGAGAGAGAGAGTGAGTGATAACACACTGAACTGGGAATGGAGAGAGAGAGAGGGAGCGAGTGACAACACACTGAACTGGGAATGGAGAGAGAGAGAGGGAGTGAGTGACAACACACTGAACTGGGAATGGAGAGAGAGAGAGGGAGCGAGTGATAACACACTGAACGGGGAATGGAGAGAGAGAGAGGGAGCGAGTGACAACACACTGAACTGGGAATGGAGAGAGAGACGGAGCGAGTGACAACACACTGAACTGGGAATGGAGAGAGAGGGGGAACGAGAGACAACCCACTGAACTGGGAATGGAGAGAGAGACGGAGCGAGTGATAACACACTGAACGGGGAATGGAGAGAGAGAGAGGGAACGAGCGACAACCCAGTGAACGGGGAATGGAGAGAGAGAGGGAGAGTGAGTGATAACACACTGAAAGGGGAATGGAGAGAGAGACCGTGCGAGTGACAACACACTGAACGGGGAATGGAGAGAGAGACGGAGCGAGTGACAACACACTGAACTGGGAATGGAGAGAGAGACGGAGCGAGTGATAACACACTGAACTGGGAATGGAGAGAGAGAGAGGGAGCGAGTGACAACACACTGAACGGGGAATGGAGAGAGAGACGGAGCGAGTGACAACACACTGAACTGGGAATGGAGAGAGAGACGGAGCGAGTGATAACACACTGATTTGGGAATGGAGAGAGAGAGAGGGAGCGAGTGATAACACACTGAACTGGGAATGGAGAGGGAGAGAGGGAGCGAGTGACAACACACTGAACTGGGAATGGAGAGAGAGACGGAGCGAGTGACAACACACTGAACTGGGAATGGAGAGAGAGACGGAGCGAGTGATAACACACTGATTTGGGAATGGAGAGAGAGAGAGGGAGCGAGTGATAACACACTGAACTGGGAATGGAGAGAGAGAGGGAGCGAGTGATAACACACTGAACTGGGAATGGAGAGAGAGAGGGAGCGAGTGATAACACACTGAACGGGGAATGGAGAGAGAGAGAGGGAACGAGCGACAACACACTGAACTGGGAATGGAGAGAGAGACAGGGAGTGAGTGATAACACACTGAACGGGGAATGGAGAGAGAGAGAGGGAGCGAGTGACAACACACTGAACGGGGAATGGAGAGAGAGAGAGGGAGCGAGTGACAACACACTGAACTGGGAATGGAGAGAGAGAGAGGGAGCGAGTGACAACACACTGAACTGGGAATGGAGAGAGAGACAGGGAGTGAGTGACAACACACTGAACTGGGAATGGAGAGAGAGAGAGGGAGCGAGTGACAACACACTGAACTGGGAATGGTGAGAGAGAGGGGGAGCGAGTGATAACACACTGAACGGGGAATGGAGAGAGAGAGAGGGAGCGAGTGATAACACACTGAACTGGGAATGGAGAGAGAGAGAGGGAGCGAGTGACAACCCACTGAACTGGGAATGGTGAGAGAGAGAGGGAGCGAGTGATAACACACTGAACTGGGAATGGAGAGAGAGAGAGGGAGCGAGTGACAACACACTGAACTGGGAATGGAGAGAGAGAGGGGGAGCGAGTGATAACACACTGAACGGGGAATGGAGAGAGAGAGAGGGAGCGAGTGATAACACACTGAACTGGGAATGGAGAGAGAGAGAGGGAGCGAGTGATAACACACTGAACTGGGAATGGAGAGAGAGACAGTGAGTGAGTGACAACACACTGAACTGGGAATGGAGAGAGAGAGAGGGAGCGAGTGATAACACACTGAACTGGGAATGGAGAGAGAGAGAGTGAGTGAGTGACAACACACTGAACTGGGAATGGAGAGAGAGAGAGTGAGTGAGTGAAAACACACTGAACTGGGAATGGAGAGAGAGAGAGGGAGAGAGTGAGAACACACTGAACTGGGAATGGAGAGAGTGGGGGAGTGAGTGATAACACACTGAATGGGGAATGGAGAGAGGGAGAGAGCGAGTGATAACACACTGAACGGGGAATGGAGAGGGAGAGGGGGAGTGAGTGACAACACACTGAAATGGGAATGTAGAGGGAGAGGGGGAGTGAGTGGCAACACATTGAACTGGGAATGGAGAGAGAGAGAGGGAGCGAGTGATAACACACTGAACGGGGAATGGAGAAAGAGAGAGGGAGCGAGTGACAACCCACTGAACTGGGAATGGAGAGAGAGAGTGGGAGTGAGTGATAACACACTGAACGGGGAATGGAGAGAGAGAGAGGGAGTGAGTGACAACACACTGAACTGGGAATGGAGAGAGAGTGGGAGTGAGTGATAACACACTGAATGGGGAATGGAGAGAGAGAGAGAGAGAGAGAGAAAGAGTGCGAGTGACAACACACTAAACTGGGAATGGAGAGAGAGGGTCACAGAGGGAGCGAGTGATAACACACTGAACTGGGAATGTAGAGGGAGAGGGGGAGTGAGTGACAAAACACTGAACTGGGAATAGAGAGAGAGACAGGGAGTGAGTGACAACACACTGAACTGGGAATGGAGAGGGAGAGGGGGAGTGAGTGACAAAACACTGAACTGGGAATGGAGAGAGAGAGGGGGAACGAGCGACAACACACTGAACTGGGAATGGAGAGAGAGAGGGGGAGCGAGTGATAACACACTGAACTGGGAATGGAGAGAGAGAGGGGGAGTGAGTGATAACACACTGAACTGGGAATGGAGAGAGAGTGAGGGAGTGAGTGACAACACACTGAACTGGGAATGGAGAGAGAGAGAGGGAGTGAGTGATAACACACTGAACTGGGAATGTAGAGAGAGAGAGGGAGTGTGTGACAACACACTGAACGGGGAATGGAGAGAGAGAGGGAGTGAGTGATAACACACTGAACTGGGAATGTAGAGGGAGAGGGAGCGAGTGATAACACACTGAACGGGGAATGGAGAGAGAGTGAGAGAGAGAGAGAGACGGAGCGAGTGATAACACACTGAACTGGGAATGTAGAGGGAGAGGGAGCGAGTGATAACACACTGAACGGGGAATGGAGAGAGAGAGAGGGAGCGAGTGATAACACACTGAACTGGGAATGGAGAGAGAGAGTGGGAGTGAGTGACAACACACTGAACTGGGAATGTAGAGGGAGAGGGAGCGAGTGACAACCCACTGAACTGGGAATGGAGAGAGAGACAGGGAGTGAGTGACAACACACTGAACTGGGAATGGAGAGAGAGAGAGAGGGAGCGAGTGACAAAACACTGAACTGGGAATGGAGAGAGAGTGAGAGAGAGCGGGAACGAGTGACAACACACTGAACTGGGAATGGAGAGGGAGAGGGGGAGTGAGTGACAAAACACTGAACTGGGAATGGAGAGAGAGAGAGGGAGCGAGTGATAACACACTGAACTGGGAATGGAGAGAGAGAGGGGGAGCGAGTGACAAAACACTGAACTGGGAATGGAGAGAGAGAGAGAGGGAGCGAGTGACAAAACACTGAACTGGGAATGGAGAGAGAGAGAGGGAGCGAGTGATAACACACTGAATGGGGAATGGAGAGAGAGAGAGGGAGCGAGTGACAACACACTGAACTGGGAATGGAGAGAGAGAGGGGGAGCGAGTGATAACACACTGAACTGGGAATGGAGAGAGAGAGGGGGAGCGAGTGATAACACACTGAACTGGGAATGGAGAGAGAGAGGGGGAGCGAGTGATAACACACTGAACTGGGAATGGAGAGAGAGGGGGAGCGAGTGACAACACACTGAACGGGGAATGGAGAGAGAGAGAGGGAGCGAGTGACAACACACTGAACTGGGAATGGAGAGAGAGAGAGGGAGCGAGTGACAACACACTGAACTGGGAATGGAGAGAGAGAGGGGGAGCGAGTGATAACACACTGAACTGGGAATGGAGAGAGAGAGGGGGAGCGAGTGATAACACACTGAACTGGGAATGGAGAGAGAGAGAGGGAGCGAGTGACAAAACACTGAACTGGCAATGGAGAGAGAGGGGGAGCGAGTGATAACACACTGAACGGGGAATGGAGAGAGAGAGACAGGGAGCAAGTGATAACACACTGAACGGGGAATGGAGAGAGAGAGGGAGCGAGTGATAACACACTGAACGGGGAATGGAGAGAGAGAGAGGGAGCGAGTGATAACACACTGAACGGGGAATGGAGAGAGAGAGAGGGAGCGAGTGATAACACACTGAACGGGGAATGGAGAGAGAGAGACAGGGAGCGAGTGATAACACACTGAACGGGGAATGGAGAGAGAGAGAGGGAGCGAGTGATAACACACTGAACGGGGAATGGAGAGAGAGAGAGGGAGTGAGTGACAACACACTGAACTGGGAATGGAGAGAGAGAGACAGGGAGCGAGTGATAACACACTGAACGGGGAATGGGGAGAGAGAGGGGGAGCGAGTGATAACACACTGAACTGGGAATGGAGAGAGAGAGACAGGGAGCGAGTGATAACACACTGAACGGGGAATGGGGAGAGAGAGGGGGAGCGAGTGATAACACACTGAACTGGGAATGGAGAGAGAGAGGGGGAGCGAGTGATAACACACTGAACTGGGAATGGAGAGAGAGAGAGGGAGCGAGTGATAACACACTGAACGGGGAATGGAGAGAGAGGGAGCGAGTGACAACACACTGAACTGGGAATGGGGAGAGAGAGAGGGAGTGAGTGACAACACACTGAACTGGGAATGGAGAGAGAGGGAGGGAGTGAGTGATAACACACTGAACGGGGAATGGAGGGAGAGGGAGCGAGTGACAACACACTGAACTGGGAATGGAGAGAGAGAGAGGGAGCGAGTGATAACACACTGAACGGGGAATAGAGAGAGAGAGGGGGAGCGAGTGACAACACACTGAACTGGGAATGGAGAGAGAGAGAGGGAGCGAGTGATAACACACTGAACGGGGAATAGAGAGAGAGAGGGGGAGTGAGTGACAACACACTGAACTGGGAATGGAGAGAGAGAGAGGGAGCGAGTGATAACACACTGAACGGGGAATAGAGAGAGAGAGGGGGAGTGAGTGACAACACACTGAACTGGGAATGGAGAGAGAGAGCGGGAGCGAGTGATAACACACTGAACGGGGAATAGAGAGAGAGAGGGGGAGCGAGTGACAACACACTGAACTGGGAATACAGTCAGACAGAGTGACAACACACTGAACTGGGAATACAATCAGACAGAGTGACAACACACTGAACTGGGAATACAATCAGACAGAGTGACAACACACTGAACTGGGAATACAATCAGACAGAGTGACAACACACTGAACTGGGAATACAATCAGACAGAGTGACAACACACTGAACTGGGAATACAATCAGACAGAGTGACAACACACTGAACTGGGAATAAGAGGGCAAAAGAGGTAGCATGTTGCACTGGGAATAGAGAGAGAGATAGAGAGGCAGTACACTGAAATGGGAATACAAACAGATAGAGTGACAACACACTGACCACAGAATACAGATGGACAGAGGTCTAACACACTGAACTAAGAACAGAGAGACACAGAGGCACAACCCACTGAACTGGGAATAGGGAGAGACAAAGACTCAACACACTGTACCAGAAACAGGGAGAGACACTCTGATAACACATGGAACTGGGAACAGGGAGAGACAGATTGAAAACCCTCTGAATTGGGGATTCAGGGAATCAGAATGACAACCGAGTGAACTGGGAAGAGACAGAAATGTCCAGTGAGAAGGCAATGAACTCGGAATAGAGAGAAACGGAATGTCAACAAACTGAAATGGGAACAGAGACACAGAGAGAGAGAGACAACACTCTGTCCCAGGAGTCAGAGAGACAGAGTAACTATACACCATACTGGGAATAGAGAAAGACAGAGTGACAACACACTGAACTGTGAAAAGCAGACCGCGAGACTGAACGGGAACAAAGAGAGACAGAGTGACAACACTGAACTTGGCATGGAGAGACAGAGACAATACACTGAGCAGCAAGAGGGACAGAAAGAATGAATGGTAGCACATAGAACTTGGTTAGATCACACTTGGGAATCTTCTGTTCAGTTCTGGTCACCTCATTATAAGAAGGATGTGGAAGCTTTAGAGAGGTTGCAGAGGAGATTTACCAGGATGTTGCCTGGACTGGAGGGGAGGTCTTCTGAAGAAAGGTTGAGGGAGTTAGGGCCTTTCTCATTGGAGTGAAGAAGGATGAGAGGTGACTTGATTGAGGTGTACATGATGAAGAGACGCATAGATAGAATGGATAGTCAGAGACATTTTCCCAGGGCAGAAATATCTATTATGACGGGGCATAATTTGAAGGTGATTGGAGGAAAGTTTAGGGGAGATGTCAGAGGTAGGTTCTTCACACAGAGAGTGGCGTGTGGGTGGAGTGCACTGCCAGTGGTAGTAGAGTCAGAAATATTAGGGACATTTAATCAACTCTTGGATAGGCACATGGATGAGTGTAAAATGAAGGGTATGTAGGTTAGATTAGATTAGATTAGATTAGATTACAGTGTGGAAACAGGCCCTTCGGCCCAACAAGTCCACACCGACCCGCCGAAGCGAAACCCACCCATACCCCTACATTTACCCCTTACCTAACACTACGGGCAATTTAGCATGGCCAATTCACCTGACCCTGCACATCTTTTTGGACTGTGGGAGGAAACCGGAGCACCCGGAGGAAACCCACGCAGACACGGGGAGAACGTGCAAACTCCACACAGTCAGTCGCCTGAGGCGGGAATTGAACCCGGGTCTCAGGCGCTGTGAGGCAGCAGTGCTAACCACTGTGCCACCGTGCCGCCTACCTTTCATCTTTGTGTAGGATAAAAGGTTAGCACGACATTGAGGGCTGAAGGGAATGGAGGGAGGTAGAGAGACAACAGTCTGAACTTGGAATACAGGTAGACAAACTGACAAGTCAGATAGAGGGACAACACATTGAACTGGGTATGGACAGAGATTAATGACAACACACTGAAATGGGAATACAAACAGATAAGAGTGCTAACACACTGAACTGGGAATACAGACCTTCAGAGAAATAATGTAATGAATTGGGAATCGAAAGAGGCAGGGACACGCCACAGTCAAATTCAAAGAGAAGGACAGAGTGACAACACACTGAACAGGGAACAGAGACAGACAGAGGATGAACATAGGCAGACAGGAGAAATCATACTGAACTGAGAATAGAAAAAAAGGCTGACAACACACTGAGACGAAAGTGAGGCCTGCAGATGCTGGAGAGCAGAGTCGAGAGTGTGGAGCTGGAAAAGCACAGCAGGTCAGGCAGCATCCGAGGAGCAGGAGAATTCCTGATGAAGGGTTAATGCCCGAAACATTGATTCTCCTGCTCCTCAGATGCTGCCTGATCCGCTGTGCTTTTCCAGCACCACACTCTCGACTCTGACAACAAACTGAACTGAGGATGGACAGAGAGAGGCAGAGACAGAAAGACAGAAAAACTGGGATTAGAGAGAGAGAGATAGAGAGACAACTCACTGAACTGGAAATAGAGAGTGAGAGAGTGACAACACACTGAACTGGGAACATTGGGAATAGAGAGAGACAACACACTGAACTGGGAACATTGGGAATAGAGAGTGACAACACACTGAACTGGGAACATTGGGAATAGAGAGTGACAACACACTGAACTGAGAACAGAGATAGTCAGATTGACAACATAATGAACCGGGAGTAGAGAGAGATACAGTGATAAATGACTGAACTGACAAGAGGGAGATAGAAAGAAAGTGACCACACGCTGAACTGAGAAAGAGAGACTGAGCAAAATCACACTGAATTGGGTATACAGAGAAACAGACAGACAACACATTGAACTGGGAAGGGAAAGAGAGATTCAGGGCAACTACACAAAGAATTGAAAATAGAGAGACACACAAAGAGATAACACACTGAACTGAGAACAAAGATAGATATAATGACAACAAACTGAACTGGCAATAGAGACAGACAAAGGATCAACACACTCAACTTGGAGTAGAGACAGACAAGAGAGAGTGAGGACTGTAGATGCTGGAGATCAGAGTTGAGAGTGTAGAGAGAGACAGGAGACATCATAGAATAGAGATAAAGGTGACAACACACTGATCTGGGAAAGGACAGAGACAGAGAGAGAGAGAGAGAGACAGAAAGATAAACACTGAACTGGGATTAGAGAGAGAGAGAGAGAGATGGAGACACAACACACTGAACTGGAATTAGAGAGTGAGAGAGTGACAACACTGCATTGGCAATCGAGAGAGAGAGACAGAGAGAGAGAGAGACAGATTGACCACACAATGAACTGAGAACAGAGAGTGAGTGACAACACACTGACCTGGAAATAGAGAGAAATAGAGTGACAACATGTTGCACTGGCAATTGTGAGAGAGGGAGACAGAGCGACAGCACACTGAACTGGGAATAGAAAGACAGCGACAGGGTGACAAAGAAATGAGCTGGGAACAGAGAGAACTCGGGTTACAGCACACTGAATGGAGAACACATGGTGACAGAGTCACAACACACTGAACTGGGAATGGTGAGTCACAGAGCAACGACGCACCGAAATAGGAAAAGAGAGGGACAGTGTGACAACATGCTGAACTGACGATATCTCAAGAATGTGACGAGAAAGAAGTTCTGGGATTTACATATTAATGAACCAAAACCTGCAACCCATTCTAAAAGATGAAAGACTTAACAGCAATCTCACCACCACCACCACCCCCACACCCCACCCCGCCTTATCCCAGATCCAACCTTCCAACTCGACACTGCCCTCTTGAACTGTCCTACCTGTCCATTTTCCTTCCCACCTATCCTGTCCACCCTCCTTTCTGACCTGTTACCATCACACCCCATTCCCATCGACTCATCACATCCCCAGCTACCTTCCCCCAGCTCTATCCTTCTTCCATTTATCACTCCAAAGGATCCTTCCACATCTGACAGAGATTTACATGTAATTCCACACACGTCTTCTACTGTGTCCGTTGCTCTCAGTGTGGTATCCTCTATATTGGGGAGACAGGATACCTACTTGTAAAACGTTTGGCCCTGTAGCCCAACACTTTAACTCCCCCTCCCCCTCCGCCAAGGACGTGCAAGTCCTAGGCCTCCTCCATCACCAAACCCTAACCACCCGACACCCTGGGTTATAATACCCTGCACTGAAAGTAGAGACAACACACTGAACTGTGAACAGAGAGAGACAGAGTGACAACAGATTGAACTGGAAATAGGCAGAAACAGAGCTACATCACATTGAATGGAATACAGAGAAACAGACTGACAACACAGTGGGAACTTGGAATAGACAGAGACAGAGACAAAACACTAAACTAGGGAGAGGGAGAGACAGTGTGACAACACATTCCACCGGGAAGAGAAAGCACACTGAATAGAGAGAGTAACAGTAAATGTGAATGGACAGAGGGGGAGCAACAGAAGAGAGAGAGAGACAGAAAGAGTGACAACACACTGAACTGAGACTAGGGAGAGACAAAGAGACAACACATTGAACGGAAATAGAGAGAGACAGAACCGGGAATAAACAGAGACAGAGCAACAACATACTGAACTGGGATTAAAGTCAGACAGACTGAAAACACGCTGAACTGGGAAGAACGCCTCATCTTCCGCCTTGGGAACCGCTAACTACATGGGGTCAGTGTCAATTTCATCAGTTTCTTCATTACCCCTCATCCCATCTTATCCCACAGCCAACCCTCCAACTCGACATTGCCCACTTGAACTGCCCTACCTGTCCATCTTCCTTCCCAACTTTCCGCTCCACCCTCCTTTCTGACTTATCACTATCACCCCCCCACCTCCATCTACCTATCACATTCCCAGCTACCTTCCCCCCAACCCGCAACCCCCTCCCATTTATCTCTCAGCCCCCTTGAGCCAACCCCCACCTTCCTGATGAAGGACTAATGCTCGAAACATCCTGCTCCTCGGATGCTGCCTGACCGGCTGTGCTTTTCCAGCACCACACGTTTCGACTCTGATCTCCAGCATCTGCAGTCCTCACTCTCTCCTTAACAGCAAGGTTAGATTTGTTCAATATATCATTTCAGTCGCATGACACTGAGAGTTTTTGCTATAAATTCTGTGTCTTATGATCCTGCTCCACTGTTATCTAATGAAGGAGCAGCACTCCGAAAGCTAGTGCTTCCAAATAAACCTGTCCGACTATAACCTGGTGTTGTGTGATCTTTAACTTTGTCCAACCCAGTCCAACACCAGCACCATGAGGATACGGAGATAGAGAGAGAGAGAGAGAGAGTTAAAGGAACTGAAATGGGAAAAGGCACAGTGACAACACACTGAACTATGAATACAGAGCAACAGGGAGACAGCATGGTGAACTGGGAATAGGGATACTCAGAGTGACGACACACTGAGATAGGAATAGAGAGAAACGAGTGAGAACACACTGAACTGGGAGGAGAGAGAGATAGAGCTATATCACATTGAACTGGGATACAGAGAAACAGACTGACAACACACTGAACTTGGAATTGTCAGACATAGAGGCACAGTACACTGAACTGGAAATAGGGAGAGACAGAGTGACAAGTCACTGAACTGGGAATGGAGAGGGACAGAGTAACAACCCACTGAACTGCAAATAGAGAGAGACAGAGGATCAACATACGGAACTGAGACAACACACTGAACTGTGAATGCAGAGATACAGTGACAACACCCTGAACTCGGAGTAGAGAGAGAGAGAGAGAGAGACAGAGCGTGAGACACACACAATGCCCTGAACTGGGAATACAGGGAAACAAAGTAACAACAATCTGAAATGGGAATGCAGGGAGACTAGGAGACAATACACTATAAGGGGAATAGAGAGGGTTATAATACCCTGCACTGAAAGTAGAGACAACACACTGAACTGTGAACAGAGAGAGACAGAGTGACAACAGATTGAACTGGAAATAGGCAGAAACAGAGCTACATCACATTGAATGGAATATAGAGAAACAGACTGACAACACAGTGGGAACTTGGAATAGACAGAGACAGAGACAAAACACTAAACTAGGGAGAGGGAGAGACAGTGTGACAACACATTCCACCGGGAAGAGAAAGCACACTGAATAGAGAGAGTAACAGTAAATGTGAATGGACAGAGGGGGAGCAACGAAGAGAGAGAGTGACAGAAAGAGTGACAACACACTGAACTGAGACTAGGGAGAGACAAAGAGACAACACATTGAACGGGAATAGAGAGAGACAGAACCGGGAATAAACAGAGACAGAGCAACAACATACTGAACTGGGATTAAAGTCAGACAGACTGAAAACACGCTGAACTGGGAAGAGAGACAGCACTACAATACACTG
Organism: Chiloscyllium plagiosum; assembly: GCF_037043375.1. NCBI lineage: Eukaryota > Metazoa > Chordata > Chondrichthyes > Orectolobiformes > Hemiscylliidae > Chiloscyllium > Chiloscyllium plagiosum. The sequence goes on along the minus strand of NW_028270152.1, from coordinate 77,564,983 downwards.
AGCTGGGAATAGAAAGAGACAGAGTAACAGCACACAGAACTGGGAAAGATAGAGATAAGGTGTGTGACAACTTTACCCTGACTTGGGTAAAAGAGACAGATAGAGTTACAAAACACTAAATTGGGAATAGAGAGACACAGTGAGACAAACACACTGATTGTGGAAAAGCCAGAGACAGAACGATGGCACGTTGTACAGGAAATAGAGAGAGTCAGAGTGCCAGCACATGGTACAGGGAAGAGAGAAAGGCAAAGTGACAACACACTCACCTGGGAACAGAGACAGACAGAGTGACAACACACTGAACTGGGAGAGGAGAGAGAGAGAGAGTGACAACACACTGAACTGGGAGAGGAGAGAGATAGAGTGACAACACACTGAACTGGGAGAGGAGAGAGAGAGAGTGACAACACACTGTACTGGGAATAGAGACACAGACACAACTAAGAATTTGAAGAACTAGGAATACAGAGAGAAACAGAGTAACAACACACTGAACTGGGAATAAATAGAGGCAGAGCAACAACATATTGAACCTGGAATAAAGAGAGACAGTGTGAAAACACACTGAACTGGGATAAAGAGAGACATAGAGACAGTACAGGGAATTGGGAATAGAGAGAGACAGATTGAAAACACACTGAACTGGGAGTATAGACAGACAGAGTGACTACTCACTAATTTGGGAATCGAGAGAGGCAGTGAGACAAACACACTGAATTTGGAATCGACAGTGATACAGCAATGACACACTGTACAGGGGATAGAGAGAGTCAGAGCGACAACACATTGCACTGGGAAGAGAGAAAGGCATAATGACAACACACTGAACTCAAAATAGGGAGGGACAGCGACACAACATACTGAACTAGGAACAGAGACAGACAGTGAGACAACACATTGAAGGGGGAACAGCGACAGGTGCTGAGATAATTCATTGAGACGAGGACAGAGAGAGAGAGAGAGACAGAGAGATAATACATTGAACTAGGAATAAGGGGAGAAAGAGTGACAGTGTGTCTCTTCCTATTCTGTTCTCTTCCAACACACTGTGCTGGGAATAGTGCGACAACACACTCCACTGGGAAGAGAGAGACGGGGAGTGTAAGAACACACTGAAAAGTGAATAAAGAGAGCAACAGTGACAACAGCCCAAATCAAAGGGAGAGAGACAAAGGGTGAGAGCGAGAGACAGGAGATGTGACAGATACTAAACGAGTATTTTGCATCAGTATTTACTGTGGAAAATGACTTAGAAGATATAAAATGAAGGGAAATAGATGGTGACATCTTGCAAAATGTCCATGTTACAGAGGAGGAAGTGCTGGATGTTTTGAAACGCATAAAGGTGGGTAAATCCCCAGGACCTGATCAGGTGTATCCAAGAACTCTGTAGGAAGCTAGGGAAGTGATTGCTGGGTCTCTTGCTGAGATATTTGTATTATCGATAGTTACAGGTGATGTGCCGGAAGACTGGAGGTTGGCAAACTTGGTGCCACTGTTTAAGAAGAGTGGTGACGACAAGCCAGGGAACTATAGACCGGTGAGCCTGACCTCAGTGGTGGACAAGTTGTTGGAGGGAATCCTGAGGGACAGGATGTACATGCATTTGGAAAGGCTAGGACTGATTCGGGATAGTCAACATGGCTTTGTGCGTGGGAAATCATGTCTCACAAACTTGATTGAGTTTTTTGAAGAAGTAACAAAGAAGATTGATGAGGGCAGAGCAGTAGATGTGATCTATATGGACTTCAGTAAGGCGTTCGACAAGGTTCCCCATGGGAGACTGATTAGCAAGGTTAGATCTCATGGAATACAGGGAGACCTAGCCATTTGGATACAGAACTGGCTCAAAGCTAGAAGACAGAGGGTGGTGGTGGAGGGTTGTTTTTCGGACTGGAGGCCTGTGACCAGTGGAGTGCCACAAGGATCGGTGCTGGGCCCTCTACTTTTTGTCATTTACATAAATGATTTGGATGTGAGCATAAGAGGTACAGTTAGTAAGTTTGCAGATGACACTAAAATTGGAGGTGTAGTGGACAGCGAAGAGGGTTACCTCAGATTACAACAGGATCTGAACCAGATGGGCCAATGGGCTGAGAAGTGGCAGATGGAGTTTAATTCAGATAAATGCGAGGTGCTGCATTTTGGGAAAGCAAATCTTAGCAGGACTTATACACTTAATGGTAAGGTCCTAGGGAGTGTTGCTGAACAAAGAGACCTTGGAGTGCAGGTTCATAGCTTCTTGAAAGTGGAGTCTCAGGTAGATAAATAGTGAAGAAGACATTTGGTATGCCTTCCTTTTGAGCGGCATGGTGGCACAGTGGTTAGCACTGCTGTCTCACAGCGCCAGAGACCAGGGTTCAATTCCCGACTCAGGCGACTAACTGTGTGGAGTTTGCACATTCTCCCCGTGTCTGCGTGAGTTTCCTCCGGGTGCTCCGGTTTCCTCCCACAGTCCAAAGATGTGCAGGTTAGGTGAATTGGCCATGCTCAATTGCCCGTGGTGTTGGGTGAAGGGGTAAATGTAGGGGAATGGGTCTGGGTGGGTTGTGCTTTGGCGGGTTGGTGTGGACTTGTTGGGCCAAAGGGCCTGTTTCCACACTGTAAGTAATCTAATCTTATCGGATTGAGTCCAGGAGTTGTGAGGTCATGTTGCGGTTGTACAGGACATTGGTTAGGCCGCTGTTGGAATATTGCATGCAATTCTGGTCTCCTTCCTATCGGAAAGATGTTGTGAAACTTGAAAGGGTTCAGAAAAGATTTACAAGGAGGTTGCCAGGGTTGGAGGATTTGAGCTACAGGGAGAGGCTGGACAGGCTGGGGCTGTTTTCCCTGGAGCATCGGAGGCTGAGGGGTGACCTTTTAGAGGTTTCGAATATCATGAGAGGCATGGATAGGGTAAATAGGCAAAGTCTTTTCCCTGGGGTGGGGGAATCCAGAACTAGAGGGCATAGGTTTAGGGTGAGAGGGGACAGATATAAAAGAGATCTAAGGGGCAACCTTTTCACGCAGAGGGTGGTACGTGTATGGAATGAGCTGCCAGAGGAAGTGGTGGAGGCTGGTACAATTGCAACATTTAAAAGGCATCTGAAGGTGTATATGAATATGAAGGGTTTAGAGGGACATGGGCCGGGTGCTGGCAGGTGGGACTAGATTGGGTTGGGATGTCTGGTCGGCATGGACAGATTGGACTGAAGAGTCTGTTTCCATGCTGTACATCTCTATGACTCTATAACGCACTGAATGGGAGTAGACTGACAGTCACAAAACACTGAACTGAGAGTACAGAAAAAGACAGAGTGAGAACGCACTCAACTGGGAATAAAGGGAGACAGGGCAACAACATACTGAACTCGGAAGAAAGATGGACAGACTGAAAACACACTGAACTGGGAGGACAGAACACACTGAGCTGGAAATAGAAAGAGACAGAGTGACAGCACGCTGACTTGAGAATAGAGACAGACAGAGTGACAATGCACTGAACTGGGAATAGAGAGACAAAGCACCAACTTACTGAAGTGGGAATAGAAAGAGACTGAGTGAAAACACACTGAACTCGGAACGGAATCAGAGACAACGCACTGAGCTGTGAGGAGAGAGAGAGAGAGAGACGACACACTGAACTGGGTAAAAGAGACAGACTGAATGACAACACACTAAACTGGAAATAAATAGAGACACAGGAATGACTGACTGAACTGGGATTGGAGAGAAATGAGAGACAATGTACAGGGAATGGGGGTGGGTTGGGGGGGGGGGGAGGAGAGAGAGAGAGACAGAAACAGAGAGATAGAGACGGAGAGAGAGAAAGAGAGAGTGACAAAACACCGAACTGGGAATAGAGGTCCTGGGCCTTCTTCACCGCCGCTCCCTCACCACCAGACGCCTGGAGGAAGAACGCCTCATCTTCCGCCTCGGAACACTTCAACCCCAGGGCATCAATGTGGACGTCAACAGTTTCCTCATTTCCCCTTCCCCCACCTCACCCTCGTTCCAAACTTCCAGCTCAGCACTGTCCCCATGACTTGTCCGGACTTGTCCTACCTGCCTATCTCCTTTTCCACCTATCCACTCCACCCTCTCCTCCCTGACCTATCACCTTCATCCCCTCCCCCACTCACCTATTGTACTCTATGCTACTTTCTCCCCACCCCCACCCTCCTCGAGCTTATCTCTCCACGCTTCAGGCTCTCTGCCTTTATTCCTGATGAAGGGCTTTTGCCCGAAATGTCGATATCGCTGCTCCTTGGATGCTGCCTGAACTGCTGTGCTCTTCCAGCACCACTAATCCAGAATTTAGTTAGTAGTGGTTTACCGCAAGGATCTGTTTTGGGTCCACTGTTTGTCATTTTTATTAAGGACTTTGATGAGGGCGTAGAAGGATTTTGCCCGAAACGTCGATTTTGCCTGTCCTCGGATGCTGCCTGAATTGCTGTGCTCTTCCAGCACCACTAATCCAGAATCTGGTTTCCAGCATCTGCAGTCATTGTTTTTACCTAGTAAATTTGCAAATGTCACTAAGCTCGGTGGAGTTGTGGATAGTGCTGAAGGATGTTGTAGGTTACAAAGGGACATGGATAACCTGCAGAGCTGGGCTGAGAGGTGGCAAATGGGAGTTTGCTGTGGAAAAGTGTGAGGTGATTCACTTTGAAAGGAGCAACAGGAATACAGAGTACTGGGCTAATGGTCAGATTCTTGGTAATATGGATGAGCAGAAAGATCTCGGTGTCCAGGTACATAGATCCTTGAAAGTTGCCACCCAAGCTGATAGGGCTGTTCAGAAGGCATTAGCTTTTATTGGTAGTGGGATTGAGTTTCGGAGTCATGAGGTTATGCTGCAGCTATACAAAACTCTGGTGTGGCCACTTTCTGAAGAACATTCCTGAAGAAGGGCTAATGCCCGAAACGTCGATTCTCCTGTTCCCTAGATGCTGCCTGACCTGCTGCGCTTTTCCAGCAACACATTTCCATCTCTGGTGTGGCCACACTTGTGTGCAGTTCTGGTCACCGCATTATAGGGAGGATGTGGAAGGTCTGTAAGGGGTGCAAAGAAGATTTACTAGGATGTTGCCTGGTATGGAGGGACGGTCTTATGAGGAAAGGCTGAGGGACTTGAGGCTGTTTTTGCTAGAGAGAAGGTTGAGAGGTGACTTAATTGAGACATATAAGACAATCAGAGGGTTAGATAGGGTGGGTGACTAGCATGAGGGGACCTAGCTTTAAATTGAGGGGTGATAGATATAGGACAGATGTCAGAGGTAGGTTCTTTACTCGGAGAGTAATAGGGCGTGGAACGCACTGCCTGTGACAGTAGTAGACTCACCAACTTTAAGTTGAGAGTACGTTGCTGCAAAAGCACAGCGGGTCATCCTGATGAAGCACTCTGACCCGAAACGTCGATTCTCCTGCTCTTCGGATGCTCCCTGACCTGCTGTGCTTTTCCAGCAACACACTCTCAACTCTGATCTCCAGTATCTGTAGTCCCCACTGTTTCCTCGCCAACTTTAACGGCATTTCAATGGTCATTGGACAGACACATGGACGAAAATGGAACAGTGTAGGATAGCTGGGCATCGGATTAGTTTCACAGGTCGGCACAACAATGAAGGCCGAAGGGCCTATACTACACTTTAACGTTCTATGATTTTCTATTCTATAAGAAATGACACAGAACTGGGAAAAACAGGGAAAGGGAGTGCGACAACACACTGACTTGGATAAAAGAGACCGACAGAGTGATAACACACTAAATTGGGAATACAGAGAAACGGAGAGACAAATGCACTGACTTTTGAATAGATAGAGACAGAGCAATGACGCACTGTACTGGGAATGGAGACAGTCAGAGTGACAAGACACTGTACTGGGACCAGAGAAAGGCAGAGTGGCAACACACAGTGACCTATAAATAGAGAGAAACAGAGTGACAACACATTAAACTTGAAATAGAGCAAGAGAGCTGACAATACACTGAACTGGGAATAGAGACAGACAGTGAGGCAACAGAGTGAACTGGGAATATAGAGTGACAGAAAGACACCACACTGAGCTGGGAATAGAGACAAAGAGACAATATGCTGAACTTGAAAATACAGAGGGAAAAACAGAGGGCAACACACTGTACTGGGAATAGGGAGAGACTGAGTTACATCCCTCTAAAGAGAAGATAGAGAGAGATAGAGTAACAACCCACTGTACTGGGAATAAAGTGAGACAACACGGAACTCAGAATACAGAGGTACACACTGCCAACACACTGAACTTGGAATACAGAGAGTAAAACAACACGCTGAAATGGGAATAGAGAGTGATAGAGTGACAACACCCTGAACACAGAATACGTAGAGACAGAATAACATCACACTGCCCTGAGAATAAAGAGAGACAGTGTGCCAACACACTGAACTAGGCCCAGGAAAAGATAGAGTGACAACACACTGAACTGGGAATAGAGACAGACAGTGTGACAACATCCCAAACTAGGAACAGAGACAGGCAGAGTGGCAACGCACTGAAGTAAGGACAAAGACAGACTGTGGGACAACACACAGAACTGGGAATAGAAAGAGAGAGAGGAGCAGAAAGAGAGAGAGAAAGAGTGATAACACACTGAACTGGGAACAGGGAGAGAGAGAGGCAGACAGAGAGACAGATAACACTTTGAGATGGGAATAAAGACAGACAGTGTGACAATATCCTAAACTAGGAACAGAGACAGACAGAGTGGCAACGCACTGAAGTAAGGACAAAGACAGACACTGGGTAAACACACTGAACTGGGAATAAAGAGAGGGAGAGAGAGAGTGACAACACAGAACTGGGAATGACAGAGACAGAGAGACAACACACTGAAGTTGAAACAGAGGCTGACAGTGAAACAATGCACTGAACTGGGAATAGAGAGAGACAGAGAGACAACAGACAGAACTTGAAATAGGGAGAGACAGAGATATGACAACACACTGAACCAGGGATGGAGACAAAGAGAAAATACACTGAACTCGGAACAGAGAAAGAGACAAAAGGGGCAACACACTGAACTGGGAGTGTAGAGGGATGGAATAACAATGCACTGAACTGAGAATAGTGATAGACAGTGACAAGATACTGAACTGGGAATAGAAAGTGATAATTAGACAAACACACAGATTTTGGAATAAACAGAGGCAGAGAGAGAAAACACAAAGAACTGGAATAGAAAGAGTGAAAGAAAGAGGTGGGGAGAGAGAGAGAGAGAGAGAGAGAGAGATAACACACTGAATTGGAATTAGGGAGACAGAGACAGAGAGTGACACCATAGAACTGGGAATAGAGACAGACAGTGTGACAACACACTGACATGAGGACAGAGAGAGAGAGAGACAAAGTGACAACACACAGAACTAGGAATGGAGAAAGAGAAAGAGATAACACATGAAACTGGGAATAGAGAGAGACAGACAATGAGACAACACACTGAATTGAGGACAGAGTGAGACAGAAACACAACACACTCAACTGCGAACAGGGTGACTGCATTGGCGCCACCTCGTGCTCCCGCGAGGAGGTTGAGCAATTCATCAACTTCACCAACACATTCCACCCTGACCTTAAATTTACCTGGACCATCTCTGACACCTCTCTCCCCTTCCTGGACGTCTCCATCTCCATTAGTGACGACCGACTTGACACTGACATTTTTTACAAACCCACCGACTCCCACAGCTACCTGGATTACACCTCTTCCCACCCTATCTCTTGCAAAAATGCCATCCCGTATTCCCAATTCCTCCGCCTCCGCCGGATCTGCTCCCAGGAGGACCAGTTCCACCAGAGAACACACCAGATGGCCTCCTTCTTTAGAGACCGCAATTTCCCTTCCCACGTGGTTAAAGATGCCCTCCAACGCATCTCGTCTACATCCCGCACCTCCGCCCTCAGACCCCACCCCTCCAACCGTAACAAGGACAGAACGCCCCTGGTGCTCACCTTCCATCCTACAAACCTCCGCATAAACCAAATCATCCGCCGACATTTCCGCCACCTCCAAACAGATCCCATCACCAGGGATATATTTCCCTCCCCATCCCTTTCCGCCTTCCGCAAAGACCATTCCCTCTGTGACTACCTGGTCAGGTCCTCGCCCCCCTACAACCCACCCTCCCGTCCTCGCACTTTCCCCTGCCACCGCAGGAACTGTAAAACCTGTGCCCACACCTCCTCCCTCACCTCTATCCAAGGCCCTAAAGGAGCCTTCCACATCCATCAAAGTTTTACCTGCACATCCACTAATATCATTTATTGTATCCGTTGCTCCCGATGTGGTCTCCTCTACATTGGGGAGACTGGGCGCCTCCTCGCAGAGCGCTTTAGGGGACATCTCCGGGACACCCGCACCAATCAACCACACCGCCCCGTGGCCCAACATTTCAACTCCCCCTCCCACTCTGCCGAGGACATGGAGGTCCTGGGCCTCCTTCACCGCCTCTCCCTCACCACCAGACGCCTGGAGGAAGAACGCCTCATCTTCCGCCTTGAAATACTTCAACCCCAGGGCATCAATGTGGACTTCAACAGCTTCCTCATTTCCCCTTCCCCCACCTCACCCCAGTCCCAAACTTCCAGCTCAGCACTGTCCCCATGACCTGTCCTACCTGCTTATCTCCTTTTCCACCTATCCACTCCACCCTCTCCTCCCTGACCAATCACCTTCATCCCCTCCCCCACTCACCTATTGTACTCTATGCTACTCTCTCCCCACCCCCACCCTCCTCTAGCTTATCTCTCCACGCTTCAGGCTCTCTACCTTTATTCCTGATGAAGGGCTTTTGCCCGAAACGTCGATTTCGCTGCTCCTCGGATGCTGTCTGAACTGCTGTGCTCTTCCAGCACCACACTGATCCAGAATCTGGTTTCCAGCATCTGCAGTCATTGTTTTTACCTTGCGAACAGGGTGAGACAGAGTGATAACACACCAAACTGGGAATGGAGAGAGACTGACAGTGATACACACACTGATGTGTCGACAGAGAGAAAAAGAGAACCAACTCAATGAAATAAGAATAGAGACAGACAGGGAGACAACACACTAAGTTGGGAATACAGAGAGACAACACACTGAAGTTGAAACAGAGACTGAGAGTGAGTCAATACACTGAACTGGGAATAGAGAGAGACAGAGAGACAACAGGCAAAATTTGGAATAGGGAGAGACAGAAAGACAGTACACTGTACTTGGAATAGAGAGACGGAATGAAATGACACTGAACTGGAAATAGGGAAAGACAGAGAGACAAATACATGGATTTTGGAACAGAGAGAGTGACAACATTCTAAAGTAGGAATAGAAAGAGACAGAGTGACAACACGCTGAACTGGGGATAGGGAGAGAGTGACAACACACTGAACTGGGGATAGGGAGAGAGTGACAACACACAGGACTGGGGATAGGGAGAGAGAGTGACAACACGCTGAACTGGGGATAGGGAGAAAGAGTGACAACGTGCTGAACTGGGGATAGGGAGAGAGTGACAACACACAGAACTGGGGATAGGGAGAGAGTGACAATGTGCTGAACTGGGGATAGGGAGATAGAGTGACAACACGCTGAACTGGGGATAGGGAGAGAGAGTGACAACGTGCTGAACTGGGGATAGGGAGAGAGAGTGACAACGTGCCGAACTGGGGATAGGGAGAGAGAGTGACAACGTGCTGAACTGGGGATAGGGAGAGAGTGACAACACACAGAACTGGGGATAGGGAGAGAGAGTGACAACGTGCTGAACTGGGGATAGGGAGATAGAGTGACAACACGCTGAACTGGGGATAGGGAGAGAGAGTGACAACGTGCTGAACTGGGGATAGGGAGAGAGAGTGACAACGTGCTGAACTGGGGATAGGGAGAGAGTGACAACGTGCTGAACTGGGGATAGGGAGATAGAGTGACAACGTGCTGAACTGGGGATAGGGAGATAGAGTGACAACACGCTGAACTGGGGATAGGGAGAGAGAGTGACAACGTGCTGAACTGGGGATAGGGAGATAGAGTGACAACGTGCTGAACTGGGGATAGGGAGAGAGAGTGACAACGTGCTGAACTGGGGATAGGGAGAGAGAGTGACAACGTGCTGAACTGGGGATAGGGAGAGAGAGTGACAACGTGCTGAACTGGGGATAGGGAGAGAGAGTGACAACGTGCTGAACTGGGGATAGGGAGAGAGAGTGACAACGTGCTGAACTGGGGATTGGGAGAGAGAGTGACAACACGCTGAACTGGGGATAGGGAGAGAGAGTGACAACGTGCTGAACTGGGGATAGGGAGAGAGAGTGACAACGTGCTGAACTGGGGATAGGGAGAGAGAGTGACAACACGCTGAACTGGGGATAGGGAGAGAGAGTGACAACGTGCTGAACTGGGGATTGGGAGAGAGAGTGACAACACGCTGAACTGGGGATAGGGAGAGAGAGTGACAACGTGCTGAACTGGGGATAGGGAGAGAGAGTGACAACGTGCTGAACTGGGGATAGGGAGAGAGAGTGACAACGTGCTGAACTGGGGATAGGGAGATAGAGTGACAACGTGCTGAACTGGGGATAGGGAGATAGAGTGACAACGTGCTGAACTGGGGATTGGGAGAGAGAGTGACAACGTGCTGAACTGGGGATAGGGAGAGAGAGTGACAACGTGCTGAACTGGGGATAGGGAGAGAGAGTGACAACGTGCTGAACTGGGGATAGGGAGATAGAGTGACAACGTGCTGAACTGGGGATAGGGAGAGAGTGACAACATGCTGAACTGGGGATAGGGAGAGAGAGTGACAACGTGCTGAACTGGGGATAGGGAGAGAGAGTGACAACGTGCTGAACTGGGGATAGGGAGAGAGAGTGACAACGTGCTGAACTGGGGATAGGGAGAGAGAGTGACAACGTGCTGAACTGGGGATAGGGAGAGAGAGTGACAACGTGCTGAACTGGGGATAGGGAGAGAGAGTGACAACGTGCTGAACTGGGGATAGGGAGAGAGAGTGACAACGTGCTGAACTGGGGATAGGGAGAGAGAGTGACAACACGCTGAACTGGGGATAGGGAGAGAGAGTGACAACGTGCTGAACTGGGGATAGGGAGAGAGAGTGACAAAGTGCTGAACTGGGGATAGGGAGAGAGTGACAACACGCTGAACTGGGGATAGGGAGAGAGAGTGACAACGTGCTGAACTGGGGATAGGGAGAGAGAGTGACAATGTGCTGAACTGGGGATAGGGAGAGAGAGTGACAACGTGCTGAACTGGGGATAGGGATAGAGTGACAACACGCTGAACTGGGGATAGGGAGAGAGAGTGACAATGTGCTGAACTGGGGATAGGGAGATAGAGTGACAACGTGCTGAACTGGGGATAGGGAGAGAGAGTGACAACGTGCTGAACTGGGGATAGGGAGATAGAGTGACAACACACAGAACTGGGGATAGGGAGAGAGAGTGACAACGTGCTGAACTGGGGATAGGGAGAGAGAGTGACAACGTGCTGAACTGGGGATAGGGAGAGAGAGTGACAACGTGCTGAACTGGGGATAGGGATAGAGTGACAACACGCTGAACTGGGGATAGGGAGAGAGAGTGACAACGTGCTGAACTGGGGATAGGGAGAGAGTGACAACACGCTGAACTGGGGATAGGGAGAGAGAGTGACAACGTGCTGAACTGGGGATAGGGAGAGAGAGTGACAACGTGCTGAACTGGGGATAGGGAGAGAGAGTGACAACGTGCTGAACTGGGGATAGGGAGAGAGAGTGACAACGTGCTGAACTGGGGATAGGGAGATAGAGTGACAACGTGCTGAACTGGGGATAGGGAGAGAGTGACAACGTGCTGAACTGGGGATAGGGAGATAGAGTGACAACGTGCTGAACTGGGGATAGGGAGAGAGAGTGACAATGTGCTGAACTGGGGATAGGGAGAGAGAGTGACAACGTGCTGAACTGGGGATAGGGAGAGAGAGTGACAACGTGCTGAACTGGGGATAGGGAGAAAGAGTGACAACGTGCTGAACTGGGGATAGGGAGATAGAGTGACAACGTGCTGAACTGGGGATAGGGAGAGAGAGTGACAACGTGCTGAACTGGGGATAGGGAGATAGAGTGACAACGTGCTGAACTGGGGATAGGGAGAGAGAGTGACAACACGCTGAACTGGGGATAGGGAGAGAGAGTGACAACGTGCTGAACTGGGGATAGGGAGAGAGAGTGACAACACGCTGAACTGGGGATAGGGAGAGAGAGTGACAACACGCTGAACTGGGGATAGGGAGAGAGAGTGACAACGTGCTGAACTGGGGATAGGGAGAGAGAGTGACAACGTGCTGAACAGGGGATAGGGATAGAGTGACAACGTGCTGAACTGGGGATAGGGAGATAGAGTGACAACGTGCTGAACTGGGGATAGGGAGAGAGTGACAACGTGCTGAACTGGGGATAGGGAGAGAGAGTGACAACACACAGAACGGGGGATAGGGAGAGAGAGTGACAACACACAGAACTGGGGATAGGGAGAGAGTGACAACGTGCTGAACTGGGGATAGGGAGAGAGTGACAACACGCTGAACTGGGGATAGGGAGAGAAAGTGACAACGTGCTGAACTGGGGATAGGGAGAGAGAGTGACAACACGCTGAACTGGGGATAGGGAGAGAGAGTGACAACGTGCTGAACTGGGGATAGGGAGATAGAGTGACAACGTGCTGAACTGGGGATAGGGAGAGAGTGACAACATGCTGAACTGGGGATAGGGAGAGAGAGTGACAACGTGCTGAAGTGGGATTAGGGAGATAGAGTGACAACGTGCTGAACTGGGGATAGGGAGAGAGTGACAACATGCTGAACTGGGGATAGGGAGATAGAGTGACAACACGCTGAACTGGGGATAGGGAGAGAGAGTGACAACGTGCTGAACTGGGGATAGGGAGATAGAGTGACAACGTGCTGAACTGGGGATAGGGAGAGAGTGACAACATGCTGAACTGGGGATAGGGAGAGAGAGTGACAACGTGCTGAACTGGGGATAGGGAGAGAGAGTGACAACGTGCTGAACTGGGGATAGGGAGAGAGAGTGACAACGTGCTGAACTGGGGATAGGGAGAGAGAGTAACAACGTGCTGAACTGGGGATAGGGAGAGAGAGTGACAACGTGCTGAACTGGGGATAGGGAGATAGAGTGACAACACGCTGAACTGGGGATAGGGAGAGAGAGTGACAACACGCTGAACTGGGGATAGGGAGATAGAGTGACAACGTGCTGAACTGGGGATAGGGAGAGAGAGTGACAACGTGCTGAACTGGGGATAGGGAGAGAGAGTGACAACGTGCTGAACTGGGGATAGGGAGAGAGAGTGACAACGTGCTGAACTGGGGATAGGGAGAGAGAGTGACAACGTGCTGAACTGGGGATAGGGAGAGAGAGTGACAACACGCTGAACTGGGGATAGGGAGAGAGAGTGACAACGTGCTGAACTGGGGATTGGGAGAGAGAGTGACAACGTGCTGAACTGGGGATAGGGAGAGAGAGTGACAACGTGCTGAACTGGGGATAGGGAGAGAGAGTGACAACGTGCTGAACTGGGGATAGGGAGAGAGAGTGACAACGTGCTGAACTGGGGATAGGGAGATAGAGTGACAACGTGCTGAACTGGGGATAGGGAGAGAGAGTGACAACGTGCTGAACTGGGGATAGGGAGAGAGAGTGACAACGTGCTGAACTGGGGATAGGGAGAGAGAGTGACAACGTGCTGAACTGGGGATAGGGAGAGAGAGTGACAACGTGCTGAAGTGGGATTAGGGAGATAGAGTGACAACGTGCTGAACTGGGGATAGGGAGAGAGTGACAACATGCTGAACTGGGGATAGGGAGAGAGAGTGACAACGTGCTGAACTGGAGATAGGGAGAGAGAGTGACAACGTGCTGAACTGGGGATAGGGAGAGAGTGACAACGTGCTGAACTGGGGATAGGGAGAGAGAGTGACAACGTGCTGAACTGGGGATAGGGAGAGAGAGTGACAACACGCTGAACTGGGGATAGGGAGAGAGAGTGACAACACGCTGAACTGGGGATAGGGAGAGAGAGTGACAACGTGCTGAACTGGGGATAGGGAGAGAGAGTGACAACGTGCTGAACAGGGGATAGGGATAGAGTAACAACGTGCTGAACTGGGGATAGGGAGATAGAGTGACAACGTGCTGAACTGGGGATAGGGAGAGAGTGACAACGTGCTGAACTGGGGATAGGGAGAGAGAGTGACAACACACAGAACTGGGGATAGGGAGAGAGTGACAACGTGCTGAACTGGGGATAGGGAGAGAGTGACAACGTGCTGAACTGGGGATAGGGAGAGAAAGTGACAACGTGCTGAACTGGGGATAGGGAGAGAGAGTGACAACACGCTGAACTGGGGATAGGGAGAGAGAGTGACAACGTGCTGAACTGGGGATAGGGAGAGAGAGTGACAACGTGCTGAACTGGGGATAGGGAGAGAGAGTGACAACACGCTGAACTGGGGATAGGGAGAGAGAGTGACAACGTGCTCAACTGGGGATAGGGAGAGAGAGTGACAACGTGCTGAACTGGGGATAGGGAGAGAGAGTGACAACGTGCTGAACTGGGGATAGGGAGAGAGAGTGACAACGTGCTGAACTGGGGATAGGGAGAGAGAGTGACAACGTGCTGAACTGGGGATAGGGAGAGAGAGTGACAACGTGCTGAACTGGGGATAGGGAGAGAGAGTGACAACGTGCTGAACTGGGGATAGGGAGATAGAGTGACAACGTGCTGAACTGGGGATAGGGAGAGAGAGTGACAACGTGCTGAACTGGGGATCGGGAGATAGAGTGACAACGTGCTGAACTGGGGATAGGGAGATAGAGTGACAACACGCTGAACTGGGGATAGGGAGAGAGAGTGACAACATGCTGAACTGGGGATAGGGAGAGAGTGACAACGTGCTGAACTGGGGATAGGGAGAGAGAGTGACAACACACAGAACTGGGGATAGGGAGAGAGTGACAACACACAGAACTGGGGATAGGGAGAGAGAGTGACAACGTGCTGAACTGGGAATAGAGATAAAGTGAACTGGAATACAGAGGGACAGACAAACAACACAATGAACAGGGAGTAAACAGACACAGAGTAACAACACACTGAAATAGGAATAGACAAAGTCAGAGAGACAACTGACTGAACTGGGAATGGAGAGAGAGAGACACAATGAGACAACACTGAAGTGAGGACAGAGAGAAAATACACTGAACTGGGAATACAGTGAGACAGAGTGACAATACACTGAACTGGGAATAGAGAGAGAGAGAGAGATAGAGAGACAATACACTGAACTGGGAATAGGGAGAGAGAGACAGAGAGACAATGCACTGAACTGGGAATAGGGAGAGAGACAGAGAGACAATGCACTGAACTGGGAATAGGGAGAGAGAGAGACAGTACACTGAACTGGGAATAATGAGAAAGAGAGAGAGAGAGACAATACACTGAACTGGGAATAGGGAGAGAGAGACAGAGAGACAATGCACTGAACTGCGAATAGCGAGAAAGAGTGTGACAACATGCTGAAGTGGGATTAGAGACTGACAGTGAGACAACATACAGAGAGAGCAATGATACACTGAACTGAGAACACTGAAAGGCAGTGATGCAACACTCTGAACTGGGAATTGAAAGAGAGACAGAGAGAGAGAGAGAGAGAGACAGAGACAGAGAGAGAGAGAGAGAGGGAGAACAGCCTGAACTGGGAAAAGAGGAGGGACAGCAAATGATAATTTACTAAAGTGGGAATAGAGAGAGGGAGCAAAAGGAGAAATCACATCTGGAATGACAACTTGTTGAATGTGTGTATATGGGATGTTGGAGGGAAATTGGAGGCATTTTGGAAATAGAACTTGTATGTCTTTCTTTTCTTTCTACACTTAAAATGCTTAAAATTCCGACATCTATTGAAGAGGTTAATAAGATAGCTGACTCAGCTGGCTGACGGACATTTATCAGTCAATCGCCTTAAGCCTAGAAAGGGCCTCAAAAAATGTTAATTTCTATTGAAGCTTAATTAATGAGAGTCATCTCTGCTCACTTCAGCTTTATTTACGAGAGAGTCTGCTGAAAGTGCATGACCAAGTCAGGAAAGAGAGATTAAATCTGGAGTGAGTGCATAAATTTGGAGAATTTAGAGGTGACGTGGGAATTCAGTGCAGAGAATGAGAGGTGCTTTTTGCTTGTTTTTTGGCTCATAGTTGGGAAGGTTTTATTTCTGCAGGAAGGGTGGCACAGTGGCACAGTGGCTAGCACTGCTGCCTCACAGCGCCAGAGACCCGGGTTCAATTCCCGCCTCAGGCGACTGACTGTGTGGAGTTTGCACGTTCTCCCCGTGTCTGCGTGGGTTTCCTCCCACAGTCCAAAAATGTCTGAATTGGCCATGTTAAATTGCCTGTAGTGTTAGGTGAAGGGATAAATGTAAGGGAATGGGTGTGGGTGGGTTGTGCTTCGGCGGGTCGGTGTGGACTTGTTGGGCCGAAGGGCCTGTTTCCACACTGTAAGTAATCTAAATGTTGAAGCCCAGGTTCAGGTGCCCAACACAATAGTGACATCTCAGGAAAGCTGTCGGTTCATTGGTTGGTAACAGGCCCTATCTTGACTACCTATTTTGGGTTCCTTTCAGACTGATGGTAAGTATAAGAAATATTTACAGGTTACAGACTAGAAGTCCAGAACTGAGTAAATAAGATAGGGTTGCAGGGCTTGGTGTTGTGTTGTAACTGCATGATGTGGGAGTTGATGGATCCCTTTGTGGGTCATATTGACAACATCTGTAGCAAGTGTTGGATGTTTAGGAACTCCTGGCTCAGCGTTTCTGAGCTGTAGTCTGACCTTTGGAACATTATGACACATCAGGGAAAGAGTTTCCCAGAGATAGTGTTTCAGGAGACAATCAAACCCCTTAAGTTAACTACCTTGAATGTGGTCAGGGAGAGGAGGGTGTGATAATGAACGAGGCAAGTAGGGGGATCCAGGAGGTAGAGCTGAGGCTCCTACAGCACTCGAGCTTGTCTAGCAAGTTTGAGATTCTTGCTCCCTGTGTGGGTGAGTCGGGAGGATGAGCAAACTGCCCTTCGCATTGTGGTACAGGGAACCATTCATGAGGGGAAGACAATAAAAATGTAGTTGTAATTGGGGGATAGAATAGTCCAGAGATTAGATTAGATACCATACAGTATCGAAACAGGCCCTTCAGCCCAATAAGTCCATACTGACCCTCCAAAGAGTAACTCAAAAAGGCCCATTCCCTCACCCTATATTTACCCCTGACTAATGCACCTAACATTATGGGCAATTTAGCAGAGCCAATTCACCTGACCTGTACATTTTTGGACTGTGGGAGGTAACCCACACAGACACAGGGACAACATGCAAACTCCACACAGACAGTTGCCCGAGGCAGGAATCGAACCCAGGTCCCTGGTGCTGTGAGGTAGCAGTGCTAACCACTGAGCCACCGTGCCACCCATAGTCAAGGGTATAGACACTGTTTCTGTGACCAGGATCAAGAGTCCTGAAGACTGTGTTGCGTGCCTGGTGCCGAGGTTCGGGATATCTCCTCTGGGCTGCAGAGGAAACGTGGAGTGGAAGGGGAACGATCCAGTTGCTGTGGTCCATGTAGGCACCAAGCCTGTAGGTGGAAAGAGGTTATGCTGAGGGAATATGAGCAACTAGGGGGGCCAAACTAAAAATCAGCAGCAAACTAATAATAATCTCTGGATTATGATCTGAGCCACGAGCAAACTGGCCCGGGAACAACAACATTAAAGGTAGACGCGCAACTCAAAGATCGGTGTGGGAGAAACCAGTTCAACTTCACAGGACATCGGAGCAGTGTGGTGGCTCAGTGGTTAGCACTACTGCCTCATAGTGCCAGGACATGGGTTCAATTCCTGCCTTGGGTGACTGTCGGTGGGGAGTTTGCATGTGCTCTGTCTGTGTGACCAAAGAGGTGCAGGTCGGGGTGGATTGGTCTGTAGTGTGCATTAATCAAGGGTAAATGTAGGGAAATAAGTCTGGGTGGGTTACTCTTTGGAGGGTTGGTGTGGACTTGTTGGCCCGAAAGGCCTGTTTCCACACTGTTGGTAGGCTTAAAAAAAAGGATTCTGGGTAATCCAAGATGGAGGACAGGAAAAATCTCTGGCTGTAGGAGCTGCTCCTTTTTTTGAGGTATTTTAGGTGTTGAAGGTGATTTCCTCGAATTCCAGGAGCAGCAATTACTGTTTTATATGCTGTTGCATTGTTTTGGAACTTTGGGGAAAAAAAAGTCAAAACAACAGCAGTTTTAAAAGGGAGAAGAACAGACAAAGGAAGCACATAGTGAGGTCATTGCAGGAGAGAGAGAGAGAGAAAGAAAGAAAAAACCTGTACAGTTACTGCCTTTGCTGTTTGAATTCGTGTATCGCTGGACATCAGAAAATTAACAAACAGTGAAATTCACAACTAATCTTGGAGGAACTGTTGGGCGAAGTTCACAGCACAGAATCAGATAAGTTAATCGTTGTTTTAAGTCTGTCCAAGAGAAAGGCTGTATTAGTGAGTACAGTGGGTACTTTCTTGATTACATGTTGTTGGAAATAAGTCTCTTGATTAAACTTAAAATATAAGCCAGAGCTATTAATTTAACCTGGGGCAGTGTTTGTAGAGGAATAAGACAGTGTTATTTTCTGGGTCTGTAGATTGTGAAGGAGCAAAAATGGCCTTTGCAGTGATATGTACTTCTTGTCAGATGTGGGAGTTTAAAGAGAGTTTAAGGGTTACTGTGGATTATATCTGCTATAAATGCTGTTGGATGCGAATCTTATCAGATCGAGTGGATCGGTTGGAGAGACAGATAGAAGCGATGGGGAATTTGCAACAGCAACAGTATGTGATGGATGGCAGTTATAGGAAGGGGGGAAGTCTCAGATACAGTCACATAGATGGGTTAACTCCAGGAAAGGTAAGAGAGGTAGGCAGCTAGTGCAGGAATCTTTTGTGGATATACCCGTTTCAAACAGGTATGCTGTTTTGGAAAATGTAGGGGATGATGGATTCTCAGGGGAATGCAGCACAAACAGCCAAGTTTCTGGTATTGAGACTGGCTCTAATGCAACGAGGGCAACGTCGGCTTCCAAGAGATCAATTGTGTTCGGGGATTCTGTAGTCCGAGGTACAGACAGACATTTCAGTGGCCAGCTGAGAAAAAGCAGAATGGTGTGTTGTTTCCCTGGTGCCAGGATCAAGGATGCCTCAGAGAGGGTGCAGAGTGTTCTCACGGGGGAGAGGGGCCAGCAGGAGGTCATTGTCCACATTGGAACCAACGACATAGGAAGGGAAAAGGTTGAGACTCTGAAGGGAGATTACAGAGAGTTAGGCAGGAATTTAAAAAGGAGGTCCTCAAGGGTAGTAGTATCTGGATTACTCCCGGTGCTACGAGCTAGTGAGGGCAGGAATAGGAGGATAGAGCAGATGAATGCATGGCTGAGGAGCTGGTGTATGGGAGAAGGATTCACATTTTTGGATCATTGGAATCTCTTTTGGGGTAGAAGTGACCTGTACAAGAAGGATGGATTGCATCTAAATTGGAAGGAGACTAATATACTGGCAGGGAAATTTGCTAGAGCTGTTTGGGAGGATTTAAACTAGTAAGGTGGGGAGATGGGACCCAGGGAGATAGTGAGGAAAGAGGTCAATCTGAGACTGGTACAGCTGAGAACAGAAGCGAGTCAAACAGTCAGGGTAGGCAGGGACAAGGTAGGACTAATAAATTAAACTGCATTTACTTCAATGCAAGGGGCCTAACAGGGAAGGCAGATGAACTCAGGGCATGGTTAGGAACATGGGACTGGGATATCATAGTAATTAAAGAAACATGGCTCAGGGATGGGCAGGACTGGCAGCTTAATGTTCCAGGATAAAAATGCTACAGGAGGGATAGAAAGGGAGGCAAGAGAGGAGGGGGAGTGGCGTTTTTGATAAGGGATAGCATTACAGCTGTGCTGAGGGAGGATATTCCCGGAAATACATCCAGGGATGTTATTTGCGTGGAACTGAGAAATAAGAAAGGGATGACTACCTTATTGGGATTTTATTATAGACCTCCTAATAGTCAGAGGGAAATTGAGAAACAAACTTGTAAGGAGATCTCAGCTATCTGTGAGAATAATAGGGTGGTTATGGTAGGGGATTTTAACTTTCCAAACATCGACTGGGACGGCCATAGTGTTAAAGGTTTAGATGGAGAGGAATTTGTTAAGTATGTACAAGAAACTTTTCTGATTCAGTTTGTGGACATACCTACTAGAGGAGGTGCAAAACTTGACCTACTCTTGGGAAATAAGGCAGGGCAGGTGACTGAGGTGTCAGTGGGGGAGCACTTTGGGGCCAGCGACCATAATTCTATTAGTTTTAAAATAATGATGGAAAAGGATAGACCAGATCTAAAAGTTGAAGTTCTAAATTGGAGAAAGGCCAATTTTGACAGTATTAGGCAAGAACTTTCGAAAGCTGATTGGAGGTAGATGTTCGCAGGTAAAGGGGCGGCTGGAAAATGGGAAGCCTTCAGAAATGAGATAACGAGAATCCAGAGAAAGTATATTCCTGTCAGGGTGAAAGAGAAGGCTGGTAGGTATAGGGAATGCTGGATGACTAAAGAAATTGAGGGTTTGGTTAAGAAAAAGAAGGAAGCATATGTCAGGTATAGACAGGATAGATCGAGTGAATCCTTAGAAGAGTATAAAGACAGTAGGAGTATACGTAAGAGGGAAATCAGGAGGGCAAAAATGGGACATAAGATAGCTTTGGCCAATAGGGGTAAGGAAAGTCTGAAGGGATTTTCCAAATATATTAAGGACAAAAGGGTAACTAGGAAGTGAATACGGCCCCTCAAAGATCAGCAAGGCAGCCTTAGTGTGCAGCCGCAGGAGATGGGGGAGATACTAAACGAGTATTTTGTGTCAGTATGTACTGTGGAAAAGGATATGGAAGATATAGACTGTAGGGAAATAGATGGTGACACCTTGCAAGATGTCCATATTGCAAAGGAGGAAGTGCTGGATGTCTTGAAACGCACAAAGGTGGGTAAATTGCCCGGACCTGATCAGGTGTACCCTCGAACACTGTGGGAAGCTAGAGAAGTGATTGCTGGGCCTCTTGCTGAGATATTTGTATCATCGATAGTCACAGGTGAGGTGCCAGAAGACTGGAGGTTGTCTAACGTGGTGCCACTGTTTAAGAAGTGTGGAAAGGACAAGCCAGGAAACTATAGACCAGTGAGCCTGACCTCGGTGGTGGGCAAGTTGTTGGAGGGAATCCTGAGGGACAGGATGTACATGTATTTGGAAAGGCAAGGACTGATTCGGGATAGTCAACATGGCTTTGTGCGTGGGAAATCGTGTCTCACAAACTTGATTGAGTTTTTTGAAGAAGTAACAAAGAGGATTGATGAGGGCAAAGCAGTAGATGTGATCTATATGGACTTCAGAAAGGCATTCGACAAGGTTCCCCATGGGAGACTGGTTAGAAAGGTTAGATCTCATGGAATACAGGGAGAACTAGCCATTTGGATACAGAACTGGCTCAAAGGTAGAAGACCGAGGGTGGTGGTGGAGGGTTGTTTTTCAGACTGGAGGCCTGTGACCAGTGGAGTGCCACAAGGATCGGTGCTGGGTCCACTACTTTTTGTCATTTATATAAATGATTTGGATGTGAACATAGCAGGTACAGTTGGTAAGTTTGCAGATGACACCAAAATTGGAGGTGTAGTGGACAGCGAAGAGGGTTACCTCAGATTACAACAGGATCTTGATCAGGTGGGCCAATGGGCCGAGAAGTGGCAGATGAAATTCAATTTAGATAAATGCGAGGTGCTGCATTTTGGGAAAGCAAATCTTAGCAGGACTTATACACTTAATGGTAAGGTCCTAGGGAGTGTTGCTGAACAAAGAGACCTTGGAGTGCGGGTTCATAGCTCCTTGAAAGTGGATTCGCAGGTAGATAGGATAGTGAAGAAGGCGTTTGGTATGCTTTCTTTTATTGGTCAGAGTATTGAGTACAGGAGTTGGGAGGTCATGTTGCGGCTGTACAGGACATTGGTTAGGCCACTTTTGGAATGTTGCATGCAATTCTGGTCTCCTTCCTATTGGAAAGATGTTGTGAAACCTGAAAGGGCTCAGAAAAGATTTACAAGGATGTTGCCAGGGTTGAAGGATTTGAGCTAAAGGGAGAGGTTGAACAGGCTGGGGCTATTTTACCCGGAGCATCAGAGGCTGAGGGGTGACGTTTGTAGATGTTTATAAAATTATGAGGGGCATGGGTAGGATAAATAGACAAAGTCTCTTTCCTGGGGTGAGGGGAGTCCAGACCTAGAGGGCATAGGTTTAGGGTGAGAGGGAAAAGATATAAAAGAGACCTAAGGGGCAAGTCTTTCACGCAGAGGGTGGTACGTGTATGGAATGAGCTGCCAGAGGAAGTGGGGGAGGCTGGTACAATTGCAACATTTAAAAGGCATCTGAATAGGTATATGAATAGGAAGGGTTTAGAGGAATATGGGCCAAGTGTTGGCAAATAGGACCAGATTGGGTTGGGATATCTGGTCGGACCGAAGGGTCTGCTGTACATCTCTCTGACTCTATAACTGCTTTCCGAAATGGGGAAAGGCTTCAGGAATCTGAAGCACAAAGTTGGGAGTCCTAGTTCAGGATTCTCCAAGGTTAACATGCAGGATCAGTTTGCTTTTCCCTTCCTAAGTGCCACCTTCGCATTAACCCCAAGAGGTCTAGAATATAAGGACAGAGATGTTCTACTGAGGCTGTGAAAGGCTGTGGTCAGACCGCACTTGGAATATTTGTGAGCAGCATTGGAGGGGGGCCCCATATGTGGCTTGCTGGCATTGGTGGGATATGGTCCAGAGGAGGACAAATGATTCTGGGGTTGAAGGCCCTGTCATATCAGGAGCAGTCAAGGACCCTTGGCTCTGTGCTCTGAGTTTAGAGAGGGAGGATGCTGAGAGGCCTGGATAGAGTGAGCGTAGAGAAAATGTTTCCACTAATAGAGATAAGGCTAATAGAGAGGCTGAGTGGAGGGAGGAGGACTGAGATGAGGAGGAATGTCTTCAGCCTGGGGGGGGGGGGGGGGGGGTCAATCTGTGCAACTCATTGTTGAAGGGGGCTATTGAGGCCGAGTCAGTGATTTAAGACAGATTCTTAGTTGTCACGGGGATTGAAGGCCATGGGGTGAAGGCAGGAGAAAGGTTTCTCAACCCCAATCAGCCATGATTGAACGTTGGACCAGACTCGATGGGCTGAATGGCCTAGTTCTGGGCCAATAGACAGTGACAATACACCAAACTGGGATTAGAGAGAGACGTTTCATTGAATTGAAATACTTTAAGGAAGCTTGTGTTTTTTTCTTTGCAGAACTATTGTCTTGTTCAGCGTCTGCTCTTGGCTACGAGACTTTGAAAGGACGTGATTGCTTCAGATTATCAATCAGCACTGAGTTTGTGAAAAGAACTGGCCGAGTGTAATGAGGAGAGAGAGTGATGGTCGAGGAACATGAATTGAGACTGAGGGGTCTATTGGTTGAGTTCCGGGGCGGCTGATAGTCATAGAGATGTACAGCATGGGAACAGACCCTTCAGGATGTTCTGAAAGAACGTGAGGTGCGCTGTTCCTCAGAGCTGTTGTCATGCTGCCCAAGTTAATCACCAGCTTCTGTCAAGGTGGCGTGATTCTGCATTTGGAATAAGTCACTGAGACAAGAATCCTCACCAGGATGGAGTTCAATCTACAACACAGTGTTTTACTGGGACACGTCGAACAGAGCAAGCTCAACCAGCCACAATTCTGTTTGACAAGTTGGTGGACAGCTGCCTCACAAAGTAGTCAAACACTAGCCTGACACCCTCATCAAATCAAACCTTGCAGACGATGTCCCAGAAATCACAAACAAAAGCAGAAATTGCTGGAAGAGCTCAGCAGGTTTGGCAGCATCTGTGGAGAGAAATCCGAGATAATGGTTTAGGTCCAGTGATCCCTTCGAACTCAATGGGTGGCTTGAGAAACCACCACCACCACCATCCCTGGATATGTCCTGACCCAGTGGCAGGACAGACCCAGCACAGGTGGAGGCACAGTGCACTATAGTCAGCAAAAGGGTTGCCCAGAGAGACCTTAATGTTATCTCTGGACCTCATGAAGTCTCATGACATCAGGTCACACGTTAGCTCGGAAAGCACTTGCTGATTACCATATCCTACCCTCGCCAAACTCTGTTCACCATCTAGAAGACACAAGACTGCCCGTTTGCCTGGATGGGCGCAGCTCCAATAACACTCCAGGACAAAGCAGCCCCCACTCAATTGGCACCACATTCACAAGTATTCACCCCCTCCACCACCGACGCTCAGTAGCAGCAGTGTGTACCATCTCCAAGATGCTCTGCTGAAATTCACCAAAGATCCTTAGGCAGCACCTTCCAGACCCACAATTACTCCCCACCAGAAGGATAAAGGTAGCAGAATCATGGGAACACCACCACCTGCATGCTCCCCTCCAAGTCACTCACCATCCTGAAATATATCACCATTCTTTCAGCGTCCCTGGGTCAAAATCCTGGAATTCCCTCCCTAATGGTATCGTGGGTCAACCCACAGCACATGGACTGCAGCAGTTCAAGAAGCCAGTTCACCCCCACCTTCTCAGGGGGCAACTTGGAGTGGGCAGTAAAGCACTCCCCCCCCCCCCCCACCCCATCCCATCAAAGAATCGTACAACGTTTTCTTTCAGAATAGAATTTCTACTTGCACAAACACTTTGAAGCAGCTGGGAGTGTGAGCAACCATTTTCATACCTTCACATTATTCATGTTCATTATGTTCCCGCAGTCATCCATATACTGCTTCAGGTCTCTGTCCTGGAACAGAGTTAACAGTGAATATTAGAGCAGACAATTCTCAGAGCCAAATCATCGTGCGTGTCTGTCTGTGAGTGTGCGCGCATGTGTATGTGTGTGTGTGTGTGTATGTGTATGTATCTGTCTGTGAGTGTGCACGCATGTGTATGTATGTATCTGTCTGTGAGTGTGCACGCATGTGTACGTGTGTGTGTCTGTCTGTGTGCGCACGCATGTGTCTGTGTGTGTGTGTGCGCATGTGTATGTGTGTGTGTATGTATCTGTCTGTGAGTGTGCGCGCATGTGTACGTGTGTGTGTCTGTCTGTGTGTGCGCGCATGTGTCTGTGTGTGTGTGCGCGCATGTGTCTGTGTGTGTGTGTCTGTATGTACGCGTGTCTGTGTGCACGTGTGTGTGAGCACGTGCGTGTGTGTACAGTGGGTACGTGAGGATGTGATGGAGAGTGCAGTTGGGAGAGGTTGAATCAAGTGGTGTCGAGGAGCTGGATGAACTTTTGAGGTAAAGTGTGTTAAAGTTCAGCAGGTTAGCACCAATTCCTAGAATTCCAGGATTCTGCAGCTGTCCCAGTGGGCCAGATGTTAGTGAATGTAACCCCACTTTTGAAGGGAGTTTGAAGGTAGAAACAGGGGGCTACAGGCCAGCTATCCTGGCATTAGACACTGAGGAGAAAATACAGCAATTTATTAGTGAGGAAATCATAGCAAAGCTTTTGAAATAGATGGCAGAGAGTCAACACAGCTTTACAACAGGAAACTGGCTAAAATAGTGTTTTTAAAGATGTAAAAAGCTGGGTAGATAAATGGGAACCAGTGGATATAATATACTTAGATATTCAAAAAACAGTCACTCGGGCAACTCAAACGTCTTTTTGTTGGGAAGGTTAAGGCTTAATGATGAATCGATGGAGGATTAGAAAACAAAAAATTCAGATTGTTAGAACATCACAGCTACAGCAACTCACCAAAGATCCTCAGACAGCACCTCCCTAACCCATGACCCACTTCCATTTAGAAAGCCATGGACAGCAGATCCATGTGAACATGAATATCTGCAAGTTCCCCACCCCCCCCAGGGCACTCACCATTCTAACTTGGAAAAGTATTGCCATTCACAGTCGTTGGGTCAGGATGTTTGGTGAATGTCTGCAGCCAGTGAATTTCTACATTAATGACCTGGACCTAGGGTAACAGGATGTGATTTCAAAAGTGAGAAGGTGAAATGAAAAGAATAGTGAGGGACATGACAAGAGCATGGACAGCAGAAGCAGCAGGTCAGGAGCGAGAATGGGAAGGATGCCGAATGAACTGGCTGACTCTCCCACAGAGTGATCCCGGGCTCCCTGCAGGTCTCAGGGATACTGTGTGGAAGCACTGTCCTGGCCAAAATTGTGCCAACCCTTATCAAACTGTGTCAGACCCCAGCCCCTACTAGCTGCCCTACTGATCAGACGGACAGACAGTATCTGGAACCAGGAACGATGTCCATTTGAGGGCAGGATCACGGAATCACTGTTCCACACCGAGATCTGTTCTTGTCTAGTGGGTCAGAGTGGATCACACAGTCAGTGGCCACAAGAGAGATCTGTTGATACAGAATGGGTCGCAGAGACACTGTTCCTGACAGAGATCTGTTGGTGCGACGTGGACCAGAGTGGATCAGTATGTCACTGTCCCTGATGAAAATCTGTTGGTGTAGAGGGGATCAGAGTGGATCACTGCCTCCCTTCCCTGATGGTAATCTGTTGGTGCTGAGGGGACTAGAGCAGATCACCTTCTCATTGTCACTGTCCCTTTTCGAAATCTGTTGGTACAGGGTGGATCAGTATGTTATTGTCCCTGATGGAGATCTGTTGGTGTGGAAGGGATCAGCGTGAATCACTGTCCACTGTCCCTGACAGAGAACTGTTAGTGTGGAAGGGATCAGAGTGGATCAATGTGTCACTGTCCCTAGTGGCGATCTGTTGGTATGGGAGGGATCAGATCAGATTATAGTGGTGTCTGGGGAGATGGTGGGGTGGGTGTGGTGGTAGGAGCGGGTGGGAGACAGTGTTTGGGGGCCAGCAGTAATGGGAAGACTGACATTCTCTTACCAAATATTCGAAGACCAGTGTTAATGATTTCTCAGTGTGGATGATATCGTGTAGCGTCACAATATTGGCGTGTTTGAGTTCCTTCAGTAAGGACACTGCAATCAGAAAGATTGGAGTCAGTCTTCACACAACAAGCTTACCCAGTCTCTGGGTGTTCCACCCAAAATGAGCCCGCCAAATAGGGCTGCCTCTCATTTCTGATTTCTGACCTCTGAACTGCCATACGTGACTCCACATCCCTCCTCTTAACTATCTGTCCATCTCCTCTGAGCTTGCTCACTCAAAGTTCAATGTCTCCATCGCATCTCCACTCTGGTCTCAACATTGAAATGAATGGGGGCATAATCACAGACACTAAACACTCCCTTGCCCCAGCCTGCCTCCACCTTGTAATCTGAAGACAGCTCAGTGGGGTAGTCCTCTACGTCCTTCAGTGCAAACTGAGCTCGAGAGGGACCATCCCATCGCAGGTCACACTTTGTGCCAGGGAAAACCCACCTCAGGACAGCTTCAGAGTATGTTCCTACCTTCTCGAATGGCTGTGCAGGGTGCCCCCTCCTCATGTTCTAAGCGAATCTCTTTTAGTGCAACCAGGTTATCCGTCAGCTTACTCCTGCCTTTGAAAACGGTGGCGTATGTGCCCTGGAAATAAGGCAGATGTCAGGGTGTGACCAAACAGCACAAGACAACTCGACACCAGCCTGACCACACAGTGGTACAGGGGAATGTTTCAATGCTTTGGGTATTTCACCATGAAAACAGGCAACACGGATGAAATAAAGACACACGACCTAAACGTTACAAACCGTAAGGCGTGACAGACAGTTCACTGAGAGCTCCAACGGGCAATATCACAGCGTTATTGATGAATGAAACGCTGTGAATGTTGTGATGATACACTTATAGAATCATAGAATCCCTACAATGTGGAAACAGGCCCCTGGGCCCAACAAGTCCACACTGACCCTCTGAAGCATAAACCACCCAGACCCCATTCCCTTGCAACAAAAGAAAAAGCTGTTGAATTTCTTGTAATCTAGAAGAGTACAGACTCTGGGCTCACATACACCAGACTGTTCCCACAGCAGCAACTCTGAGACAGTTGAAAAGCGTGGTGCTGGAAAAGCACAGCAGGTCAGGCAGCATCCGAGGAGCAGGAGAGTCAATGTTTCGGGCACAAGCCCGTCATCAGGAAATGTTCCTGGTGAAGGGCTCATGCCCGAAACGTCGATTCTCCTGCTCCTCGGATGCTGCCTGACCTGCTGTGCTTTTCCAGCACCACGCTTCTCAACTGTGATCTCCAGCATCTGAGACAGGAGAAAGACAAGCAGCGCTATCCAAGATGGTCATTGGTAATCTGAGCGATGGGGTGAAGCTGGTCAGAAAATTGCGACAGGACTCAATCCAATACCAGGACTGAACTCAGCCTGGTACAGTTATCAGGGAAAGGGGTAGAGCGGAACAGGAACCGAGTTCGAAGGGCTCAATCTTCCCAGTATACAGCCGAAAAATCTTAAGAGGGGCAAAAAGCAGGCAGCAGAGAGGGCAAAGGGGAGGTTTTAAGGGAGGAGGGAAAGTTAAGCACACTGAAAGTATACATCTGCTGAGTTCACAGGTCAGCAAACGGCAAGTTATTCCAACCACAAATGAAATCTTTGTTGAAGAAAAAGGCTAAATTAGCAAGTAATAGGAAGACAAAAACCAAAGTGAAATTAGGGTTGGAAGGAAATCACAGCCCCTGACTGCTGACCCGAAGATGTTGGGGCAGACCTAGAACATTTGGCACATCATGTCTGCTCCACCATTCGATCATGGCTGATACATTTCCTAATCCCATTCTCCTGAATCCTCCCCATAAACTCTGATCCCTTTCCAATCACAAACGGATCTGCCTCTGTCTTAAATCAGGTAGGTAAAAACAATGACCGCAGATGCTGGAAACCAGATTCTGGATTAGAGTGGTGCTGGAAGAGCACAGCAGTTCAGGCAGCATCCGAGGAGCAGTAAAATCGACGTTTCGGGCAAAAGCCCTTCATCAGGAATACAGGAACCCTCTGTCTTAAATCAGTCAATGACACGGGGACAGTTTTGGCTTACCTCTCCTAGTTTATCCAGCTTGATATAGGTTTCCAGTTTGCCAAACCCAATTTCGGACTGGTGAAGGAAAGAAAGAGAAAAGTCAGGTTATAGTCAGTTTTGATGTCGTCACAAACAGTGTGCACGCAGGTTGGAGAATGACAACCAGCACAGAAGGTGGTAGTCTATCCATGGGGCTCATCGCTGATCCCAGTGCACTGTGTTCATGTGCTGGATCGCATTTTGTGGTTTCGCTCTTTCTTTCTCGTACACACACACACACCGTCAGGCTTGTGGGCCTGTCTCACAGGCAACAGCTCACACAGCCCCATTTCCTTGCTCTTTCCAATCTCAATAAAAGTCATCATTAAAATCTCGGGTTCCCCTGGAGATCGAAATGCATCAAAATTGCACATTGGGCAGGGAAACCCATCACCTTTACATGATTTGTAACTGCAGCAAAGAGGAAGGCATTTCAGCCGACTGTAATCTTTTCTGCCTCTCTGAATGAGGAGTTCATCTAGTCCCACTCTCCTGCCTCCCCACCATAATTCTTTTCAGATAATTATCCAATTCCCCCTTGAACGTGCCTCCACCACACTCTCAGTCAGTACATTCCGGATCCTCACCTCTCGAGTAAAACTGTCTCCACAGGCAGGAACTAACTCACTAAACAGCTCTCCACATTCTGACATTTTCCTCACTCCTCACTCCTTCCTCTTCCTCCCTCTCTCCCTCTCTCCCTCTCTCTCTCTCTCCTGAGACTCACTAATCTGCTCTGCACATCCTCACACCTTTTAAATAGACTGATTAGCACCACTAACCAATCCGCTGTGGCAAATCTGACTTTCTCTCCCTGTTGGAGATGCTGGTTTTCTGCCACCCCACTAGCCTTTAATCAATCCCAGCCTTTGAACTCCCTTTTGACCCATTCTGAATCAATAATCTGTCAGTCGCATTTTTTTTAGTGTGTGTTTTTGTGCTGAGTCTATCTGAACCCCCTTGGTGTTACTCCTGTTTGAAGCAAGTCTCCCAGCAATTGAGTGAGCTACGACTGTCACTCCCAGATTTGGGCATTCCTGGCCACGCCCCTCTGTGAGGTATTCTCAACATTTTATTATCGTCCGTCCTCTGCTTTCTTCATAGGTCAGCTTTTCACCCGCTTAGAAATGTGCTAGGCGCAGACAGATCCCAGGCAGGACGTTGTCGACAGAAGCACAAACCAAGGTTAAAGTCAATACAGAGAAGACAACAGAATACTTACAAAGAGAAAGCTCCAATGAGACACACAATGTACTGTTGGAGTTCCTTTTATTTTCACTTGTTCATGGGGTTAGACCACATTAATTTCCCATCCCGAACTACCCAGAGGGCAAGAAAGAGTCAACCCCGTTGCTGTGGGTCTGGAGTCACATATCAGCCAGACCAGATAAGGATTGCAGTTTCCCTCCTGCATGGGCATTGGTGAATCAGATGGATTTATATTCAACAATCGTAACACAGTCGTCGTTAGACTAGCTTTTTTATTCCAGATCTTTATTGAATTCAAATCTTCCAGTCTGCCAAGGTGGGATTTGAAGCCATTTTCTATAACTATAAACCTAGGGTTCTGGACTACTAGCTGAAAAATGTGTTGCTGGAAAAGCGCAGCAGGTCAGGCAGCATCCAAGGAGCAGGAGAATCGACGTTTCGGGGATAAGCCCTTCTTCAGGAATCCAGCATTTGCAGTCATCACTTTTTACTTCTGGACTACTAGGCCAGTGACGATTTCGGTACATTACTGAAATAAACAGGTTAACCTGTCAACGCAGCTTCTGTCGCTGAGTGGCCAGTGTTTGTACAGCCGGACTCAGCAGGTTGGCAGATTTTGGGACAGAGAGGGCAGATCGCTGCACTCTCAGTCCCCTGGCGTGCCACCTTTTAGTTACTGAATAGCACACTGTTCGCTGCTTTCAGCTGTCTCTCTCGGTGTTACAAATGCTACAGACATAAACACAGTGCAGTTACAGGTGTTACAAATACTATATTGTCAGAAGTATTATAGAGGTCTACAGCACAGAAAAGGGCCCTTCGGCCCATCACATCCACACTGATCAAAAACAACCACCTAACTACTCTAATCCCATTCTCCAACATCTGGTCCACGGGCTTGTTTGCCTTGGTATCACAAGCGCACATCTAAATGTTTCAGTATTATGAGGGTTGCTGCCTCTGCCACCCTTACAGGCAGTGAGCTCCAGATTCCCATCACCCTCTGGGTGAGAAAGCTTTTCTTCCCATCTCCTCGAAACCTTCTGCCCCTGACCTTAAATCTGTGCCCCCCTGGTCAATGATCCCTTCATCAAGCGGGAACGGTTTCTTCCTGTCTACGCTATCGCTGATCCTCAGAATTTCACACATCTCAAACACGTCCCCTCTCAATCGCCTCTCGTCTAAGGAAAAAAAGCCCAGTCTGTCCAATCTCTCTCCATAACTGAAACTCCGAAGGCCAGGCAGCATCCTGGTAAATCCCTCCGCACCCTCTCCAGAGTTATCACATCCCTCCTGCAACATGGATTGCAGAACTGCATACAATACTCTAGCTATGGCTGAACAAGCATTTTATACAGTTCCAGCACCACCTCCCCACTCTATGCCTCGGCTAATACAGACAAGTCATCTGTCGAAAATGGGTGGTCCTTTATTCTGAGCTATATCCCCGAATCCGAGATACTCTGAGGGAGGGGAGGGTGTCAGGAGGGAGAGCAGGGAGAGTACAATGAGGGAGAGGAGGGTTGTAGTAAAGGAGTGGAGGAGGTCAAGAGGGAGGGGAGAGTGTAATAAGGGAGGAGACGGTGTTCGGAGGGAGGAGAGAGTGGTAGTGAGGGAGGGTGGAGTGTTTTATGCGGGGTAATGTGACGGAGGGGTTGTACTGGGGAGGGAAGGTGTAGTGGGTGAGAGGAGAGGATAGTGATGGAAGGGAGTGTTCAGTGATGGAGGGGAATGTAGAGTGATTGAGGGAGACCGGAGCAGGAGGGTGTAGTGGGAGGGTGTAGTGGTAGAGGAGAGGGTGGTGAGGGAGGGGAGAGTGTAGTGGGAGGGTGTAGTGGTAGAGGAGAGGGTGGTGAGGGAGGGGAGAGTGTAGTGGGAGGGTGTAGCGGTAGAGGAGAGGGTGGTGAGGGAGGGGAGGGTGTAGTGGGAGGGTGTAGTGGGGAAGGAGAGGGTGGTGAGGGAGGGGAGAGTGTAGTGGGAGGGTGTAGTGGTGGAGGAGAGGGTGGTGAAGGAGGGGAGAGTGTAGTGGGAGGGTGTAGTGGAGAAGGAGAGGGTGGTGAGGGAGGGGAGAGTGTAGTGGGAGGGTGTAGACGGGAAGGAGAGGGTGGTGAGGGAGGGGAGAGTGTAGTGGGAGGGCGTAGTGATGGAGGAGAGGGTGGTGAGGGAGGGGAGAGTGTTGTGGGAAGGTGTAGTGGTGGAGGAGAGGGTGGTGAGGGAGGGGAGAGTGTAGTGGGAGGGTGTAGTGGGGAAGGAGAGGGTGGTGAGGGAGGGGAGAGTGTAGTGGGAGGGCGTAGTGATGAAGGAGAGGGTGGTGAGGGAGGGGAGAGTGGAGTGGGAGGGTGTAGTGGGGAAGGAGAGGGTGGTGAGGGAGGGGAGAGTGTAGTGGGAGGGTGTCGTGGGGAAGGAGAGGGTGGTGAGGGAGGGGAGAGTGTAGTGGGAGGGTGTAGTGGGGAAGGAGAGGGTGGTGAGGGAGGGGAGAGTATAGTGGGAGGGTGTAGTGGGGAAGGAGAGGGTGGTGAGGGAGGGGAAAGTGTAGTGGGAGGGTGTAGTGTGGAAGGAGAGGGTGGTGAGGGAGGGGAGAGTGTAGTGGGAGGGTGTAGTGGGGAAGGAGAGGGTGGTGAGGGAGGGGAAAGTGTAGTGGGAGGGTGTAGTGTGGAAGGAGAGGGTGGTGAGGGAGGGGAAAGTGTAGTGGGAGGGTGTAGTGTGGAAGGAGAGGGTGGTGAGTGAGGGGAGAGTGTAGTGGGAGGGTGTAGTGGTGGAGGAGAGGGTGGTGAGGGAGGGGAGAGTATAGTGGGAGGGTGTAGTGGGGAAGGAGAGGGTGGTGAGGGAGGGGAAAGTGTAGTGGGGAAGGAGAGGGTGGTGAGGGAGGGGAGAGAATAGTGGGAGGGTGTAGCGTGGAAGGAGAGGGTGGTGAGGGAGGGGAGAGTGTAGTGGGAGGGTGTAGTGGTGGAGGAGAGGGTGGTGAGGGAGGGGAGAGTGTAGTGGGAGGGTGTAGTGGTGGAGGAGAGGTTGGTGAGGGAGGGGAGAGTGTAGTGGGAGGGTGTAGTGGGGAAGGAGAGGGTGGTGAGGGAGGGGAGAGTGTAGTGGGAGGGTGTAATGATGGAGGAGAGGGTGGTGAGGGAGGGGAGGGTGTAGTGGGAGGGTGTAGTGGGGAAGGAGAGGGTGGTGAGGGAGGGGAGAGTGTAGTGGGAGGGTGTAGTGGTGGAGGAGAGGGTGGTGAGGGAGGGGAGAGTGTAGTGGGAGGGTGTAGTGACGGAGGAGCGGGTGGTGAGAGTGGGGAGAGTGTAGTGGGAGGGTGTAGTGGTGGAGGAGAGGGTGGTGAGGGAGGGGAGAGTGTAGTGGGAGGGTGTAGTGGTGGAGGAGAGGGTGGTGAGGGAGGGGAGAGTGTAGTGGGAGGGTGTAGTGAAGGAGGAGAGGGTGGTGAGGGAGGGGAGAGTGTAGTGGGAGGGTGTAGTGGTGGAGGAGAGGGTGGTGAGGGAGGGGAGAGTGTAGTGGGAGGGTGTAGTGGTGGAGGAGAGGGTGGTGAGGGAGGGGAGAGTGTAGTGGGAGGGTTTAGTGGGGAAGGAGAGGGTGGTGAGGGAGGGGAGAGTGTAGTGGGAGGGTGTAGTGGGGAAGGAGAGGGTGGTGAGGGAAGGGAGAGTGTAGTGGGAGGGTGTAGTGATGGAGGAGAGGGTGGTGAGGGAGGGGACAGTGTAGTGGGGCGGTGTAGTGGGGAAGGAGAGGGTGGTGAGGGAGGGGAGAGTGTAGTGGGAGGGTGTAGTGGGGAAGGAGAGGGTGGTGAGGGAAGGGAGAGTGTAGTGGGAGGGTGTAGTAGTGGAGGAGAGAGTGGTGAGGGAGGGGAGAGTGTAGTGGGAGGGTGTATTGGGGAAGGAGAGGGTGGTGAGGGAGGGGAGAGTGTAGTGGGAGGGTGTAGTGGTGGAGGAGAGGGTGGTGAGGGAGGGGAGAGTGTAGTGGGAGGGTGTAGTGGTGGAGGAGAGGGTGGTGAGGGAGGGGAGAGTGTAGTGGGAGGGTTTAGTGGGGAAGGAGAGGGTGGTGAGGGAGGGGAGAGTGTAGTGGGAGGGTGTAGTGGGGAAGGAGAGGGTGGTGAGGGAGGGGAGAGTGTAGTGGGAGGGTGTAGTGATGGAGGAGAGGGTGGTGAGGGAGGGGGAGAGTGTAGTGGGGGGGTGTAGTGGGGAAGGAGAGGGTGGTGAGGGAGGGGAGAGTGTAGTGGGAGGGTGTAGTGGGGAAGGAGAGGGTGGTGAGGGAAGGGAGAGTGTAGTGGGAGGGTGTAGTGGGGAAGGAGAGGGTGGTGAGAGTGGGGAGAGTGTAGTGGGAGGGTGTAGTGGTGGAGGAGAGGGTGGTGAGGGAGGGGAGAGTGTAGTGGGAGGGTGTAGTGGGGAAGGAGAGGGTGGTGAGGGAGGGGAGAGTGTAGTGGGAGGGTGTATTGGTGGAGGGGAGGGTGGTGAGGGAGGGGAGAGTGTAGTGGGAGGGTGTAGTGATGGTGGAGAGGGTGGTGAGGGAGGGGAGAGTGTAGTGGGAGGGTGTAGTGGGGAAGGAGAGGGTGGTGAGGGAGGGGAGAGTGTAGTGGGAGGGTGCAGTGGGGAAGGAGAGGGTGGTGAGGGAGGGGTGAGTGTAGTGGGAGGGTGTAGTGGGGAAGGAGAGGGTGGTGAGGGAGGGGAGAGTGTAGTGGGAGGGTGTAGTGGTGGAGGAGAGGGTGGTGAAGGAGGGGACAGTGTAGTGGGAGGGTGTAGTGGTGGAGGAGAGGGTGGTGAGGGAGGGGAGAATGTAGTGGGAGAGTGTAGTGGGGAAGGAGAGGGTGGTGAGGGAGGGGAGAGTGTAGTGGGAGGATGTAGTGGGGAAGGAGAGGGTGGTGAAGGAGGGAGAGTGTAGTGGGAGGGTGTAGTGGGGAACGAGAGGGTGGTGAGGGGGGGAGAGTGTAGTGGGAGGGTGTAGTGGTGGAGGAGAGGGTGGTGAGGGAGGGGAGAGTGTAGTAGGAGGGTGTAGTGGGGAAGGAGAGGGTGGTGAGGGAGGGGAGAGTGTAGTGGGAGGGTGAAGTGGGGAACGAGAGGGTGGTGAGGGAGGGGAGAGTGTAGTGGGAGAGTGTAGTGGTGGAGGAGAGGGTGGTGAGGGAGGGGAGAGTGTAGTGGGAGGGTGTAGTGGTGGAGGAGAGGGTGGTGAGGGAGGGGAGAGTGTAGTGGGAGGGTGTAGTGGTGGAGGGGGAAGGTGGTGAGGGAGGGGAGAGTGTAGTGGGAGGGTGTAGTGGTGGAGGAGAGGGTGGTGAGGGAGGGGAGAGTGTAGTGGGAGGGTGAAGTGGTGGAGGAGAGGGTGGTGAGGGAGGGGAGAGTGTAGTGGGAGGGTGTAGTGGGGAAGGAGAGGGTGGTGAGGGAGGAGGGAGTGTAGTGGGAGGGTGTAGTAATGGAGGAGAGGGTGGGGAGGGAGGGGAGAGTGTAGTGGGAGGGTGTAGTAATGGAGGAGAGGGTGGTGAGGGAGGGGAGAGTGAAGTGGGAGGGTGTAGTGGAGAAGGAGAGGGTGGTGAGGGAGGGGAGAGTGTAGTGGGAGGGTGTAGTGGTGGAGGAGAGGGTGGTGAGGGAGGGGAGAGTGTAGTGGGAGGGTGTAGTGGGGAAGGAGAGGGTGGTGAGGGAGGGGGAGAGTGTAGTGGGAGGGTGTAGTGGGGAAGGAGAGGGTGGTGAGGGAGGGGAGAGTGTAGTGGGAGGGTGTAGTAGTGGAGGAGAGAGTGGTGAGGGAGGGGAGAGTGTAGTGGGAGGGTGTAGTGGGGATGGAGAGGGTGGTGAGGGAGGGGAGAGTGTAGTGGGAGGGTGTAGTGGGGAAGGAGAGGGTGGTGAGGGAGGGGAGAGTGTAGTGGGAGGGTGTAGTGGGGAAGGAGAGGGTGGTGAGGGAGGGGAGAGTGTAGTGGGAGGGTGTAGTGGTGGAGGAGCGGGTGGTGAGGGAGGGGAGGGTGTAGTGGGGATGGAGAGGGTGGTGAGGGAGGGGAGAGTGTAGTGGGAGTGTGTTGTGGTGGAGGAGAGGGTGGTGAGGGAGGGAGAGTGTAGTGGGGGGTGTAGTGGGGGAGGAGAGGGTGCTGAGGGAGGGGAGAGTGTAGTGGGAGGGTGTCGTGATGGAGGAGAGGGTGGTGAGGGAGGGGAGGGTGTAGTGGGAGGGTGTAGTGGGAAGGAGAGGGTGGTGAGGGAGGGGAGGGTGTAGTGGGAGGGTGTAGTGGTGGAGGAGAGGGTGGTGAGGGAGGGGAGAGTGTAGTGGGAGGCTGTAGTGGGGAAGGAGTGGGTGGTGAGGGAGGGGAGAGTGTAGTGGGAGGGTGTAGTGGGGAAGGAGGGGGTGGTGAGAGTGGAGAGGGTGTAGTGGGAGGGTGTAGTGGGGGGGCGAAGTGGGGAAGGAGAGGGTGGTGAGGGACGTGAGAGTGTACTGGGAGGGTGTAGTGGGGAAGGAGAGGGTGGTGAGGGAGGGGAGAGTGTAGTGGGAGGGTGTAGTGGTGGAGGAGAGGGTGGTGAGGGAGGGGAGAGTGTAGTGGGAGGGTGTAGTGATGGAGGAGAGGGTGGTGAGGGAGGGGAGAGTGTAGTGGGAGGGTGTAGTGTTGGAGGAGAGAGTGGTGAGAGTGGGGAGAGTGTCGTGGGAGGGTTTAGTGAGGAAGGAGAGGGTGGTGAGGGAGTGGCGAGTGTTGTGGGAGGGTGTAGTGATGGAGGAGAGGGTGGTGATGGAGGGGAGAGTGTAGTGGGAGGGTGTAGTGGGGAAGGAGAGGGTGGTGAGGGAGGGGAGAGTGTAGTGGGAGGGTGTAGTGGGGAAGGTGAGGGTGGCGAGGGATGGGAGAGTGTAGTGGGAGGGTATAGTGGAGGAGGAGAGGGTGGTGAGGGAGGGGAGAGTGTAGTGGGAGGGTATAGTGGAGGAGGAGAGGGTGGTGAGGGAGGGGAGAGTGTAGTGGGAGGGTGTAGTGGGGAAGGAGAGGGTGGTGAGAGTGGGGAGAGTGTAGTGGGAGGGTGTAGTGGTGGTGGAGAGGGTGGTGAGGGAGGGGAGAGTGTAGTGGGAGGGTGTATTGGTGGAGGAGAGGGTGGTGAGGGAGGGGAGAGTGTAGTGGGAGGGTGTAGTGGTGGAGGAGAGGGTGGTGAGGGAGGGGAGAGTGTAGTGGGAGGGTGTAGTGGGGAAGGAGAGGGTGGTGAGGGAGGGGAGAGTGTAGTGGGAGGGTGTAGTGGGGAAGGAGAGGGTGGTGAGGGAGGTGAGAGTGTAGTGGGAGGGTGTAGTGGTGGAGGAGAGGGTGGTGAGGGAGGGGAGAGTGTAGTGGGAGGGTGAAGTGGGGAAGGAGAGGGTGGTGAGGGAGGGGAGAGTGTAGTGGGAGGGTGTAGTGGGGAAGGAGAGGGTGGTGAGGGAGGGGAGAGTGTAGTGGGAGGGTGTAGTGATGGAGGAGAGGGTGGTGATGGAGGGGAGAGTGTAGTGGGAGGGTGTAGTGGGGAAGGAGAGGGTGGTGAGGGAGGGGAGGGTGGAGTGGGAGGGTGTAGTGATGGAGGAGAGGGTGGTGAGGGAGGGGAGAGTGTAGTGGGAGGGTGAAGTGGGGAAGGAGAGGGTGGTGAGGGAGGGGAGAGTGTAGTGGGAGGGTGCAGTGGGGAAGGAGAGGGTGTTGAGGGAGGGGAGAGTGTAGTGGGAGGGTGTAGTGGGGAAGGAGAGGGTGTTGAGGGAGGGGAGAGTGTAGTGGGAGGGTGTAGTGATGGAGGGGAGGGTGGTGAGGGAGGGGAGAGTGTAGTGTGAGTGTGTACTGATGGAGGAGAGGGTGGTGAGGGAGGGGAGAGTGTAGTGGGAGGGTGTAGTGGGGAAGGAGAGAGTGGTGAGGGAGGGGAGAGTGTAGTGGGAGGGTGTAGTGATGGAGGAGAGGGTGGTGAGGGAGGGGAGAGTGTAGTGGGAGGGTGTAGTGATGGAGGAGAAGATGGTGAGGGAGGGTGTAGTGACGGAGGAGAGGGTGGTGAGGGAGGGGAGAGTGTAGTGGGAGGGTGTAGTGGGGAAGGAGAGGGTGGTGAGGGAGGGGAGAGTGTAGTGGGAGTGTGTACTGATGGAGGAGAGAGTGGTGAGGGAGGGGAGAGTGTAGTGGGAGGGTGTAGTGGGGAAGGAGAGGGTGGTGAGGGAGGGGAGAGTGTAGTGGGAGGGTGTAGTGGGGAAGGAGAGGGTGGTGAGGGAGGGGAGAGTGTAGTGGGAGGGTGTAGTGGGGAAGGAGAGGGTGGTGAGGGAGGGGAGAGTGTAGTGGGAGGGTGTAGTGGGGAAGGAGAGGGTGGTGAGGGAGGGGAGAGTGTAGTGGGAGGGTGTAGTGGGGAAGGAGAGGGTGGTGAGGGAGGGGAGAGTGTAGTGGGAGGGTGTAGTGGGGAAGGAGAGGGTGGTGAGGGAGGGGAGAGTGTAGTGGGAGGGTGTAGTGGGGAAGGAGAGGGTGGTGAGGGAGGGGAGAGTGTAGTGGGAGGGTGTAGTGGGGAAGGAGAGGGTGGTGAGGGGGGGGAGAGTGTAGTGGGAGGGTGTAGTAGGGAAGGAGAGGGTGGTGAGGGAGGGGAGAGTGTAGTGGGAGGGTGAAGTGGGTTAGGAGAGGGTGGTGAGGGAGGGGAGAGTGTAGTGGGAGGGTGTAGTGGTGGAGGAGAGGGTGGTGAGGGAGGGGAGAGTGTAGTGTGAGGGTGTAGTGGGGAAGGAGAGGGTGGTGAGGGAGGGGAGAGTGTATTGGGAGGGCGTAGTGGGGAAGGAGAGGGTGGTGAGGGAGGGGAGAGTGTTGTGGGAGGGTGTAGTGGGGAAGGAGAGGGTGGTGAGGGAGGGGAGAGTGTAGTGGGAGGGTGTAGTGATGGAGGAGAGGGTGGTGAGGGAGGGGAGAGTGTAGAGGGAGGGTGTAGTGGGGGAGGAGAGGGTGGTGAGGGAGGGGAGAGTGTAGTGGGAGCGTGTACTGGGGAAGGAGAGGGTGGTGAGGGAGGGGAGAGTGTCGTGGGAGGGTGTAGTGGGGAAGGAGAGGGTGGTGAGGGAGGGGAGAGTGTAGTGGGAGGGTGTAGTGGGGGAGGAGAGGGTGGTGAGGGAGGGGAGAGTGTAGTGGGATGGTGTAGTGGGGAAGGAGAGGGTGGTGAGGGAGGGGAGAGTGTAGTGGGAGGGTGTAGAGATGGAGAAGAGTGTGGTGAGGGGGGGGGGAGAGTGTAGTGGGAGGGTGTAGTGGTGGAGGAGAGGGTGGTGAGGGAGGGGAGAGTGTAGTGGGAGGGTGTCGTGGGGAAGGAGAGGGTGGTGAGGGAGGGGAGAGTGTAGTGGGAGGGTGTAGTGGGGGAGGAGAGGGTGGTGAGGGAGGGGAGAGTGTAGTGGGAGGGTGTAGTGGGGAAGGAGAGGGTGGTGAGGGAGGGGAGAGTGCAGTGGGAGGGTGTAGTGGGGAAGGAGAGGGTGGTGAGGGAGGGGAGAGTGTAGTGAGAGGGTGTAGTGGGGAAGGAGAGGGTGGTGAGGGAGGGGAGAGTGTAGTGGGAGGGTGTAGTGGGGAAGGAGAGGGTGGTGAGGGAGGGGAGAGTGTAGTGGGAGGGTGTAGAGATGGAGAAGAGGGTGGTGAGGGAGGGGAGAGTGTAGTGAGAGGGTGTAGTGGGGAAGGAGAGGGTGGTGAGGGAGGGGAGAGTGTAGTGGGAGGGTGTAGTGGGGAAGGTGAGGGTGGCGAGGGATGGGAGAGTGTAGTGGGAGGGTATAGTGGAGGAGGAGAGGGTGGTGAGGGAGGGGAGAGTGTAGTGGGAGGGTATAGTGGAGGAGGAGAGGGTGGTGAGGGAGGGGAGAGTGTAGTGGGAGGGTGTAGTGGGGAAGGAGAGGGTGGTGAGAGTGGGGAGAGTGTAGTGGGAGGGTGTAGTGGTGGTGGAGAGGGTGGTGAGGGAGGGGAGAGTGTAGTGGGAGGGTGTATTGGTGGAGGAGAGGGTGGTGAGGGAGGGGAGAGTGTAGTGGGAGGGTGTAGTGGTGGAGGAGAGGGTGGTGAGGGAGGGGAGAGTGTAGTGGGAGGGTGTAGTGGGGAAGGAGAGGGTGGTGAGGGAGGGGAGAGTGTAGTGGGAGGGTGTAGTGGGGAAGGAGAGGGTGGTGAGGGAGGGAGAGAGTGTAGTGGGAGGGTGTAGTGGTGGAGGAGAGGGTGGTGAGGGAGGGGAGAGTGTAGTGGGAGGGTGAAGTGGGGAAGGAGAGGGTGGTGAGAGAGGGGAGAGTGTAGTGGGAGGGTGTAGTGGGGAAGGAGAGGGTGGTGAGGGAGGGGAGAGTGTAGTGGGAGGGTGTAGTGATGGAGGAGAGGGTGGTGATGGAGGGGAGAGTGTAGTGGGAGGGTGTAGTGGGGAAGGAGAGGGTGGTGAGGGAGGGGAGGGTGGAGTGGGAGGGTGTAGTGATGGAGGAGAGGGTGGTGAGGGAGGGGAGAGTGTAGTGGGAGGGTGAAGTGGGGAAGGAGAGGGTGGTGAGGGAGGGGAGAGTGTAGTGGGAGGGTGCAGTGGGGAAGGAGAGGGTGGTGAGGGAGGGGAGAGTGCAGTGGGAGGGTGTAGTGGGGAAGGAGAGGGTGGTGAGGGAGGGGAGACTGTCGTGGGAGGGTGTAGTGGGGAAGGAGAGGGTGGTGAGGGAGGGGAGAGTGTAGTGGGAGGGTGTAGTGGGGAAGGAGAGGGTGTTGAGGGAGGGGAGAGTGTAGTGGGAGGGTGTAGTGGTGGAGGAGAGGGTGGTGAGGGAGGGGAGAGTGGAGTGGGAGGGTGTAGTGGGGAAGGAGAGGGTGGTGAGGGAGTGGAGAGTGTAGTGGGAGGGTGTAGTGGTGGAGGAGAGGGTGGTGAGGGAGGGCAGAGTGTAGTGGGAGGGTGTAGTGGGGAAGGAGAGGGTGGTGAGGGAGGGGAGAGTGTAGTGGGAGGGTGTAGTGGTGGAGGAGAGGGTGGAGAGGGAGGGGAGAGTGTAGTGGGAGGGTGTAGTGGGGAAGGAGAGGGTGGTGAGGGGGGGGAGAGTGTAGTGGGAGGGTGTAGTGGGGAAGGAGAGGGTGGTGAGGGAGGGGAGAGTGTAGTGGGAGGGTGCAGTGGGGAAGGAGAGGGTGGTGAGGGAGGGGAGAGTGTAGTGGGAGGGTGTAGTGGGGAAGGAGAGGGTGGTGAGGGGGGGGAGAGTGTAGTGGGAGGGTGCAGTGATGGAGGAGAGGGTAGTGAGGGAGAGGAGAGTGTAGTGGGAGGGTGTAGTGGAGAAGGAGAGGGTGGTGAGGGAGGGGAGAGTGTAGTGGGAGGGTGTAGTGGGGAAGGAGAGGGTGGTGAGGGGGGGGAGAGTGTAGTGGGAGGGTGTAGTGGGGAAGGAGAGGGTGGTGAGGGAGGGGAGAGTGTAGTGGGAGGGTGCAGTGGGGAAGAAGAGGGTGGTGAGGGAGAGGAGAGTGTAGTGGGAGGGTGTAGTGGGGAAGGAGAGGGTGGTGAGGGGGGGGAGAGTGTAGTGGGAGGGTGTAGTGGGGAAGGAGAGGGTGGTGAGGGAGGGGAGAGTGTAGTGGGAGGGTGAAGTGGGTTAGGAGAGGGTGGTGAGGGAGGGGAGAGTGTAGTGGGAGGGTGTAGTGGGGGAGGAGAGGGTGGTGAGGGAGGGGAGAGTGTAGTGGGAGGGTGTAGTGGGGAAGGAGAGGGTGGTGAGGGAGGGGAGAGTGCAGTGGGAGGGTGTAGTGGGGAAGAAGAGGGTGGTGAGGGAGGGGAGAGTGTAGTGAGAGGGTGTAGTGGGGAAGGAGAGGGTGGTGAGGGAGGGGAGAGTGTAGTGGGAGGGTGTAGTGGGGAAGGAGAGGGTGGTGAGGGAGGGGAGAGTGTAGTGGGAGGGTGTAGAGATGGAGAAGAGGGTGGTGAGGGAGGGGAGAGTGTAGTGAGAGGGTGTAGTGGGGAAGGAGAGGGTGGTGAGGGAGGGGAGAGTGTAGTGGGGGGGGTGTAGTGGGGAAGGTGAGGGTGGCGAGGGATGGGAGAGTGTAGTGGGAGGGTATAGTGGAGGAGGAGAGGGTGGTGAGGGAGGGGAGAGTGTAGTGGGAGGGTATAGTGGAGGAGGAGAGGGTGGTGAGGGAGGGGAGAGTGTAGTGGGAGGGTGTAGTGGGGAAGGAGAGGGTGGTGAGAGTGGGGAGAGTGTAGTGGGAGGGTGTAGTGGTGGTGGAGAGGGTGGTGAGGGAGGGGAGAGTGTAGTGGGAGGGTGTATTGGTGGAGGAGAGGGTGGTGAGGGAGGGGAGAGTGTAGTGGGAGGGTGTAGTGGTGGAGGAGAGGGTGGTGAGGGAGGGGAGAGTGTAGTGGGAGGGTGTAGTGGGGAAGGAGAGGGTGGTGAGGG
This sequence comes from Chiloscyllium plagiosum, assembly GCF_037043375.1. Taxonomy (NCBI): domain Eukaryota; kingdom Metazoa; phylum Chordata; class Chondrichthyes; order Orectolobiformes; family Hemiscylliidae; genus Chiloscyllium; species Chiloscyllium plagiosum. Next base: position 77,522,365 of record NW_028270152.1, on the reverse strand, counting down.
AGGGGAGAGTGTAGTGGGAGGGTGTAGTGGGGAAGGAGAGGGTGGTGAGGGAGGGGAGAGTGTAGTGGGAGGGTGTAGTGGTGGAGGAGAGGGTGGTGAGGGAGGGGAGAGTGTAGTGGGAGGGTGAAGTGGGGAAGGAGAGGGTGGTGAGAGAGGGGAGAGTGTAGTGGGAGGGTGTAGTGGGGAAGGAGAGGGTGGTGAGGGAGGGGAGAGTGTAGTGGGAGGGTGTAGTGATGGAGGAGAGGGTGGTGATGGAGGGGAGAGTGTAGTGGGAGGGTGTAGTGGGGAAGGAGAGGGTGGTGAGGGAGGGGAGGGTGGAGTGGGAGGGTGTAGTGATGGAGGAGAGGGTGGTGAGGGAGGGGAGAGTGTAGTGGGAGGGTGAAGTGGGGAAGGAGAGGGTGGTGAGGGAGGGGAGAGTGTAGTGGGAGGGTGCAGTGGGGAAGGAGAGGGTGGTGAGGGAGGGGAGAGTGCAGTGGGAGGGTGTAGTGGGGAAGGAGAGGGTGGTGAGGGAGGGGAGACTGTCGTGGGAGGGTGTAGTGGGGAAGGAGAGGGTGGTGAGGGAGGGGAGAGTGTAGTGGGAGGGTGTAGTGGGGAAGGAGAGGGTGTTGAGGGAGGGGAGAGTGTAGTGGGAGGGTGTAGTGGTGGAGGAGAGGGTGGTGAGGGAGGGGAGAGTGGAGTGGGAGGGTGTAGTGGGGAAGGAGAGGGTGGTGAGGGAGTGGAGAGTGTAGTGGGAGGGTGTAGTGGTGGAGGAGAGGGTGGTGAGGGAGGGCAGAGTGTAGTGGGAGGGTGTAGTGGGGAAGGAGAGGGTGGTGAGGGAGGGGAGAGTGTAGTGGGAGGGTGTAGTGGTGGAGGAGAGGGTGGAGAGGGAGGGGAGAGTGTAGTGGGAGGGTGTAGTGGGGAAGGAGAGGGTGGTGAGGGGGGGGAGAGTGTAGTGGGAGGGTGTAGTGGGGAAGGAGAGGGTGGTGAGGGAGGGGAGAGTGTAGTGGGAGGGTGCAGTGGGGAAGGAGAGGGTGGTGAGGGAGGGGAGAGTGTAGTGGGAGGGTGTAGTGGGGAAGGAGAGGGTGGTGAGGGGGGGGAGAGTGTAGTGGGAGGGTGCAGTGATGGAGGAGAGGGTAGTGAGGGAGAGGAGAGTGTAGTGGGAGGGTGTAGTGGAGAAGGAGAGGGTGGTGAGGGAGGGGAGAGTGTAGTGGGAGGGTGTAGTGGGGAAGGAGAGGGTGGTGAGGGGGGGGAGAGTGTAGTGGGAGGGTGTAGTGGGGAAGGAGAGGGTGGTGAGGGAGGGGAGAGTGTAGTGGGAGGGTGCAGTGGGGAAGAAGAGGGTGGTGAGGGAGAGGAGAGTGTAGTGGGAGGGTGTAGTGGAGAAGGAGAGGGTGGTGAGGGAGGGGAGAGTGTAGTGGGAGGGTGTAGTGATGGAGGGGAGGGTGGTGAGGGAGGGGAGAGTGTAGTGGGAGTGTGTACTGATGGAGGAGAGGGTGGTGAGGGAGGGGAGAGTGTAGTGGGAGGGTGTAGTGGGGAAGGAGAGAGTGGTGAGGGAGGGGAGAGTGTAGTGGGAGGGTGTAGTGATGGAGGAGAGGGTGGTGAGGGAGGGGAGAGTGTAGTGGGAGGGTGTAGTGATGGAGGAGAAGATGGTGAGGGAGGGTGTAGTGACGGAGGAGAGGGTGGTGAGGGAGGGGAGAGTGTAGTGGGAGGGTGTAGTGGGGAAGGAGAGGGTGGTGAGGGAGGGGAGAGTGTAGTGGGAGTGTGTACTGATGGAGGAGAGAGTGGTGAGGGAGGGGAGAGTGTAGTGGGAGGGTGTAGTGGGGAAGGAGAGGGTGGTGAGGGAGGGGAGAGTGTAGTGGGAGGGTGTAGTGGGGAAGGAGAGGGTGGTGAGGGAGGGGAGAGTGTAGTGGGAGGGTGTAGTGGGGAAGGAGAGGGTGGTGAGGGAGGGGAGAGTGTCGTGGGAGGGTGTATTGGGGAAGGAGAGGGTGGTGAGGGAGGGGAGAGTGTAGTGGGAGGGTGTAGTGGGGAAGGAGAGGGTGGTGAGGGAGGGGAGAGTGTAGTGGGAGGGTGTAGTGGGGAAGGAGAGGGTGGTGAGGGAGGGGAGAGTGTAGTGGGAGGGTGTAGTGGGGAAGGAGAGGGTGGTGAGGGAGGGGAGAGTGTAGTGGGAGGGTGTAGTGGGGAAGGAGAGGGTGGTGAGGGGGGGGAGAGTGTAGTGGGAGGGTGTAGTAGGGAAGGAGAGGGTGGTGAGGGAGGGGAGAGTGTAGTGGGAGGGTGAAGTGGGTTAGGAGAGGGTGGTGAGGGAGGGGAGAGTGTAGTGGGAGGGTGTAGTGGTGGAGGAGAGGGTGGTGAGGGAGGGGAGAGTGTAGTGTGAGGGTGTAGTGGGGAAGGAGAGGGTGGTGAGGGAGGGGAGAGTGTATTGGGAGGGCGTAGTGGGGAAGGAGAGGGTGGTGAGGGAGGGGAGAGTGTTGTGGGAGGGTGTAGTGGGGAAGGAGAGGGTGGTGAGGGAGGGGAGAGTGTAGTGGGAGGGTGTAGTGATGGAGGAGAGGGTGGTGAGGGAGGGGAGAGTGTAGTGGGAGGGTGTAGTGGGGGAGGAGAGGGTGGTGAGGGAGGGGAGAGTGTAGTGGGAGCGTGTACTGGGGAAGGAGAGGGTGGTGAGGGAGGGGAGAGTGTCGTGGGAGGGTGTAGTGGGGAAGGAGAGGGTGGTGAGGGAGGGGAGAGTGTAGTGGGAGGGTGTAGTGGGGGAGGAGAGGGTGGTGAGGGAGGGGAGAGTGTAGTGGGATGGTGTAGTGGGGAAGGAGAGGGTGGTGAGGGAGGGGAGAGTGTAGTGGGAGGGTGTAGAGATGGAGAAGAGTGTGGTGAGGGGGGGGGGAGAGTGTAGTGGGAGGGTGTAGTGGTGGAGGAGAGGGTGGTGAGGGAGGGGAGAGTGTAGTGGGAGGGTGTCATGGGGAAGGAGAGGGTGGTGAGGGAGGGGAGAGTGTAGTGGGAGGGTGTAGTGGGGAAGGAGAGGGTGGTGAGGGAGGGGAGAGTGTAGTGGGAGGGTGTAGTGGGGAAGGAGAGGGTGGTGAGGGAGGGGAGAGTGTAGTGGGAGGGTGAAGTGGGGAAGGAGAGGGTGGTGAGGGAGGGGAGAGTGTAGTGGGAGGGTGTAGTGGTGGAGGAGAGGGTGGTGAGGGAGGGGAGAGTGTAGTGGGAGGGTGTAGTGGGGAAGGAGAGGGTGGTGAGGGGGGGGAGAGTGTAGTGGGAGGGTGTAGTGGGGAAGGAGAGGGTGGTGAGGGAGGGGAGAGTGTAGTGGGAGGGTGAAGTGGGTTAGGAGAGGGTGGTGAGGGAGGGGAGAGTGTAGTGGGAGGGTGTAGTGGGGGAGGAGAGGGTGGTGAGGGAGGGGAGAGTGTAGTGGGAGGGTGTAGTGGGGAAGGAGAGGGTGGTGAGGGAGGGGAGAGTGCAGTGGGAGGGTGTAGTGGGGAAGGAGAGGGTGGTGAGGGAGGGGAGAGTGTAGTGAGAGGGTGTAGTGGGGAAGGAGAGGGTGGTGAGGGAGGGGAGAGTGTAGTGGGAGGGTGTAGTGGGGAAGGAGAGGGTGGTGAGGGAGGGGAGAGTGTAGTGGGAGGGTGTAGAGATGGAGAAGAGGGTGGTGAGGGGGGGGGAGAGTGTAGTGGGAGGGTGTAGTGGTGGAGGAGAGGGTGGTGAGGGAGGGGAGAGTGTAGTGGGAGGGTGTCGTGGGGAAGGAGAGGGTGGTGAGGGAGGGTGTAGTGACGGAGGAGAGGGTGGTGAGGGAGGGGAGAGAGTAGTGGGAGGGTGTAGTGGGGAACGAGAGGGTGGTGAGGGAGGGGAGAGTGTAGTGGGAGGGTGTAGTGGTGGTGGAGAGGGTGGTGAGGGAGGGGAGAGTGTAGTGGGAGGGTGTAGTGGGGAAGGAGAGGGTGGTGAGGGAGGGGAGAGTGTAGTGGGAGGGTGTAGTGGGGAAGGAGAGGGTGGTGAGGGGGGGGAGAGTGTAGTGGGAGGGTGTAGTAGGGAAGGAGAGGGTGGTGAGGGAGGGGAGAGTGTAGTGGGAGGGTGAAGTGGGTTAGGAGAGGGTGGTGAGGGAGGGGAGAGTGTAGTGGGAGGGTGTAGTGGGGAAGGAGAGGGTGGTGAGGGGGGGGAGAGTGTAGTGGGAGGGTGTAATGGGGAAGGAGAGGGTGGTGAGGGAGGGGAGAGTGTAGTGGGAGGGTAATGTGGGGAAGGAAAGGGTGGTGAGGGAGGGGAGAGTGTAGTGGGAGGGTGTCGTGGGGAAGGAGAGGGTGGTGAGGGGGGGTAGAGTGTAGTGGGAGGGTGTAGTGGGGAAGGAGAGGGTGGTGAGGGAAGGGAGAGTGAAGTGGGAGGGTGTAGTGGGGAAGGAGAGGGTGGTGAGGGAGGGGAGAGTGTAGTGGGAGGGTGTAGTGGGGAAAGAGAGGGTGGTGAGGGAGGGGAGAGTGTAGTGGGAGGGTGAAGTGGGGAAGGAAAGGGTGGTGAGGGAGGGGAGAGTGTAGTGGGAGGGTGTAGTGGGGAAGGAGAGGGTGGTGAGGGGGGGGAGAGTGTAGTGGGAGGGTGTAGTGGGGAAGGAGAGGGTGGTGAGGGAGGGGAGAGTGTAGTGGGAGGGTGTAGTGGGGAAGGAGAGGGTGGTGAGGGAGGGGAGAGTGTAGTGGGAGGGTGAAGTGGGGAAGGAGAGGGTGGTGAGGGAGGGGAGAGTGTAGTGGGAGGGTGTAGTGGTGGAGGAGAGGGTGGTGAGGGAGGGGAGAGTGTAGTGGGAGGGTGTAGTGGGGAAGGAGAGGGTGGTGAGGGAGGGGAGAGTGTAGTGGGAGGGTGTAGTGGGGAAGGAGAGGGTGGTGAGGGGGGGGAGAGTGTAGTGGGAGGGTGTAGTGGGGAAGGAGAGGGTGGTGAGGGAGGGGAGAGTGTAGTGGGAGGGTGTAGTGGTGGAGGAGAGGGTGGTGAGGGAGGGGAGAGTGTAGTGGGAGGGTGAAGTGTGTTAGGAGAGGGTGGTCAGGGAGGGGAGAGTGTAGTGGGAGGGTGTAGTGGGGAAGGAGAGGGTGGTGAGGGGGGTGAGAGTGTAGTGGGAGGGTGTAATGGGGAAGGAGAGGGTGGTGAGGGAGGGGAGAGTGTAGTGGGAGGGTGAAGTGGGGAAGGAAAGGGTGGTGAGGGAGGGGAGAGTGTAGTGGGAGGGTGTCGTGGGGAAGGAGAGGGTGGTGAGGGGGGGGAGAGTGTAGTGGGAGGGTGTAGTGGGGAAGGAGAGGGTGGTGAGGGAAGGGAGAGTGAAGTGGGAGGGTGTAGTGGGGAAGGAGAGGGTGGTGAGGGAGGGGAGAGTGTAGTGGGAGGGTGAAGTGGGGAAGGAAAGGGTGGTGAGGGAGGGGAGAGTGTAGTGGGAGGGTGTAGTGGGGAAGGAGAGGGTGGTGAGGGGGGGGAGAGTGTAGTGGGAGGGTGTAGTGGGGAAGGAGAGGGTGGTGAGGGAAGGGAGAGTGTAGTGGGAGGGTGTAGTGGGGAAGGAGTGGGTGGTGAGGGAGGGGAGAGTGTAGTGGGAGGGTGTAGTGGTGGAGGAGAGGGTGGTGAGGGAGGGGTGAGTGTAGTGGGAGGGTGTAGTGGGGAAGGAGAGGGTGGTGAGGGAGGGGAGAGTGTAGTGGGAGGGTGTAGTGGCAGAGGAGAGGGTGGTGAGAGTGGGGAGAGTGTAGTGGGAGGGTGTAGTGACAGAGGAGAGGGTGGTGAGGGAGGGGAGAGTGTAGTGGGAGGGTGTTGTGATGGAGGAGACGGTGGTGAGGGAGGGGAGAGTGTAGTGGGAGGGTGTAGTGGGGAAGGAGAGGGTGGTGAGGGAGGGGAGAGTGTAGTGGGAGGGTGTAGTGGCGAAGTAGAGGGTGGTGAGGGAGGGGAGAGTGCAGTGGGAGGGTGTAGTGGGGAAGGAGAGGGTGGTGAGGGAGGGGAGAGTGTAGTGGGAGGGTGTAGTGATGGAGGAGAGGGTGGTGAGGGAGGGGAGAGTGTAGTGGGAGGGTGTCGTGGTGGAGGAGATGGTGGTGAGGGAGGGGAGAGTGTAGTGGGAGGGTGTAGTGTTGGAGGAGAGGGTGGTAAGGGAGGGGAGAGTGTAGTGGGAGGGTGTAGCGGTGGAAGAGAGGGTGCTGAGGGAGGGGAGAGTGTAGTGGGAGGGTGTAGTGGCAGAGGAGAGGGTGGTGAGGGAGGGGAGAGTGCAGTGGGAGGGTGTAGTGCGGAAGGAGAGGGTGGTGAGGGAGGGGAGGGTGTAGTGGGAGGGTGTAGTGGGGATGGAGAGGGTGGTGAGGGAGGGGAGAGTGTAGTGGGAGGTTGTAGTGGTGGAGGAGAGGGTGGTGAGGGAGGGGAGAGTGTAGTGGGAGGGTGTAGTGATGGAGGAGAGGGTGGTGAGGGAGGGGAGGGTGTAGTGGGAGGGTGTAGTGGGGAAGGAGAGGGTGGTGAGGGAGGGGAGAGTGTAGTGGGAGGATGTCGTGGAGAAGGAGAGGGTGGTGAGGGAGGGGAGAGTGTAGTGGGAGGGTGTAGTGGGGAAGGAGAGGGTGGTGAGGGAGGGGAGAGTGTAGTGGGAGGGTGTAGTGGGGAAGGAGAGGGTGGTGAGTGAGGGGAGAGTGTAGTGGGAGGGTGTAGTGGGGAAGGAGAGGGTGGTGAGGGAGGGGAGAGTGTAGTGGGAGGGTATAGTGGGGAAGGAGAGGGTGGTGAGTGAGGGGAGAGTGTAGTGGGAGGGTGTAGTGGGGAAGGAGAGGGTGGTGAGGGAGGGGAGAGTGTAGTGGGAGGGTGTAGTGGGGAAGGAGAGGGGTGGTGAGGGCGGGGAGAGTGTAGTGGGAGGGTTGTAGTGGGGAGGAAAGGGTGGTGAGGGAGGGGAGAGTGTAGTGGGAGGGTGTAGTGGGGAAGGAGAGGGTGGTGAGGGAGGGGAGAGTGTAGTGGGAGGGTGTAGTGGGGAAGGAGAGGGTGGTGAGGGAGGGGAGAGTGTAGTGGGAGGATGTAGTGGGGAAGGAGAGGGTGGTGAGGGAGGGGAGAGTGTAGTGGGAGGGTGTAGTGGGGAAGGAGAGGGTGGTGAGGGAGGGGAGAGTGTAGTGGGACGGTGTAGTGGGGAAGCAGAGGGTGGTGAGGGATGGGAGAGTGTAGAGGGAGGGTGTAGTGGGGAAGGAGAGGGTAGTGAGTGAGGGGAGAGTGTAGTGGGAGGGTGTAGTGGGGAAGGAGAGGGTAGTGAGTGAGGGAGAGTGAGGGAGGGTGTAGTGGGGAGGGGGGGGTAGTGGGGAGTGAAAGGGTGGTGAGGGAGGGGAGAGTGTAGTGGGAGGGTGTAGTGGGGAAGGAGAGGGTGGTGAGGGAGGGGAGAGTGTAGTGGGAGGGTGTAGTGGGGAAGGAGAGGGTGGTGAGGGAGGGGAGAGTGTAGTGGGAGGATGTAGTGGGGAAGGAGAGGGTGTTGAGGGAGGGGAGAGTGTAGTGGGAGGGTGTAGTGGCGAAGGAGAGGGTGGTGAGTGAGGGGAGAGTGTAGTGGGAGGGTGTAGTGGGGAAGGAGAGGTGGTGAGGGAGGGGAGAGTGTAGTGGGAGGGTGTAGTGGGGGAGGAAAGGGTGGTGAGGGAGGGGAGAGTGTAGTGGGAGGGGTGTAGTAGGGAAGGAGAGGGTGGTGAGGGAGGGGAGAGTGTAGTGGGAGGGTTGTAGTGCGGAAGGAGAGGGTGGTGAGGGAGGGGAGGGTGTAGTGGGAGTGTGTAGTGGGGATGGAGAGGGTGGTGAGGGAGGGGAGAGTGTAGTGGGAGGTTGTAGTGGTGGAGGAGAGGGTGGTGAGGCAGGGGAGAGTGTAGTGGGAGGGTGTAGTGATGGAGGAGCGGGTGGTGAGGGAGGGGAGAGTGTAGTGGGAGGGTGTAGTGGGGAAGGAGAGGGTGGTGAGGGAGGGGAGAGTGTAGTGGGAGGGTGTAGTAGGGAAGGAGAGGGTGGTGATGGAGGGGAGAGTGTAGTGGGAGGGTGAAGTGGGGAAGGAGAGGGTGGTGAGGGAGGGGAGAGTGTAGTGGGAGGGGTTGTAGTGGGGAAGGAGAGGGTGGGAGGGAGGTGAGAGTGTAGTGAGAGGGTGTAGTGGGGAAGGAGAGGGTGGTGAGGGAGGGGAGAGTGTAGTGGGAGGGTGTAGTGGGGAAGGAGAGGGTGGTGAGGGAGGGGAGAGTGTAGTGGGAGGGTGTAGTGGGGAAGGAGAGGGTGGTGAGGGAGGGGAGAGTGTAGTGGGAGGGTGAAGTGGGAGGGGAGAGTGTAGTGGGAGGGTGTAGTGGTGGAGGAGAGGTTGGTGAGGGAGGGGAGAGTGTAGTGGGAGGGTGTAGTGGGGAAGGAGAGGGTGGTGAGGGGGGGGAGAGTGTAGTGGGAGGGTGTAGTGGGGAAGGAGAGGGTGGTGAGGGAGGGGAGAGTGTAGTGGGAGGGTGAAGTGGGTTAGGAGAGGGTGGTCAGGGAGGGGAGAGTGTAGTGGGAGGGTGTAGTGGGGGAAGGAGAGGGTGGTGAGGGGGGGGGGAGAGTGTAGTGGGAGGGTGTAATGGGGAAGGAGAGGGTGGTGAGGGAGGGGAGAGTGTAGTGGGAGGGTGAAGTGGGGAAGGAAAGGGTGGTGAGGGAGCGGAGAGTGTAGTGGGAGGGTGTCGTGGGGAAGGAGAGGGTGGTGAGGGGGGGGAGAGTGTAGTGGGAGGGTGTAGTGGGGAAGGAGAGGGTGGTGAGGGAAGGGAGAGTGAAGTGGGAGGGTGTAGTGGGGAAGGAGAGGGTGGTGAGGGAGGGGAGAGTGTAGTGGGAGGGTGAAGTGGGGAAGGAAAGGGTGGTGAGGGAGGGGAGAGTGTAGTGGGAGGGTGTAGTGGGGAAGGAGAGGGTGGTGAGGGGGGGGAGAGTGTAGTGGGAGGGTGTAGTGGGGAAGGAGAGGGTGGTGAGGGAAGGGAGAGTGTAGTGGGAGGGTGTAGTGGGGAAGGAGTGGGTGGTGAGGGAGGGGAGAGTGTAGTGGGAGGGTGTAGTGGTGGAGGAGAGGGTGGTGAGGGAGGGGTGAGTGTAGTGGGAGGGTGGAGTGGGGAAGGAGAGGGTGGTGAGGGAGGGGAGAGTGTAGTGGGAGGGTGTAGTGGGGAAGGACAGGGTGGTGAGGGAGGGGAGAGTGTAGTGGGAGGGTGTAGTGGCAGAGGAGAGGGTGGTGAGAGTGGGGAGAGTGTAGTGGGAGGGTGTAGTGACAGAGGAGAGGGTGGTGAGGGAGGGGAGAGTGTAGTGGGAGGGTGTTGTGATGGAGGAGACGGTGGTGAGGGAGGGGAGAGTGTAGTGGGAGGGTGTAGTGGGGAAGGAGAGGGTGGTGAGGGAGGGGAGAGTGTAGTGGGAGGGTGTAGTGGGGAAGGAGAGGGTGGTGAGGGAGGGGAGAGTGTAGTGGGAGGGTGTAGTGATGGAGGAGAGGGTGGTGAGGGAGGGGAGAGTGTAGTGGGAGGGTGAAGTGGTGGAGGAGATGGTGGTGAGGGAGGGGAGAGTGTAGTGGGAGGGTGTAGTGATGGAGGAGAGGGTGGTGAGGGAGGGGAGAGTGTAGTGGGAGGGTGAAGTGGTGGAGGAGACGGTGGTGAGGGAGGGGAGAGTGTAGTGGGAGGGTGTAGTGGGGAAGGAGAGGGTGGTGAGGGAGGGGAGAGTGTAGTGGGAGGGTGTAGTGGTGGAGGAGAGGGTGGTGAGGGAGGGGAGAGTGTAGTGGGAGGGTGTAGTGGCGAAGTAGAGGGTGGTGAGGGAGGGGAGAGTGCAGTGGGAGGTTGTAGTGGGGAAGGAGAGGGTGGTGAGGGAGGGGAGAGTGTAGTGGGAGGGTGTAGTGATGGAGGAGAGGGTGGTGAGGGAGGGGAGAGTGTAGTGGGAGGGTGAAGTGGTGGAGGAGATGGTGGTGAGGGAGGGGAGAGTGTAGTGGGAGGGTGTAGTGTTGGAGGAGAGGGTGGTAAGGGAGGGGAGAGTGTAGTGGGAGGGTGTAGCGGTGGAAGAGAGGGTGCTGAGGGAGGGGAGAGTGTAGTGGGAGGGTGTAGTGGCAGAGGAGAGGGTGGTGAGGGAGGGGAGAGTGCAGTGGGAGGGTGTAGTGCGGAAGGAGAGGGTGGTGAGGGAGGGGAGGGTGTAGTGGGAGGGTGTAGTGGGGATGGAGAGGGTGGTGAGGGAGGGGAGAGTGTAGTGGGAGGTTGTAGTGGTGGAGGAGAGGGTGGTGAGGCAGGGGAGAGTGTAGTGGGAGGGTGTAGTGATGGAGGAGAGGGTGGTGAGGGAGGGGAGGGTGTAGTGGGAGGGTGTAGTGGGGAAGGAGAGGGTGGTGAGGGAGGGGAGAGTGTAGTGGGAGGATGTAGTGGAGAAGGAGAGGGTGGTGAGGGAGGGGAGAGTGTAGTGGGAGGGTGTAGTGGGGAAGGAGAGGGTGGTGAGGGAGGGGAGAGTGTAGTGGGAGGGTGTAGTGGGGAAGGAGAGGGTGGTGAGTGAGGGGAGAGTGTAGTGGGAGGGTGTAGTGGGGAAGGAGAGGGTGGTGAGGGAGGGGAGAGTGTAGTGGGAGGGTATAGTGGGGAAGGAGAGGGTGGTGAGTGAGGGGAGAGTGTAGTGGGAGGGTGTAGTGGGGAAGGAGAGGGTGGTGAGGGAGGGGAGAGTGTAGTGGGAGGGTGTAGTGGGGAAGGAGAGGGTGGTGAGGGAGGGGAGAGTGTAGTGGGAGGGTGTAGTGGGGAAGGAGAGGGTAGTGAGTGAGGGGAGAGTGTAGTGGGAGGGTGTAGTGGGGAGGAAAGAGTGGTGAGGGAGGGGAGAGTGTAGTGGGAGGGTGTAGTGGGGAAGGAGAGGGTGGTGAGGGAGGGGAGAGTGCAGTGGGAGGGTGTAGTGGGGAAGGAGAGGGTGGTGAGGGAGGGGAGAGTGTAGTGGGAGGATGTAGTGGGGAAGGAGAGGGTGGTGAGGGAGGGGAGAGTGTAGTGGGAGGGTGTAGTGGGGAAGGAGAGGGTGGTGAGGGAGGGGAGAGTGTAGTGGGACGGTGTAGTGGGGAAGCAGAGGGTGGTGAGGGATGGGAGAGTGTAGTGGGAGGGTGTAGTGGGGAAGGAGAGGGTGGTGAGGGCGGGGAGAGTGTAGTGGGAGGGTGTAGTGATGGAGGAGAGGGTGGTGAGGGAGGGGAGAGTGTAGTGGGAGGGTGTAGTGGCGAAGGAGAGGGTGGTGAGTGAGGGGAGAGTGTAGTGGGAGGGTGTCGTGGTGGAGCAGAGGGTGGTGAGGGAGGGGAGAGTGTAATGGGAGGGTGTAGTGGGGAAGGAGAGGGTGGTGAGGGAGGGCAGAGTGTAGTGGGAGGGTGTAGTGGTGGAGGAGAGGGTGGTGAGGGAGGGGAGAGTGTAGTGGGAGGGTGTAGTGGGGAAGGGGAGGGTGGTGAGGGAGGGGAGAGTGTAGTGGGAGGGTGTAGTGATGGAGGAGAGGGTGGTGAGGGAGGGGAGAGTGTAGTGGGAGGGTGTAGTGGGGAAGGAGAGGGTAGTGAGTGAGGGGAGAGTGTAGTGGGAGG